>NC_054479.1:122136666-122463360 GCF_017639515.1 Carcharodon carcharias | reverse complement strand
TGGACACTGACTCTCACTGGGGTACAGTTCCATGGACACTGACTCTCACTGGGGTACAGTTCCATGGACACTGACTCTCACTGGGGTACAGTTCCCCAGACACTGACTCTCACTGGGGTACAGTTTCCCAGACAGTGACTCTCACTGGGGTACAGTTCCACAAACACTGACTCTCACTGGGGTACAGTTCCACAAGCACCGACTCACTGGGGTACAGTTCCATGGACACTGACTCTCATTGGGGTACAGTTCCCCAGACAGTGACTCTCACTGGGGTGCAGTTCCACAGGCACCAACTCTCACTGGGGTACAGTTCTACAAACACCAAGTCTCACTGAGGTACAGGTTCCCAGACAGTAACTCTCACTGGGGTACAGTTCCACAGGCACTGACTCTCACTGGGATACAGCTCCACAAACACTGACTCTCACTGGGGTACAGCTCCACAGGCACTGACTCTTACTGAGGTATTGTTCCACAGGCACCAACTCTTACTGGGGAACAGTTCCGCAGGCACTGACTTTCACTGGGGTACGGTTCCCCAGACACTGACTCTCACTGGGGTACGGTTCCCCAGACAATGACTCTCACTGGGGTACGGTTCCACAGGCACTGACTCTCTCACTGGGGTACAGTTCCAAGGACAGTGACTCTCACTGGGGTACAGTTTCACAGGTACCAACTCTCACTGGGTACAGTTCCTTGGACACTGACTCTCACTGGAGTACAGTTCCACAAACACTGACGCTTACTGGGGTACAGTTCCACAAACACTGACTCTTACTGGGGTACAGTTCCGTGGACACTGACTCTCACTGGGGTACAGTTCCACAGGCACTGACTTTCACTGGGGTACAGTTCCACAGGCACTGACTCTCACTGGGGTACAGTTCCACAGGCACTGACTCTCACTGGGGTACAGTTCCATGAACACTGACTTTCATTGGGGTACAGTTCCCCAGATACTGACTCTCACTGGGTACAGTTCCACAGGCACTGACTCTCACTGGGGTACAGTCCACAGGCACTGACTCTCACTGGGGTACAGTTCCATGGACACTGACTGTCACTGGGGTACAGTTCCATGGACACTGACTCTCACTGGGGTACAGTTCCATTGACACTGACTCTCCCTGGGGTACAGTTCCATGGACACTGACTCTCCCTGGGGTACAGTTCTACAAACACTGACTCTCACTGGGATACAGTTCCACAAACACTGACTCTTACTGGGGTACAGTTCTACAAACACCAAGTCTCACTGGGGTACAATTTCCCAGACAGTGACTCTCACTGGGGTACAGTTCCATGAACACTGACTCTCACTGGTATCCAGTTCCATGAACACTGACTCTCACTGAGGTACAGTTCCATGGACACTGACTCTCACTGGGGTACAGTTCCATGGACACTGACTCTCCCTGGGGTACAGTTCCATGGACACTGATTCTCACTGGGGTACAATTCCACAAACACTGACTCTCACTGGGGTACAGTTCCACAAACACTGACTCTCACTGGGATACAGTTCCACAAACACTGACTCTCACTGGGGTACAGTTTGACTGGTACCGACTCTCACTGGGGTACAGTTCCACAGGCACTGACTCTTACTGGGGTACAGTTCCACAGGCACTGACTCTTACTGGCGTACAGTTCCACAGGGACTAACTCTTACTGGGGTACAGTTCCACAGGCACTGACTTTCACTGGAGTACAGTTCCCCAGATACTGACTCTCACTGGGGTACAGTTCCACAGACACTGACTCTCACTGGGGTACAGTTCCATGGACACTGACTCTCACTGGGGTACAGTTCCATGGACACTGACTTTCACTGGGGTACAGTTCCATGGACACTGACTCTCACTGGGGTACAGTTCCCCAGACAATGACTCTCACTGGGGTACAGTTTCCCAGACAGTGACTCTCACTGGGGTACAGTTCCACAAACACTGACTCTCACTGGGGTACAGTTCCACAAACACTGACTCTCACTGGGGTACAGTTCCACAGGCACTGACTCTCACTGGGGTACAGTTCCACAGGCACTGACTCTCACTGGGGTACAGTTCCACAGGCACTGACTCTCACTGGGGTACAGTTCCACAGGCACTGACTCTCACTGGGGTACAGTTCCACAGGCACTGACTCTCACTGGGGTACAGTTCCACAGGCACTGACTCTCACTGGGGTACAGTTCCCCCGATACTGACTCTCACTGGGGTACAGTTCCCCAGATACTGACTCTCCCTGGGGTACAGTTCCATGGACACTGACTCTCCCTGGGGTACAGTTCCATGGACACTGACTCTCCCTGGGGTACAGTTCTACAAACACTGACTCTCACTGGGATACAGTTCCACAAACACTGACTCTTACTGGGGTACAGTTCTACAAACACCAAGTCTCACTGGGGTACAATTTCCCAGACAGTGACTTTCACTGGGGTACAGTTCCATGAACACTGACTCTCACTGGTATCCAGTTCCATGAACACTGACTCTCACTGAGGTACAGTTCCATGGACACTGACTCTCCCTGGGGTACAGTTCCATGGACACTGACTCTCCCTGGGGTACAGTTCCATGGACACTGACTCTCCCTGGGGTACAGTTCCATGGACACTGATTCTCACTGGGGTACAGTTCCATGGACACTGATTCTCACTGGGGTACAGTTCCACAAACACTGACTCTCACTGGGATACAGTTCCATGGACACTGACTCTCACTGGGGTACAGTTTCACTGGTACCGACTCTCACTGGGGTACAGTTCCACAGCAACTGACTCTCACTGGGGTCCAGTTCCGCAGGAACTGACTCTCACTGGGGTCCAGTTCCACAGGCACTGACTCTGACTGGGGTACAGTTCCACAGGCACTGACTCTTACTGGGGTACAGTTCCACAGGAACTGACTCTCACTGGGGTACAGTTCCACAGGCACTGACTTTCATTGGGGTACAGTTCCCCAGATACTGACTCTCACTGGGGTACAGTTCCACAGACACTGACTCTCACTGGGGTACAGTTCCACAGACACTGATTCTCACTGGGGTACAGTTTCACAGACACTGACTCTCACTGTGGTACAGTTCCGCAAACACTGACTCTCACTAGGGTGCAGTTCCATGAACACTGACTCTCACTGGGGTACAGTTCCATGGACACTGACTCTCACTGGGGTACAGTTCCATGGACACTGACTCTCACTGGGGTACAGTTCCATGGACACTGACTCTCACTGGGGTACAGTTCCATGGACACTGATTCTCACTGGGGTACAGTTCCACAAACACTGACTCTCACTGGGATACAGTTCCACAAACACTGACTCTCACTAGGGTGCAGTTCCATGAACACTGACTCTCACTGGGGTACAGTTCCATGGACACTGACTCTCACTGGGGTACAGTTCCAAGGACAATGACTCTCACTGGGGTACAGTTTCACAGGTACCAACTCTCACTGGGTACATTTCCTTGGACACTGACTCTCACTGGGGTACAGTTCCACAAACACTGACGCTTACTGGGGTACAGTTCCACAAACACTGACTCTTACTGGGGTACAGTTCCGTGGACGTTGACTCTCACTGGGGTACAGTTCCCCAGACACTGACTCTCACTGGGGTACAGTTCCCCAGACACTGCACTCTCACTGGGATACAGTTCCATGGACACTGACTCTCACTGGGGTACAGTTCCATGGACACTGACTCTCACTGGGGTACAGTTCCATGGACACTGACTCTCACTGGGGTACAGTTCCATGGACACTGACTCTCACTGGGGTACAGTTCCATGGACACTGACTCTCACTGGGGTACAGTTCCATGGACACTGACTCTCACTGGGGTACAGTTCCATGGACACTGACTCTCACTGGGGTACAGTTCCATGGACACTGACTCTCACTGGGGTACAGTTCCATGGACACTGACTCTCACTGGGGTACAGTTCCCCAGACACTGACTCTCACTGGGGTACAGTTTCCCAGACAGTGACTCTCACTGGGGTACAGTTCCACAAACACTGACTCTCACTGGGGTACAGTTCCACAAGCACCGACTCACTGGGGTACAGTTCCATGGACACTGACTCTCATTGGGGTACAGTTCCCCAGACAGTGACTCTCACTGGGGTGCAGTTCCACAGGCACCAACTCTCACTGGGGTACAGTTCTACAAACACCAAGTCTCACTGAGGTACAGGTTCCCAGACAGTAACTCTCACTGGGGTACAGTTCCACAGGCACTGACTCTCACTGGGATACAGCTCCACAAACACTGACTCTCACTGGGGTACAGCTCCACAGGCACTGACTCTTACTGAGGTATTGTTCCACAGGCACCAACTCTTACTGGGGAACAGTTCCGCAGGCACTGACTTTCACTGGGGTACGGTTCCCCAGACACTGACTCTCACTGGGGTACGGTTCCCCAGACAATGACTCTCACTGGGGTACGGTTCCACAGGCACTGACTCTCTCACTGGGGTACAGTTCCAAGGACAGTGACTCTCACTGGGGTACAGTTTCACAGGTACCAACTCTCACTGGGTACAGTTCCTTGGACACTGACTCTCACTGGAGTACAGTTCCACAAACACTGACGCTTACTGGGGTACAGTTCCACAAACACTGACTCTTACTGGGGTACAGTTCCGTGGACACTGACTCTCACTGGGGTACAGTTCCACAGGCACTGACTTTCACTGGGGTACAGTTCCACAGGCACTGACTCTCACTGGGGTACAGTTCCACAGGCACTGACTCTCACTGGGGTACAGTTCCATGAACACTGACTTTCATTGGGGTACAGTTCCCCAGATACTGACTCTCACTGGGTACAGTTCCACAGGCACTGACTCTCACTGGGGTACAGTCCACAGGCACTGACTCTCACTGGGGTACAGTTCCATGGACACTGACTGTCACTGGGGTACAGTTCCATGGACACTGACTCTCACTGGGGTACAGTTCCATTGACACTGACTCTCCCTGGGGTACAGTTCCATGGACACTGACTCTCCCTGGGGTACAGTTCTACAAACACTGACTCTCACTGGGATACAGTTCCACAAACACTGACTCTTACTGGGGTACAGTTCTACAAACACCAAGTCTCACTGGGGTACAATTTCCCAGACAGTGACTCTCACTGGGGTACAGTTCCATGAACACTGACTCTCACTGGTATCCAGTTCCATGAACACTGACTCTCACTGAGGTACAGTTCCATGGACACTGACTCTCACTGGGGTACAGTTCCATGGACACTGACTCTCCCTGGGGTACAGTTCCATGGACACTGATTCTCACTGGGGTACAATTCCACAAACACTGACTCTCACTGGGGTACAGTTCCACAAACACTGACTCTCACTGGGATACAGTTCCACAAACACTGACTCTCACTGGGGTACAGTTTGACTGGTACCGACTCTCACTGGGGTACAGTTCCACAGGCACTGACTCTTACTGGGGTACAGTTCCACAGGCACTGACTCTTACTGGCGTACAGTTCCACAGGGACTAACTCTTACTGGGGTACAGTTCCACAGGCACTGACTTTCACTGGAGTACAGTTCCCCAGATACTGACTCTCACTGGGGTACAGTTCCACAGACACTGACTCTCACTGGGGTACAGTTCCATGGACACTGACTCTCACTGGGGTACAGTTCCATGGACACTGACTTTCACTGGGGTACAGTTCCATGGACACTGACTCTCACTGGGGTACAGTTCCCCAGACAATGACTCTCACTGGGGTACAGTTTCCCAGACAGTGACTCTCACTGGGGTACAGTTCCACAAACACTGACTCTCACTGGGGTACAGTTCCACAAACACTGACTCTCACTGGGGTACAGTTCCACAGGCACTGACTCTCACTGGGGTACAGTTCCACAGGCACTGACTCTCACTGGGGTACAGTTCCACAGGCACTGACTCTCACTGGGGTACAGTTCCGCAGGCACTGCCTCTCACTGGGGTACAGTTCCCCAGATACTGACTCTCACTGGGGTACAGTTCCCCCGATACTGACTCTCCCTGGGGTACAGTTCCATGGACACTGACTCTCCCTGGGGTACAGTTCCATGGACACTGACTCTCCCTGGGGTACAGTTCTACAAACACTGACTCTCACTGGGATACAGTTCCACAAACACTGATTCTCACTGGGGTACAGTTCCATGGACACTGATTCTCACTGGGGTACAGTTCCACAAACACTGACTCTCACTGGGATACAGTTCCATGGACACTGACTCTCACTGGGGTACAGTTTCACTGGTACCGACTCTCACTGGGATACAGTTCCACAGCAACTGACTCTCACTGGGGTCCAGTTCCGCAGGAACTGACTCTCACGGGGGTCCAGTTCCACAGGCACTGACTCTTACTGGGGTACAGTTCCACAGGCACTGACTCTTACTGGGATACAGTTCCACAGGAACTGACTCTCACTGGGGTACAGTTCCACAGGCACTGACTTTCATTGGGGTACAGTTCCCCAGATACTGACTCTCACTGGGGTACAGTTCCACAGACACTGACTCTCGCTGGGGTACAGTTCCACAGACACTGATTCTCACTGGGGTACAGTTTCACAGACACTGACTCTCACTGTGGTACAGTTCCGCAAACACTGACTCTCACTGGGGTGCAGTTCCATGAACACTGACTCTCACTGGGGTACAGTTCCATGGACACTGACTCTCACTGGGGTACAGTTCCATGGACACTGACTCTCACTGGGGTACAGTTCCATGGACACTGATTCTCACTGGGGTACAGTTCCACAAACACTGACTCTCACTGGGATACAGTTCCACAAACACTGACTCTCACTGGGGTACAGTTCTACAAACACCAAGTCTCACTGGGATACAGGTTCCCAGACAGTAACTCTCACTGGGGTACAGTTCCACAGGCACTGACTCTCACTGGGATACAGCTCCACAAACACTGACTCTCACTGGGGTACAGCTCCACAGGCATTGACTCTTACTGAGGTATAGTTCCACAGGCACCAACTCTTACTGGGGGACAGATCCGCAGGCACTGACTTTCACTGGGGTACGGTTCCCCAGACACTGACCCTCACTGGGGTACGGTTCCCCAGACAATGACTCTCACTGGGGTACGGTTCCACAGGCACTGACTCTCTCACTGGGTACATTTCCTTGGACACTGACTCTCACTGGGGTACAGTTCCACAAACACTGACTCTTACTGGGGTACAGTTCCGTGGACGTTGACTCTCACTGGGGTACAGTTCCCCAGACACTGACTCTCACTGGGGTACAGTTCCCCAGACACTCACTCTCACTGGGATACAGTTCCATGGACACTGACTCTCACTGGGGTACAGTTCCATGGACACTGACTCTCACTGGGGTACAGTTCCATGGACACTGACTCTCACTGGGGTACAGTTCCATGGACACTGACTCTCACTGGGGTACAGTTCCATGGACACTGACTCTCACTGGGGTACAGTTCCATGGACACTGACTCTCACTGGGGTACAGTTCCATGGACACTGACTCTCACTGGGGTACAGTTCCATGGACACTGACTCTCACTGGGGTACAGTTCCATGGACACTGACTCTCACTGGGGTACAGTTCCCCAGACACTGACTCTCACTGGGGTACAGTTTCCCAGACAGTGACTCTCACTGGGGTACAGTTCCACAAACACTGACTCTCACTGGGGTACAGTTCCACAAGCACCGACTCACTGGGGTACAGTTCCATGGACACTGACTCTCATTGGGGTACAGTTCCCCAGACAGTGACTCTCACTGGGGTGCAGTTCCACAGGCACCAACTCTCACTGGGGTACAGTTCTACAAACACCAAGTCTCACTGAGGTACAGGTTCCCAGACAGTAACTCTCACTGGGGTACAGTTCCACAGGCACTGACTCTCACTGGGATACAGCTCCACAAACACTGACTCTCACTGGGGTACAGCTCCACAGGCACTGACTCTTACTGAGGTATTGTTCCACAGGCACCAACTCTTACTGGGGAACAGTTCCGCAGGCACTGACTTTCACTGGGGTACGGTTCCCCAGACACTGACTCTCACTGGGGTACGGTTCCCCAGACAATGACTCTCACTGGGGTACGGTTCCACAGGCACTGACTCTCTCACTGGGGTACAGTTCCAAGGACAGTGACTCTCACTGGGGTACAGTTTCACAGGTACCAACTCTCACTGGGTACAGTTCCTTGGACACTGACTCTCACTGGAGTACAGTTCCACAAACACTGACGCTTACTGGGGTACAGTTCCACAAACACTGACTCTTACTGGGGTACAGTTCCGTGGACACTGACTCTCACTGGGGTACAGTTCCACAGGCACTGACTTTCACTGGGGTACAGTTCCACAGGCACTGACTCTCACTGGGGTACAGTTCCACAGGCACTGACTCTCACTGGGGTACAGTTCCATGAACACTGACTTTCATTGGGGTACAGTTCCCCAGATACTGACTCTCACTGGGTACAGTTCCACAGGCACTGACTCTCACTGGGGTACAGTCCACAGGCACTGACTCTCACTGGGGTACAGTTCCATGGACACTGACTGTCACTGGGGTACAGTTCCATGGACACTGACTCTCACTGGGGTACAGTTCCATTGACACTGACTCTCCCTGGGGTACAGTTCCATGGACACTGACTCTCCCTGGGGTACAGTTCTACAAACACTGACTCTCACTGGGATACAGTTCCACAAACACTGACTCTTACTGGGGTACAGTTCTACAAACACCAAGTCTCACTGGGGTACAATTTCCCAGACAGTGACTCTCACTGGGGTACAGTTCCATGAACACTGACTCTCACTGGTATCCAGTTCCATGAACACTGACTCTCACTGAGGTACAGTTCCATGGACACTGACTCTCACTGGGGTACAGTTCCATGGACACTGACTCTCCCTGGGGTACAGTTCCATGGACACTGATTCTCACTGGGGTACAATTCCACAAACACTGACTCTCACTGGGGTACAGTTCCACAAACACTGACTCTCACTGGGATACAGTTCCACAAACACTGACTCTCACTGGGGTACAGTTTGACTGGTACCGACTCTCACTGGGGTACAGTTCCACAGGCACTGACTCTTACTGGGGTACAGTTCCACAGGCACTGACTCTTACTGGCGTACAGTTCCACAGGGACTAACTCTTACTGGGGTACAGTTCCACAGGCACTGACTTTCACTGGAGTACAGTTCCCCAGATACTGACTCTCACTGGGGTACAGTTCCACAGACACTGACTCTCACTGGGGTACAGTTCCATGGACACTGACTCTCACTGGGGTACAGTTCCATGGACACTGACTTTCACTGGGGTACAGTTCCATGGACACTGACTCTCACTGGGGTACAGTTCCCCAGACAATGACTCTCACTGGGGTACAGTTTCCCAGACAGTGACTCTCACTGGGGTACAGTTCCACAAACACTGACTCTCACTGGGGTACAGTTCCACAAACACTGACTCTCACTGGGGTACAGTTCCACAGGCACTGACTCTCACTGGGGTACAGTTCCACAGGCACTGACTCTCACTGGGGTACAGTTCCACAGGCACTGACTCTCACTGGGGTACAGTTCCACAGGCACTGACTCTCACTGGGGTACAGTTCCACAGGCACTGACTCTCACTGGGGTACAGTTCCACAGGCACTGACTCTCACTGGGGTACAGTTCCCCCGATACTGACTCTCACTGGGGTACAGTTCCCCAGATACTGACTCTCCCTGGGGTACAGTTCCATGGACACTGACTCTCCCTGGGGTACAGTTCCATGGACACTGACTCTCCCTGGGGTACAGTTCTACAAACACTGACTCTCACTGGGATACAGTTCCACAAACACTGACTCTTACTGGGGTACAGTTCTACAAACACCAAGTCTCACTGGGGTACAATTTCCCAGACAGTGACTTTCACTGGGGTACAGTTCCATGAACACTGACTCTCACTGGTATCCAGTTCCATGAACACTGACTCTCACTGAGGTACAGTTCCATGGACACTGACTCTCCCTGGGGTACAGTTCCATGGACACTGACTCTCCCTGGGGTACAGTTCCATGGACACTGACTCTCCCTGGGGTACAGTTCCATGGACACTGATTCTCACTGGGGTACAGTTCCATGGACACTGATTCTCACTGGGGTACAGTTCCACAAACACTGACTCTCACTGGGATACAGTTCCATGGACACTGACTCTCACTGGGGTACAGTTTCACTGGTACCGACTCTCACTGGGGTACAGTTCCACAGCAACTGACTCTCACTGGGGTCCAGTTCCGCAGGAACTGACTCTCACTGGGGTCCAGTTCCACAGGCACTGACTCTGACTGGGGTACAGTTCCACAGGCACTGACTCTTACTGGGGTACAGTTCCACAGGAACTGACTCTCACTGGGGTACAGTTCCACAGGCACTGACTTTCATTGGGGTACAGTTCCCCATATACTGACTCTCACTGGGGTACAGTTCCACAGACACTGACTCTCACTGGGGTACAGTTCCACAGACACTGATTCTCACTGGGGTACAGTTTCACAGACACTGACTCTCACTGTGGTACAGTTCCGCAAACACTGACTCTCACTAGGGTGCAGTTCCATGAACACTGACTCTCACTGGGGTACAGTTCCATGGACACTGACTCTCACTGGGGTACAGTTCCATGGACACTGACTCTCACTGGGGTACAGTTCCATGGACACTGACTCTCACTGGGGTACAGTTCCATGGACACTGATTCTCACTGGGGTACAGTTCCACAAACACTGACTCTCACTGGGATACAGTTCCACAAACACTGACTCTCACTAGGGTGCAGTTCCATGAACACTGACTCTCACTGGGGTACAGTTCCATGGACACTGACTCTCACTGGGGTACAGTTCCAAGGACAATGACTCTCACTGGGGTACAGTTTCACAGGTACCAACTCTCACTGGGTACATTTCCTTGGACACTGACTCTCACTGGGGTACAGTTCCACAAACACTGACGCTTACTGGGGTACAGTTCCACAAACACTGACTCTTACTGGGGTACAGTTCCGTGGACGTTGACTCTCACTGGGGTACAGTTCCCCAGACACTGACTCTCACTGGGGTACAGTTCCCCAGACACTCACTCTCACTGGGATACAGTTCCATGGACACTGACTCTCACTGGGGTACAGTTCCATGGACACTGACTCTCACTGGGGTACAGTTCCATGGACACTGACTCTCACTGGGGTACAGTTCCATGGACACTGACTCTCACTGGGGTACAGTTCCATGGACACTGACTCTCACTGGGGTACAGTTCCATGGACACTGACTCTCACTGGGGTACAGTTCCATGGACACTGACTCTCACTGGGGTACAGTTCCATGGACACTGACTCTCACTGGGGTACAGTTCCATGGACACTGACTCTCACTGGGGTACAGTTCCCCAGACACTGACTCTCACTGGGGTACAGTTTCCCAGACAGTGACTCTCACTGGGGTACAGTTCCACAAACACTGACTCTCACTGGGGTACAGTTCCACAAGCACCGACTCACTGGGGTACAGTTCCATGGACACTGACTCTCATTGGGGTACAGTTCCCCAGACAGTGACTCTCACTGGGGTGCAGTTCCACAGGCACCAACTCTCACTGGGGTACAGTTCTACAAACACCAAGTCTCACTGAGGTACAGGTTCCCAGACAGTAACTCTCACTGGGGTACAGTTCCACAGGCACTGACTCTCACTGGGATACAGCTCCACAAACACTGACTCTCACTGGGGTACAGCTCCACAGGCACTGACTCTTACTGAGGTATTGTTCCACAGGCACCAACTCTTACTGGGGAACAGTTCCGCAGGCACTGACTTTCACTGGGGTACGGTTCCCCAGACACTGACTCTCACTGGGGTACGGTTCCCCAGACAATGACTCTCACTGGGGTACGGTTCCACAGGCACTGACTCTCTCACTGGGGTACAGTTCCAAGGACAGTGACTCTCACTGGGGTACAGTTTCACAGGTACCAACTCTCACTGGGTACAGTTCCTTGGACACTGACTCTCACTGGAGTACAGTTCCACAAACACTGACGCTTACTGGGGTACAGTTCCACAAACACTGACTCTTACTGGGGTACAGTTCCGTGGACACTGACTCTCACTGGGGTACAGTTCCACAGGCACTGACTTTCACTGGGGTACAGTTCCACAGGCACTGACTCTCACTGGGGTACAGTTCCACAGGCACTGACTCTCACTGGGGTACAGTTCCATGAACACTGACTTTCATTGGGGTACAGTTCCCCAGATACTGACTCTCACTGGGTACAGTTCCACAGGCACTGACTCTCACTGGGGTACAGTCCACAGGCACTGACTCTCACTGGGGTACAGTTCCATGGACACTGACTGTCACTGGGGTACAGTTCCATGGACACTGACTCTCACTGGGGTACAGTTCCATTGACACTGACTCTCCCTGGGGTACAGTTCCATGGACACTGACTCTCCCTGGGGTACAGTTCTACAAACACTGACTCTCACTGGGATACAGTTCCACAAACACTGACTCTTACTGGGGTACAGTTCTACAAACACCAAGTCTCACTGGGGTACAATTTCCCAGACAGTGACTCTCACTGGGGTACAGTTCCATGAACACTGACTCTCACTGGTATCCAGTTCCATGAACACTGACTCTCACTGAGGTACAGTTCCATGGACACTGACTCTCACTGGGGTACAGTTCCATGGACACTGACTCTCCCTGGGGTACAGTTCCATGGACACTGATTCTCACTGGGGTACAATTCCACAAACACTGACTCTCACTGGGGTACAGTTCCACAAACACTGACTCTCACTGGGATACAGTTCCACAAACACTGACTCTCACTGGGGTACAGTTTGACTGGTACCGACTCTCACTGGGGTACAGTTCCACAGGCACTGACTCTTACTGGGGTACAGTTCCACAGGCACTGACTCTTACTGGCGTACAGTTCCACAGGGACTAACTCTTACTGGGGTACAGTTCCACAGGCACTGACTTTCACTGGAGTACAGTTCCCCAGATACTGACTCTCACTGGGGTACAGTTCCACAGACACTGACTCTCACTGGGGTACAGTTCCATGGACACTGACTCTCACTGGTGTACAGTTCCATGGACACTGACTTTCACTGGGGTACAGTTCCATGGACACTGACTCTCACTGGGGTACAGTTCCCCAGACAATGACTCTCACTGGGGTACAGTTTCCCAGACAGTGACTCTCACTGGGGTACAGTTCCACAAACACTGACTCTCACTGGGGTACAGTTCCACAAACACTGACTCTCACTGGGTACAGTTCCACAGGCACTGACTCTCACTGGGGTACAGTTCCACAGGCACTGACTCTCACTGGGGTACAGTTCCACAGGCACTGACTCTCACTGGGGTACAGTTCCACAGGCACTGACTCTCACTGGGGTACAGTTCCCCCGATACTGACTCTCACTGGGGTACAGTTCCCCAGATACTGACTCTCCCTGGGGTACAGTTCCATGGACACTGACTCTCCCTGGGGTACAGTTCCATGGACACTGACTCTCCCTGGGGTACAGTTCTACAAACACTGACTCTCACTGGGATACAGTTCCACAAACACTGACTCTTACTGGGGTACAGTTCTACAAACACCAAGTCTCACTGGGGTACAATTTCCCAGACAGTGACTCTCACTGGGGTACAGTTCCATGAACACTGACTCTCACTGGTATCCAGTTCCATGAACACTGACTCTCACTGAGGTACAGTTCCATGGACACTGACTCTCCCTGGGGTACAGTTCCATGGACACTGACTCTCCCTGGGGTACAGTTCCATGGACACTGACTCTCCCTGGGGTACAGTTCCATGGACACTGATTCTCACTGGGGTACAGTTCCATGGACACTGATTCTCACTGGGGTACAGTTCCACAAACACTGACTCTCACTGGGATACAGTTCCATGGACACTGACTCTCACTGGGGTACAGTTTCACTGGTACCGACTCTCACTGGGGTACAGTTCCACAGCAACTGACTCTCACTGGGGTCCAGTTCCGCAGGAACTGACTCTCACTGGGGTCCAGTTCCACAGGCACTGACTCTGACTGGGGTACAGTTCCACAGGCACTGACTCTTACTGGGGTACAGTTCCACAGGAACTGACTCTCACTGGGGTACAGTTCCACAGGCACTGACTTTCATTGGGGTACAGTTCCCCAGATACTGACTCTCACTGGGGTACAGTTCCACAGACACTGACTCTCACTGGGGTACAGTTCCACAGACACTGATTCTCACTGGGGTACAGTTTCACAGACACTGACTCTCACTGTGGTACAGTTCCGCAAACACTGACTCTCACTAGGGTGCAGTTCCATGAACACTGACTCTCACTGGGGTACAGTTCCATGGACACTGACTCTCACTGGGGTACAGTTCCATGGACACTGACTCTCACTGGGGTACAGTTCCATGGACACTGACTCTCACTGGGGTACAGTTCCATGGACACTGATTCTCACTGGGGTACAGTTCCACAAACACTGACTCTCACTGGGATACAGTTCCACAAACACTGACTCTCACTGGGGTACAGTTCTACAAACACCAAGTCTCACTGGGATACAGGTTCCCAGACAGTAACTCTCACTGGGGTACAGTTCCACAGGCACTGACTCTCACTGGGATACAGCTCCACAAACACTGACTCTCACTGGGGTACAGCTCCACAGGCACTGACTCTTACTGAGGTATAGTTCCACAGGCACCAACTCTTACTGGGGGACAGATCCGCAGGCATTGACTTTCACTGGGGTACGGTTCCCCAGACACTGACCCTCACTGGGGTACGGTTCCCCAGACAATGACTCTCACTGGGGTACGGTTCCACAGGCACTGACTCTCTCACTGGGGTACAGTTCCAAGGACAATGACTCTCACTGGGGTACAGTTTCACAGGTACCAACTCTCACTGGGTACATTTCCTTGGACACTGACTCTCACTGGGGTACAGTTCCACAAACACTGACGCTTACTGGGGTACAGTTCCACAAACACTGACTCTTACTGGGGTACAGTTCCGTGGACGTTGACTCTCACTGGGGTACAGTTCCCCAGACACTGACTCTCACTGGGGTACAGTTCCCCAGACACTCACTCTCACTGGGGTACAGTTCCATGGACACTCACTCTCACTGGGGTCCAGTTCCACAGGCACTGACTCTTACTGGGGTACAGTTCCACAGGCACTGACTCTTACTGGGGTACAGTTCCACAGGAACTGACTCTCACTGGGGTACAGTTCCACAGGCACTGACTTTCATTGGGGTACAGTTCCCCAGATACTGACTCTCACTGGGGTACAGTTCCACAGACACTGACTCTCGCTGGGGTACAGTTCCACAGACACTGATTCTCACTGGGGTACAGTTTCACAGACACTGACTCTCACTGTGGTACAGTTCCGCAAACACTGACTCTCACTAGGGTGCAGTTCCATAAACACTGACTCTCACTGGGGTACAGTTCCATGGACACTGACTCTCACTGGGGTACAGTTCCATGGACACTGACTCTCACTGGGGTACAGTTCCATGGACACTGATTCTCACTGGGGTACAGTTCCACAAACACTGACTCTCACTGGGATACAGTTCCACAAACACTGACTCTCACTGGGGTACAGTTCTACAAACACCAAGTCTCACTGGGATACAGGTTCCCAGACAGTAACTCTCACTGGGGTACAGTTCCACAGGCACTGACTCTCACTGGGATACAGCTCCACAAACACTGACTCTCACTGGGGTACAGCTCCACAGGCATTGACTCTTACTGAGGTATAGTTCCACAGGCACCAACTCTTACTGGGGGACAGATCCGCAGGCACTGACTTTCACTGGGGTACGGTTCCCCAGACACTGACCCTCACTGGGGTACGGTTCCCCAGACAATGACTCTCACTGGGGTACGGTTCCACAGGCACTGACTCTCTCACTGGGTACATTTCCTTGGACACTGACTCTCACTGGGGTACAGTTCCACAAACACTGACGCTTACTGGGGTACAGTTCCACAAACACTGACTCTTACTGGGGTACAGTTCCGTGGACGTTGACTCTCACTGGGGTACAGTTCCCCAGACACTGACTCTCACTGGGGTACAGTTCCCCAGACACTCACTCTCACTGGGATACAGTTCCATGGACACTGACTCTCACTGGGGTACAGTTCCATGGACACTGACTCTCACTGGGGTACAGTTCCATGGACACTGACTCTCACTGGGGTACAGTTCCATGGACACTGACTCTCACTGGGGTACAGTTCCATGGACACTGACTCTCACTGGGGTACAGTTCCATGGACACTGACTCTCACTGGGGTACAGTTCCATTGACACTGACTCTCCCTGGGGTACAGTTCCATGGACACTGACTCTCCCTGGGGTACAGTTCTACAAACACTGACTCTCACTGGGATACAGTTCCACAAACACTGACTCTTACTGGGGTACAGTTCTACAAACACCAAGTCTCACTGGGGTACAATTTCCCAGACAGTGACTCTCACTGGGGTACAGTTCCATGAACACTGACTCTCACTGGTATCCAGTTCCATGAACACTGACTCTCACTGAGGTACAGTTCCATGGACACTGACTCTCACTGGGGTACAGTTCCATGGACACTGACTCTCCCTGGGGTACAGTTCCATGGACACTGATTCTCACTGGGGTACAATTCCACAAACACTGACTCTCACTGGGGTACAGTTCCACAAACACTGACTCTCACTGGGATACAGTTCCACAAACACTGACTCTCACTGGGGTACAGTTTGACTGGTACCGACTCTCACTGGGGTACAGTTCCACAGGCACTGACTCTTACTGGGGTACAGTTCCACAGGCACTGACTCTTACTGGCGTACAGTTCCACAGGGACTAACTCTTACTGGGGTACAGTTCCACAGGCACTGACTTTCACTGGAGTACAGTTCCCCAGATACTGACTCTCACTGGGGTACAGTTCCACAGACACTGACTCTCACTGGGGTACAGTTCCATGGACACTGACTCTCACTGGGGTACAGTTCCATGGACACTGACTTTCACTGGGGTACAGTTCCATGGACACTGACTCTCACTGGGGTACAGTTCCCCAGACAATGACTCTCACTGGGGTACAGTTTCCCAGACAGTGACTCTCACTGGGGTACAGTTCCACAGACACTGACTCTCACTGGGGTACAGTTCCACAAACACTGACTCTCACTGGGGTACAGTTCCACAGGCACTGACTCTCACTGGGGTACAGTTCCACAGGCACTGACTCTCACTGGGGTACAGTTCCACAGGCACTGACTCTCACTGGGGTACAGTTCCGCAGGCACTGCCTCTCACTGGGGTACAGTTCCCCAGATACTGACTCTCACTGGGGTACAGTTCCCCCGATACTGACTCTCCCTGGGGTACAGTTCCATGGACACTGACTCTCCCTGGGGTACAGTTCCATGGACACTGACTCTCCCTGGGGTACAGTTCTACAAACACTGACTCTCACTGGGATACAGTTCCACAAACACTGATTCTCACTGGGGTACAGTTCCATGGACACTGATTCTCACTGGGGTACAGTTCCACAAACACTGACTCTCACTGGGATACAGTTCCATGGACACTGACTCTCACTGGGGTACAGTTTCACTGGTACCGACTCTCACTGGGATACAGTTCCACAGCAACTGACTCTCACTGGGGTCCAGTTCCGCAGGAACTGACTCTCACGGGGGTCCAGTTCCACAGGCACTGACTCTTACTGGGGTACAGTTCCACAGGCACTGACTCTTACTGGGATACAGTTCCACAGGAACTGACTCTCACTGGGGTACAGTTCCACAGGCACTGACTTTCATTGGGGTACAGTTCCCCAGATACTGACTCTCACTGGGGTACAGTTCCACAGACACTGACTCTCGCTGGGGTACAGTTCCACAGACACTGATTCTCACTGGGGTACAGTTTCACAGACACTGACTCTCACTGTGGTACAGTTCCGCAAACACTGACTCTCACTGGGGTGCAGTTCCATGAACACTGACTCTCACTGGGGTACAGTTCCATGGACACTGACTCTCACTGGGGTACAGTTCCATGGACACTGACTCTCACTGGGGTACAGTTCCATGGACACTGATTCTCACTGGGGTACAGTTCCACAAACACTGACTCTCACTGGGATACAGTTCCACAAACACTGACTCTCACTGGGGTACAGTTCTACAAACACCAAGTCTCACTGGGATACAGGTTCCCAGACAGTAACTCTCACTGGGGTACAGTTCCACAGGCACTGACTCTCACTGGGATACAGCTCCACAAACACTGACTCTCACTGGGGTACAGCTCCACAGGCATTGACTCTTACTGAGGTATAGTTCCACAGGCACCAACTCTTACTGGGGGACAGATCCGCAGGCACTGACTTTCACTGGGGTACGGTTCCCCAGACACTGACCCTCACTGGGGTACGGTTCCCCAGACAATGACTCTCACTGGGGTACGGTTCCACAGGCACTGACTCTCTCACTGGGTACATTTCCTTGGACACTGACTCTCACTGGGGTACAGTTCCACAAACACTGACTCTTACTGGGGTACAGTTCCGTGGACGTTGACTCTCACTGGGGTACAGTTCCCCAGACACTGACTCTCACTGGGGTACAGTTCCCCAGACACTCACTCTCACTGGGATACAGTTCCATGGACACTGACTCTCACTGGGGTACAGTTCCATGGACACTGACTCTCACTGGGGTACAGTTCCATGGACACTGACTCTCACTGGGGTACAGTTCCATGGACACTGACTCTCACTGGGGTACAGTTCCATGGACACTGACTCTCACTGGGGTACAGTTCCATGGACACTGACTCTCACTGGGGTACAGTTCCATGGACACTGACTCTCACTGGGGTACAGTTCCATGGACACTGACTCTCACTGGGGTACAGTTCCATGGACACTGACTCTCACTGGGGTACAGTTCCCCAGACACTGACTCTCACTGGGGTACAGTTTCCCAGACAGTGACTCTCACTGGGGTACAGTTCCACAAACACTGACTCTCACTGGGGTACAGTTCCACAAGCACCGACTCACTGGGGTACAGTTCCATGGACACTGACTCTCATTGGGGTACAGTTCCCCAGACAGTGACTCTCACTGGGGTGCAGTTCCACAGGCACCAACTCTCACTGGGGTACAGTTCTACAAACACCAAGTCTCACTGAGGTACAGGTTCCCAGACAGTAACTCTCACTGGGGTACAGTTCCACAGGCACTGACTCTCACTGGGATACAGCTCCACAAACACTGACTCTCACTGGGGTACAGCTCCACAGGCACTGACTCTTACTGAGGTATTGTTCCACAGGCACCAACTCTTACTGGGGAACAGTTCCGCAGGCACTGACTTTCACTGGGGTACGGTTCCCCAGACACTGACTCTCACTGGGGTACGGTTCCCCAGACAATGACTCTCACTGGGGTACGGTTCCACAGGCACTGACTCTCTCACTGGGGTACAGTTCCAAGGACAGTGACTCTCACTGGGGTACAGTTTCACAGGTACCAACTCTCACTGGGTACAGTTCCTTGGACACTGACTCTCACTGGAGTACAGTTCCACAAACACTGACGCTTACTGGGGTACAGTTCCACAAACACTGACTCTTACTGGGGTACAGTTCCGTGGACACTGACTCTCACTGGGGTACAGTTCCACAGGCACTGACTTTCACTGGGGTACAGTTCCACAGGCACTGACTCTCACTGGGGTACAGTTCCACAGGCACTGACTCTCACTGGGGTACAGTTCCATGAACACTGACTTTCATTGGGGTACAGTTCCCCAGATACTGACTCTCACTGGGTACAGTTCCACAGGCACTGACTCTCACTGGGGTACAGTCCACAGGCACTGACTCTCACTGGGGTACAGTTCCATGGACACTGACTGTCACTGGGGTACAGTTCCATGGACACTGACTCTCACTGGGGTACAGTTCCATTGACACTGACTCTCCCTGGGGTACAGTTCCATGGACACTGACTCTCCCTGGGGTACAGTTCTACAAACACTGACTCTCACTGGGATACAGTTCCACAAACACTGACTCTTACTGGGGTACAGTTCTACAAACACCAAGTCTCACTGGGGTGCAATTTCCCAGACAGTGACTCTCACTGGGGTACAGTTCCATGAACACTGACTCTCACTGGTATCCAGTTCCATGAACACTGACTCTCACTGAGGTACAGTTCCATGGACACTGACTCTCACTGGGGTACAGTTCCATGGACACTGACTCTCCCTGGGGTACAGTTCCATGGACACTGATTCTCACTGGGGTACAATTCCACAAACACTGACTCTCACTGGGGTACAGTTCCACAAACACTGACTCTCACTGGGATACAGTTCCACAAACACTGACTCTCACTGGGGTACAGTTTGACTGGTACCGACTCTCACTGGGGTACAGTTCCACAGGCACTGACTCTTACTGGGGTACAGTTCCACAGGCACTGACTCTTACTGGCGTACAGTTCCACAGGGACTAACTCTTACTGGGGTACAGTTCCACAGGCACTGACTTTCACTGGAGTACAGTTCCCCAGATACTGACTCTCACTGGGGTACAGTTCCACAGACACTGACTCTCACTGGGGTACAGTTCCATGGACACTGACTCTCACTGGGGTACAGTTCCATGGACACTGACTTTCACTGGGGTACAGTTCCATGGACACTGACTCTCACTGGGGTACAGTTCCCCAGACAATGACTCTCACTGGGGTACAGTTTCCCAGACAGTGACTCTCACTGGGGTACAGTTCCACAAACACTGACTCTCACTGGGGTACAGTTCCACAAACACTGACTCTCACTGGGGTACAGTTCCACAGGCACTGACTCTCACTGGGGTACAGTTCCACAGGCACTGACTCTCACTGGGGTACAGTTCCACAGGCACTGACTCTCACTGGGGTACAGTTCCACAGGCACTGACTCTCACTGGGGTACAGTTCCACAGGCACTGACTCTCACTGGGGTACAGTTCCACAGGCACTGACTCTCACTGGGGTACAGTTCCCCCGATACTGACTCTCACTGGGGTACAGTTCCCCAGATACTGACTCTCCCTGGGGTACAGTTCCATGGACACTGACTCTCCCTGGGGTACAGTTCCATGGACACTGACTCTCCCTGGGGTACAGTTCTACAAACACTGACTCTCACTGGGATACAGTTCCACAAACACTGACTCTTACTGGGGTACAGTTCTACAAACACCAAGTCTCACTGGGGTACAATTTCCCAGACAGTGACTTTCACTGGGGTACAGTTCCATGAACACTGACTCTCACTGGTATCCAGTTCCATGAACACTGACTCTCACTGAGGTACAGTTCCATGGACACTGACTCTCCCTGGGGTACAGTTCCATGGACACTGACTCTCCCTGGGGTACAGTTCCATGGACACTGACTCTCCCTGGGGTACAGTTCCATGGACACTGATTCTCACTGGGGTACAGTTCCATGGACACTGATTCTCACTGGGGTACAGTTCCACAAACACTGACTCTCACTGGGATACAGTTCCATGGACACTGACTCTCACTGGGGTACAGTTTCACTGGTACCGACTCTCACTGGGGTACAGTTCCACAGCAACTGACTCTCACTGGGGTCCAGTTCCGCAGGAACTGACTCTCACTGGGGTCCAGTTCCACAGGCACTGACTCTGACTGGGGTACAGTTCCACAGGCACTGACTCTTACTGGGGTACAGTTCCACAGGAACTGACTCTCACTGGGGTACAGTTCCACAGGCACTGACTTTCATTGGGGTACAGTTCCCCAGATACTGACTCTCACTGGGGTACAGTTCCACAGACACTGACTCTCACTGGGGTGCAGTTCCACAGGCACCAACTCTCACTGGGGTACAGTTCTACAAACACCAAGTCTCACTGAGGTACAGGTTCCCAGACAGTAACTCTCACTGGGGTACAGTTCCACAGGCACTGACTCTCACTGGGATACAGCTCCACAAACACTGACTCTCACTGGGGTACAGCTCCACAGGCACTGACTCTTACTGAGGTATTGTTCCACAGGCACCAACTCTTACTGGGGAACAGTTCCGCAGGCACTGACTTTCACTGGGGTACGGTTCCCCAGACACTGACTCTCACTGGGGTACGGTTCCCCAGACAATGACTCTCACTGGGGTACGGTTCCACAGGCACTGACTCTCTCACTGGGGTACAGTTCCAAGGACAGTGACTCTCACTGGGGTACAGTTTCACAGGTACCAACTCTCACTGGGTACAGTTCCTTGGACACTTACTCTCACTGGAGTACAGTTCCACAAACACTGACGCTTACTGGGGTACAGTTCCACAAACACTGACTCTTACTGGGGTACAGTTCCGTGGACACTGACTCTCACTGGGGTACAGTTCCACAGGCACTGACTTTCACTGGGGTACAGTTCCACAGGCACTGACTCTCACTGAGGTACAGTTCCACAGGCACTGACTCTCACTGGGGTACAGTTCCATGAACACTGACTTTCATTGGGGTACAGTTCCCCAGATACTGACTCTCACTGGGTACAGTTCCACAGGCACTGACTCTCACTGGGGTACAGTCCACAGGCACTGACTCTCACTGGGGTACAGTTCCATGGACACTGACTGTCACTGGGGTACAGTTCCATGGACACTGACTCTCACTGGGGTACAGTTCCATTGACACTGACTCTCCCTGGGGTACAGTTCCATGGACACTGACTCTCCCTGGGGTACAGTTCTACAAACACTGACTCTCACTGGGATACAGTTCCACAAACACTGACTCTTACTGGGGTACAGTTCTACAAACACCAAGTCTCACTGGGGTACAATTTCCCAGACAGTGACTCTCACTGGGGTACAGTTCCATGAACACTGACTCTCACTGGTATCCAGTTCCATGAACACTGACTCTCACTGAGGTACAGTTCCATGGACACTGACTCTCACTGGGGTACAGTTCCATGGACACTGACTCTCCCTGGGGTACAGTTCCATGGACACTGATTCTCACTGGGGTACAATTCCACAAACACTGACTCTCACTGGGGTACAGTTCCACAAACACTGACTCTCACTGGGATACAGTTCCACAAACACTGACTCTCACTGGGGTACAGTTTGACTGGTACCGACTCTCACTGGGGTACAGTTCCACAGGCACTGACTCTTACTGGGGTACAGTTCCACAGGCACTGACTCTTACTGGCGTACAGTTCCACAGGGACTAACTCTTACTGGGGTACAGTTCCACAGGCACTGACTTTCACTGGAGTACAGTTCCCCAGATACTGACTCTCACTGGGGTACAGTTCCACAGACACTGACTCTCACTGGGGTACAGTTCCATGGACACTGACTCTCACTGGGGTACAGTTCCATGGACACTGACTTTCACTGGGGTACAGTTCCATGGACACTGACTCTCACTGGGGTACAGTTCCCCAGACAATGACTCTCACTGGGGTACAGTTTCCCAGACAGTGACTCTCACTGGGGTACAGTTCCACAAACACTGACTCTCACTGGGGTACAGTTCCACAAACACTGACTCTCACTGGGGTACAGTTCCACAGGCACTGACTCTCACTGGGGTACAGTTCCACAGGCACTGACTCTCACTGGGGTACAGTTCCACAGGCACTGACTCTCACTGGGGTACAGTTCCGCAGGCACTGCCTCTCACTGGGGTACAGTTCCCCAGATACTGACTCTCACTGGGGTACAGTTCCCCCGATACTGACTCTCCCTGGGGTACAGTTCCATGGACACTGACTCTCCCTGGGGTACAGTTCCATGGACACTGACTCTCCCTGGGGTACAGTTCTACAAACACTGACTCTCACTGGGATACAGTTCCACAAACACTGATTCTCACTGGGGTACAGTTCCATGGACACTGATTCTCACTGGGGTACAGTTCCACAAACACTGACTCTCACTGGGATACAGTTCCATGGACACTGACTCTCACTGGGGTACAGTTTCACTGGTACCGACTCTCACTGGGATACAGTTCCACAGCAACTGACTCTCACTGGGGTCCAGTTCCGCAGGAACTGACTCTCACGGGGGTCCAGTTCCACAGGCACTGACTCTTACTGGGGTACAGTTCCACAGGCACTGACTCTTACTGGGATACAGTTCCACAGGAACTGACTCTCACTGGGGTACAGTTCCACAGGCACTGACTTTCATTGGGGTACAGTTCCCCAGATACTGACTCTCACTGGGGTACAGTTCCACAGACACTGACTCTCGCTGGGGTACAGTTCCACAGACACTGATTCTCACTGGGGTACAGTTTCACAGACACTGACTCTCACTGTGGTACAGTTCCGCAAACACTGACTCTCACTGGGGTGCAGTTCCATGAACACTGACTCTCACTGGGGTACAGTTCCATGGACACTGACTCTCACTGGGGTACAGTTCCATGGACACTGACTCTCACTGGGGTACAGTTCCATGGACACTGATTCTCACTGGGGTACAGTTCCACAAACACTGACTCTCACTGGGATACAGTTCCACAAACACTGACTCTCACTGGGGTACAGTTCTACAAACACCAAGTCTCACTGGGATACAGGTTCCCAGACAGTAACTCTCACTGGGGTACAGTTCCACAGGCACTGACTCTCACTGGGATACAGCTCCACAAACACTGACTCTCACTGGGGTACAGCTCCACAGGCATTGACTCTTACTGAGGTATAGTTCCACAGGCACCAACTCTTACTGGGGGACAGATCCGCAGGCACTGACTTTCACTGGGGTACGGTTCCCCAGACACTGACCCTCACTGGGGTACGGTTCCCCAGACAATGACTCTCACTGGGGTACGGTTCCACAGGCACTGACTCTCTCACTGGGTACATTTCCTTGGACACTGACTCTCACTGGGGTACAGTTCCACAAACACTGACTCTTACTGGGGTACAGTTCCGTGGACGTTGACTCTCACTGGGGTACAGTTCCCCAGACACTGACTCTCACTGGGGTACAGTTCCCCAGACACTCACTCTCACTGGGATACAGTTCCATGGACACTGACTCTCACTGGGGTACAGTTCCATGGACACTGACTCTCACTGGGGTACAGTTCCATGGACACTGACTCTCACTGGGGTACAGTTCCATGGACACTGACTCTCACTGGGGTACAGTTCCATGGACACTGACTCTCACTGGGGTACAGTTCCATGGACACTGACTCTCACTGGGGTACAGTTCCATGGACACTGACTCTCACTGGGGTACAGTTCCATGGACACTGACTCTCACTGGGGTACAGTTCCATGGACACTGACTCTCACTGGGGTACAGTTCCCCAGACACTGACTCTCACTGGGGTACAGTTTCCCAGACAGTGACTCTCACTGGGGTACAGTTCCACAAACACTGACTCTCACTGGGGTACAGTTCCACAAGCACCGACTCACTGGGGTACAGTTCCATGGACACTGACTCTCATTGGGGTACAGTTCCCCAGACAGTGACTCTCACTGGGGTGCAGTTCCACAGGCACCAACTCTCACTGGGGTACAGTTCTACAAACACCAAGTCTCACTGAGGTACAGGTTCCCAGACAGTAACTCTCACTGGGGTACAGTTCCACAGGCACTGACTCTCACTGGGATACAGCTCCACAAACACTGACTCTCACTGGGGTACAGCTCCACAGGCACTGACTCTTACTGAGGTATTGTTCCACAGGCACCAACTCTTACTGGGGAACAGTTCCGCAGGCACTGACTTTCACTGGGGTACGGTTCCCCAGACACTGACTCTCACTGGGGTACGGTTCCCCAGACAATGACTCTCACTGGGGTACGGTTCCACAGGCACTGACTCTCTCACTGGGGTACAGTTCCAAGGACAGTGACTCTCACTGGGGTACAGTTTCACAGGTACCAACTCTCACTGGGTACAGTTCCTTGGACACTGACTCTCACTGGAGTACAGTTCCACAAACACTGACGCTTACTGGGGTACAGTTCCACAAACACTGACTCTTACTGGGGTACAGTTCCGTGGACACTGACTCTCACTGGGGTACAGTTCCACAGGCACTGACTTTCACTGGGGTACAGTTCCACAGGCACTGACTCTCACTGGGGTACAGTTCCACAGGCACTGACTCTCACTGGGGTACAGTTCCATGAACACTGACTTTCATTGGGGTACAGTTCCCCAGATACTGACTCTCACTGGGTACAGTTCCACAGGCACTGACTCTCACTGGGGTACAGTCCACAGGCACTGACTCTCACTGGGGTACAGTTCCATGGACACTGACTGTCACTGGGGTACAGTTCCATGGACACTGACTCTCACTGGGGTACAGTTCCATTGACACTGACTCTCCCTGGGGTACAGTTCCATGGACACTGACTCTCCCTGGGGTACAGTTCTACAAACACTGACTCTCACTGGGATACAGTTCCACAAACACTGACTCTTACTGGGGTACAGTTCTACAAACACCAAGTCTCACTGGGGTACAATTTCCCAGACAGTGACTCTCACTGGGGTACAGTTCCATGAACACTGACTCTCACTGGTATCCAGTTCCATGAACACTGACTCTCACTGAGGTACAGTTCCATGGACACTGACTCTCACTGGGGTACAGTTCCATGGACACTGACTCTCCCTGGGGTACAGTTCCATGGACACTGATTCTCACTGGGGTACAATTCCACAAACACTGACTCTCACTGGGGTACAGTTCCACAAACACTGACTCTCACTGGGATACAGTTCCACAAACACTGACTCTCACTGGGGTACAGTTTGACTGGTACCGACTCTCACTGGGGTACAGTTCCACAGGCACTGACTCTTACTGGGGTACAGTTCCACAGGCACTGACTCTTACTGGCGTACAGTTCCACAGGGACTAACTCTTACTGGGGTACAGTTCCACAGGCACTGACTTTCACTGGAGTACAGTTCCCCAGATACTGACTCTCACTGGGGTACAGTTCCACAGACACTGACTCTCACTGGGGTACAGTTCCATGGACACTGACTCTCACTGGGGTACAGTTCCATGGACACTGACTTTCACTGGGGTACAGTTCCATGGACACTGACTCTCACTGGGGTACAGTTCCCCAGACAATGACTCTCACTGGGGTACAGTTTCCCAGACAGTGACTCTCACTGGGGTACAGTTCCACAAACACTGACTCTCACTGGGGTACAGTTCCACAAACACTGACTCTCACTGGGGTACAGTTCCACAGGCACTGACTCTCACTGGGGTACAGTTCCACAGGCACTGACTCTCACTGGGGTACAGTTCCACAGGCACTGACTCTCACTGGGGTACAGTTCCACAGGCACTGACTCTCACTGGGGTACAGTTCCACAGGCACTGACTCTCACTGGGGTACAGTTCCACAGGCACTGACTCTCACTGGGGTACAGTTCCCCCGATACTGACTCTCACTGGGGTACAGTTCCCCAGATACTGACTCTCCCTGGGGTACAGTTCCATGGACACTGACTCTCCCTGGGGTACAGTTCCATGGACACTGACTCTCCCTGGGGTACAGTTCTACAAACACTGACTCTCACTGGGATACAGTTCCACAAACACTGACTCTTACTGGGGTACAGTTCTACAAACACCAAGTCTCACTGGGGTACAATTTCCCAGACAGTGACTTTCACTGGGGTACAGTTCCATGAACACTGACTCTCACTGGTATCCAGTTCCATGAACACTGACTCTCACTGAGGTACAGTTCCATGGACACTGACTCTCCCTGGGGTACAGTTCCATGGACACTGACTCTCCCTGGGGTACAGTTCCATGGACACTGACTCTCCCTGGGGTACAGTTCCATGGACACTGATTCTCACTGGGGTACCCATGGACACTGATTCTCACTGGGGTACAGTTCCACAAACACTGACTCTCACTGGGATACAGTTCCATGGACACTGACTCTCACTGGGGTACAGTTTCACTGGTACCGACTCTCACTGGGGTACAGTTCCACAGCAACTGACTCTCACTGGGGTCCAGTTCCGCAGGAACTGACTCTCACTGGGGTCCAGTTCCACAGGCACTGACTCTGACTGGGGTACAGTTCCACAGGCACTGACTCTTACTGGGGTACAGTTCCACAGGAACTGACTCTCACTGGGGTACAGTTCCACAGGCACTGACTTTCATTGGGGTACAGTTCCCCATATACTGACTCTCACTGGGGTACAGTTCCACAGACACTGACTCTCACTGGGGTACAGTTCCACAGACACTGATTCTCACTGGGGTACAGTTTCACAGACACTGACTCTCACTGTGGTACAGTTCCGCAAACACTGACTCTCACTAGGGTGCAGTTCCATGAACACTGACTCTCACTGGGGTACAGTTCCATGGACACTGACTCTCACTGGGGTACAGTTCCATGGACACTGACTCTCACTGGGGTACAGTTCCATGGACACTGACTCTCACTGGGGTACAGTTCCATGGACACTGATTCTCACTGGGGTACAGTTCCACAAACACTGACTCTCACTGGGATACAGTTCCACAAACACTGACTCTCACTAGGGTGCAGTTCCATGAACACTGACTCTCACTGGGGTACAGTTCCATGGACACTGACTCTCACTGGGGTACAGTTCCAAGGACAATGACTCTCACTGGGGTACAGTTTCACAGGTACCAACTCTCACTGGGTACATTTCCTTGGACACTGACTCTCACTGGGGTACAGTTCCACAAACACTGACGCTTACTGGGGTACAGTTCCACAAACACTGACTCTTACTGGGGTACAGTTCCGTGGACGTTGACTCTCACTGGGGTACAGTTCCCCAGACACTGACTCTCACTGGGGTACAGTTCCCCAGACACTCACTCTCACTGGGATACAGTTCCATGGACACTGACTCTCACTGGGGTACAGTTCCATGGACACTGACTCTCACTGGGGTACAGTTCCATGGACACTGACTCTCACTGGGGTACAGTTCCATGGACACTGACTCTCACTGGGGTACAGTTCCATGGACACTGACTCTCACTGGGGTACAGTTCCATGGACACTGACTCTCACTGGGGTACAGTTCCATGGACACTGACTCTCACTGGGGTACAGTTCCATGGACACTGACTCTCACTGGGGTACAGTTCCATGGACACTGACTCTCACTGGGGTACAGTTCCCCAGACACTGACTCTCACTGGGGTACAGTTTCCCAGACAGTGACTCTCACTGGGGTACAGTTCCACAAACACTGACTCTCACTGGGGTACAGTTCCACAAGCACCGACTCACTGGGGTACAGTTCCATGGACACTGACTCTCATTGGGGTACAGTTCCCCAGACAGTGACTCTCACTGGGGTGCAGTTCCACAGGCACCAACTCTCACTGGGGTACAGTTCTACAAACACCAAGTCTCACTGAGGTACAGGTTCCCAGACAGTAACTCTCACTGGGGTACAGTTCCACAGGCACTGACTCTCACTGGGATACAGCTCCACAAACACTGACTCTCACTGGGGTACAGCTCCACAGGCACTGACTCTTACTGAGGTATTGTTCCACAGGCACCAACTCTTACTGGGGAACAGTTCCGCAGGCACTGACTTTCACTGGGGTACGGTTCCCCAGACACTGACTCTCACTGGGGTACGGTTCCCCAGACAATGACTCTCACTGGGGTACGGTTCCACAGGCACTGACTCTCTCACTGGGGTACAGTTCCAAGGACAGTGACTCTCACTGGGGTACAGTTTCACAGGTACCAACTCTCACTGGGTACAGTTCCTTGGACACTGACTCTCACTGGAGTACAGTTCCACAAACACTGACGCTTACTGGGGTACAGTTCCACAAACACTGACTCTTACTGGGGTACAGTTCCGTGGACACTGACTCTCACTGGGGTACAGTTCCACAGGCACTGACTTTCACTGGGGTACAGTTCCACAGGCACTGACTCTCACTGGGGTACAGTTCCACAGGCACTGACTCTCACTGGGGTACAGTTCCATGAACACTGACTTTCATTGGGGTACAGTTCCCCAGATACTGACTCTCACTGGGTACAGTTCCACAGGCACTGACTCTCACTGGGGTACAGTCCACAGGCACTGACTCTCACTGGGGTACAGTTCCATGGACACTGACTGTCACTGGGGTACAGTTCCATGGACACTGACTCTCACTGGGGTACAGTTCCATTGACACTGACTCTCCCTGGGGTACAGTTCCATGGACACTGACTCTCCCTGGGGTACAGTTCTACAAACACTGACTCTCACTGGGATACAGTTCCACAAACACTGACTCTTACTGGGGTACAGTTCTACAAACACCAAGTCTCACTGGGGTACAATTTCCCAGACAGTGACTCTCACTGGGGTACAGTTCCATGAACACTGACTCTCACTGGTATCCAGTTCCATGAACACTGACTCTCACTGAGGTACAGTTCCATGGACACTGACTCTCACTGGGGTACAGTTCCATGGACACTGACTCTCCCTGGGGTACAGTTCCATGGACACTGATTCTCACTGGGGTACAATTCCACAAACACTGACTCTCACTGGGGTACAGTTCCACAAACACTGACTCTCACTGGGATACAGTTCCACAAACACTGACTCTCACTGGGGTACAGTTTGACTGGTACTGACTCTCACTGGGGTACAGTTCCACAGGCACTGACTCTTACTGGGGTACAGTTCCACAGGCACTGACTCTTACTGGCGTACAGTTCCACAGGGACTAACTCTTACTGGGGTACAGTTCCACAGGCACTGACTTTCACTGGAGTACAGTTCCCCAGATACTGACTCTCACTGGGGTACAGTTCCACAGACACTGACTCTCACTGGGGTACAGTTCCATGGACACTGACTCTCACTGGTGTACAGTTCCATGGACACTGACTTTCACTGGGGTACAGTTCCATGGACACTGACTCTCACTGGGGTACAGTTCCCCAGACAATGACTCTCACTGGGGTACAGTTTCCCAGACAGTGACTCTCACTGGGGTACAGTTCCACAAACACTGACTCTCACTGGGGTACAGTTCCACAAACACTGACTCTCACTGGGTACAGTTCCACAGGCACTGACTCTCACTGGGGTACAGTTCCACAGGCACTGACTCTCACTGGGGTACAGTTCCACAGGCACTGACTCTCACTGGGGTACAGTTCCACAGGCACTGACTCTCACTGGGGTACAGTTCCCCCGATACTGACTCTCACTGGGGTACAGTTCCCCAGATACTGACTCTCCCTGGGGTACAGTTCCATGGACACTGACTCTCCCTGGGGTACAGTTCCATGGACACTGACTCTCCCTGGGGTACAGTTCTACAAACACTGACTCTCACTGGGATACAGTTCCACAAACACTGACTCTTACTGGGGTACAGTTCTACAAACACCAAGTCTCACTGGGGTACAATTTCCCAGACAGTGACTCTCACTGGGGTACAGTTCCATGAACACTGACTCTCACTGGTATCCAGTTCCATGAACACTGACTCTCACTGAGGTACAGTTCCATGGACACTGACTCTCCCTGGGGTACAGTTCCATGGACACTGACTCTCCCTGGGGTACAGTTCCATGGACACTGACTCTCCCTGGGGTACAGTTCCATGGACACTGATTCTCACTGGGGTACAGTTCCATGGACACTGATTCTCACTGGGGTACAGTTCCACAAACACTGACTCTCACTGGGATACAGTTCCATGGACACTGACTCTCACTGGGGTACAGTTTCACTGGTACCGACTCTCACTGGGGTACAGTTCCACAGCAACTGACTCTCACTGGGGTCCAGTTCCGCAGGAACTGACTCTCACTGGGGTCCAGTTCCACAGGCACTGACTCTGACTGGGGTACAGTTCCACAGGCACTGACTCTTACTGGGGTACAGTTCCACAGGAACTGACTCTCACTGGGGTACAGTTCCACAGGCACTGACTTTCATTGGGGTACAGTTCCCCAGATACTGACTCTCACTGGGGTACAGTTCCACAGACACTGACTCTCACTGGGGTACAGTTCCACAGACACTGATTCTCACTGGGGTACAGTTTCACAGACACTGACTCTCACTGTGGTACAGTTCCGCAAACACTGACTCTCACTAGGGTGCAGTTCCATGAACACTGACTCTCACTGGGGTACAGTTCCATGGACACTGACTCTCACTGGGGTACAGTTCCATGGACACTGACTCTCACTGGGGTACAGTTCCATGGACACTGACTCTCACTGGGGTACAGTTCCATGGACACTGATTCTCACTGGGGTACAGTTCCACAAACACTGACTCTCACTGGGATACAGTTCCACAAACACTGACTCTCACTGGGGTACAGTTCTACAAACACCAAGTCTCACTGGGATACAGGTTCCCAGACAGTAACTCTCACTGGGGTACAGTTCCACAGGCACTGACTCTCACTGGGATACAGCTCCACAAACACTGACTCTCACTGGGGTACAGCTCCACAGGCACTGACTCTTACTGAGGTATAGTTCCACAGGCACCAACTCTTACTGGGGGACAGATCCGCAGGCATTGACTTTCACTGGGGTACGGTTCCCCAGACACTGACCCTCACTGGGGTACGGTTCCCCAGACAATGACTCTCACTGGGGTACGGTTCCACAGGCACTGACTCTCTCACTGGGGTACAGTTCCAAGGACAATGACTCTCACTGGGGTACAGTTTCACAGGTACCAACTCTCACTGGGTACATTTCCTTGGACACTGACTCTCACTGGGGTACAGTTCCACAAACACTGACGCTTACTGGGGTACAGTTCCACAAACACTGACTCTTACTGGGGTACAGTTCCGTGGACGTTGACTCTCACTGGGGTACAGTTCCCCAGACACTGACTCTCACTGGGGTACAGTTCCCCAGACACTCACTCTCACTGGGGTACAGTTCCATGGACACTCACTCTCACTGGGGTCCAGTTCCACAGGCACTGACTCTTACTGGGGTACAGTTCCACAGGCACTGACTCTTACTGGGGTACAGTTCCACAGGAACTGACTCTCACTGGGGTACAGTTCCACAGGCACTGACTTTCATTGGGGTACAGTTCCCCAGATACTGACTCTCACTGGGGTACAGTTCCACAGACACTGACTCTCGCTGGGGTACAGTTCCACAGACACTGATTCTCACTGGGGTACAGTTTCACAGACACTGACTCTCACTGTGGTACAGTTCCGCAAACACTGACTCTCACTAGGGTGCAGTTCCATAAACACTGACTCTCACTGGGGTACAGTTCCATGGACACTGACTCTCACTGGGGTACAGTTCCATGGACACTGACTCTCACTGGGGTACAGTTCCATGGACACTGATTCTCACTGGGGTACAGTTCCACAAACACTGACTCTCACTGGGATACAGTTCCACAAACACTGACTCTCACTGGGGTACAGTTCTACAAACACCAAGTCTCACTGGGATACAGGTTCCCAGACAGTAACTCTCACTGGGGTACAGTTCCACAGGCACTGACTCTCACTGGGATACAGCTCCACAAACACTGACTCTCACTGGGGTACAGCTCCACAGGCATTGACTCTTACTGAGGTATAGTTCCACAGGCACCAACTCTTACTGGGGGACAGATCCGCAGGCACTGACTTTCACTGGGGTACGGTTCCCCAGACACTGACCCTCACTGGGGTACGGTTCCCCAGACAATGACTCTCACTGGGGTACGGTTCCACAGGCACTGACTCTCTCACTGGGTACATTTCCTTGGACACTGACTCTCACTGGGGTACAGTTCCACAAACACTGACGCTTACTGGGGTACAGTTCCACAAACACTGACTCTTACTGGGGTACAGTTCCGTGGACGTTGACTCTCACTGGGGTACAGTTCCCCAGACACTGACTCTCACTGGGGTACAGTTCCCCAGACACTCACTCTCACTGGGATACAGTTCCATGGACACTGACTCTCACTGGGGTACAGTTCCATGGACACTGACTCTCACTGGGGTACAGTTCCATGGACACTGACTCTCACTGGGGTACAGTTCCATGGACACTGACTCTCACTGGGGTACAGTTCCATGGACACTGACTCTCACTGGGGTACAGTTCCATGGACACTGACTCTCACTGGGGTACAGTTCCATGGACACTGACTCTCACTGGGGTACAGTTCCATGGACACTGACTCTCACTGGGGTACAGTTCCATGGACACTGACTCTCACTGGGGTACAGTTCCCCAGACACTGACTCTCACTGGGGTACAGTTTCCCAGACAGTGACTCTCACTGGGGTACAGTTCCACAAACACTGACTCTCACTGGGGTACAGTTCCACAAGCACCGACTCACTGGGGTACAGTTCCATGGACACTGACTCTCATTGGGGTACAGTTCCCCAGACAGTGACTCTCACTGGGGTGCAGTTCCACAGGCACCAACTCTCACTGGGGTACAGTTCTACAAACACCAAGTCTCACTGAGGTACAGGTTCCCAGACAGTAACTCTCACTGGGGTACAGTTCCACAGGCACTGACTCTCACTGGGATACAGCTCCACAAACACTGACTCTCACTGGGGTACAGCTCCACAGGCACTGACTCTTACTGAGGTATTGTTCCACAGGCACCAACTCTTACTGGGGAACAGTTCCGCAGGCACTGACTTTCACTGGGGTACGGTTCCCCAGACACTGACTCTCACTGGGGTACGGTTCCCCAGACAATGACTCTCACTGGGGTACGGTTCCACAGGCACTGACTCTCTCACTGGGGTACAGTTCCAAGGACAGTGACTCTCACTGGGGTACAGTTTCACAGGTACCAACTCTCACTGGGTACAGTTCCTTGGACACTGACTCTCACTGGAGTACAGTTCCACAAACACTGACGCTTACTGGGGTACAGTTCCACAAACACTGACTCTTACTGGGGTACAGTTCCGTGGACACTGACTCTCACTGGGGTACAGTTCCACAGGCACTGACTTTCACTGGGGTACAGTTCCACAGGCACTGACTCTCACTGGGGTACAGTTCCACAGGCACTGACTCTCACTGGGGTACAGTTCCATGAACACTGACTTTCATTGGGGTACAGTTCCCCAGATACTGACTCTCACTGGGTACAGTTCCACAGGCACTGACTCTCACTGGGGTACAGTCCACAGGCACTGACTCTCACTGGGGTACAGTTCCATGGACACTGACTGTCACTGGGGTACAGTTCCATGGACACTGACTCTCACTGGGGTACAGTTCCATTGACACTGACTCTCCCTGGGGTACAGTTCCATGGACACTGACTCTCCCTGGGGTACAGTTCTACAAACACTGACTCTCACTGGGATACAGTGACACAAACACTGACTCTTACTGGGGTACAGTCCTACAAACACCAAGTCTCACTGGGGTACAATTTCCCAGACAGTGACTCTCACTGGGGTACAGTTCCATGAACACTGACTCTCACTGGTATCCAGTTCCATGAACACTGACTCTCACTGAGGTACAGTTCCATGGACACTGACTCTCACTGGGGTACAGTTCCATGGACACTGACTCTCCCTGGGGTACAGTTCCATGGACACTGATTCTCACTGGGGTACAATTCCACAAACACTGACTCTCACTGGGGTACAGTTCCACAAACACTGACTCTCACTGGGATACAGTTCCACAAACACTGACTCTCACTGGGGTACAGTTTGACTGGTACCGACTCTCACTGGGGTACAGTTCCACAGGCACTGACTCTTACTGGGGTACAGTTCCACAGGCACTGACTCTTACTGGCGTACAGTTCCACAGGGACTAACTCTTACTGGGGTACAGTTCCACAGGCACTGACTTTCACTGGAGTACAGTTCCCCAGATACTGACTCTCACTGGGGTACAGTTCCACAGACACTGACTCTCACTGGGGTACAGTTCCATGGACACTGACTCTCACTGGGGTACAGTTCCATGGACACTGACTTTCACTGGGGTACAGTTCCATGGACACTGACTCTCACTGGGGTACAGTTCCCCAGACAATGACTCTCACTGGGGTACAGTTTCCCAGACAGTGACTCTCACTGGGGTACAGTTCCACAAACACTGACTCTCACTGGGGTACAGTTCCACAAACACTGACTCTCACTGGGTACAGTTCCACAGGCACTGACTCTCACTGGGGTACAGTTCCACAGGCACTGACTCTCACTGGGGTACAGTTCCACAGGTACTGACTCTCACTGGGGTACAGTTCCACAGGCACTGACTCTCACTGGGGTACAGTTCCCCCGATACTGACTCTCACTGGGGTACAGTTCCCCAGATACTGACTCTCCCTGGGGTACAGTTCCATGGACACTGACTCTCCCTGGGGTACAGTTCCATGGACACTGACTCTCCCTGGGGTACAGTTCTACAAACACTGACTCACACTGGGATACAGTTCCACAAACACTGACTCTTACTGGGGTACAGTTCTACAAACACCAAGTCTCACTGGGGTACAATTTCCCAGACAGTGACTCTCACTGGGGTACAGTTCCATGAACACTGACTCTCACTGGTATCCAGTTCCATGAACACTGACTCTCACTGAGGTACAGTTCCATGGACACTGACTCTCCCTGGGGTACAGTTCCATGGACACTGACTCTCCCTGGGGTACAGTTCCATGGACACTGACTCTCCCTGGGGTACAGTTCCATGGACACTGATTCTCACTGGGGTACAGTTCCATGGACACTGATTCTCACTGGGGTACAGTTCCACAAACACTGACTCTCACTGGGATACAGTTCCATGGACACTGACTCTCACTGGGGTACAGTTTCACTGGTACCGACTCTCACTGGGGTACAGTTCCACAGCAACTGACTCTCACTGGGGTCCAGTTCCGCAGGAACTGACTCTCACTGGGGTCCAGTTCCACAGGCACTGACTCTGACTGGGGTACAGTTCCACAGGCACTGACTCTTACTGGGGTACAGTTCCACAGGAACTGACTCTCACTGGGGTACAGTTCCACAGGCACTGACTTTCATTGGGGTACAGTTCCCCAGATACTGACTCTCACTGGGGTACAGTTCCACAGACACTGACTCTCACTGGGGTACAGTTCCACAGACACTGATTCTCACTGGGGTACAGTTTCACAGACACTGACTCTCACTGTGGTACAGTTCCGCAAACACTGACTCTCACTAGGGTGCAGTTCCATGAACACTGACTCTCACTGGGGTACAGTTCCATGGACACTGACTCTCACTGGGGTACAGTTCCATGGACACTGACTCTCACTGGGGTACAGTTCCATGGACACTGACTCTCACTGGGGTACAGTTCCATGGACACTGATTCTCACTGGGGTACAGTTCCACAAACACTGACTCTCACTGGGATACAGTTCCACAAAACTGACTCTCACTGGGGTACAGTTCTACAAACACCAAGTCTCACTGGGATACAGGTTCCCAGACAGTAACTCTCACTGGGGTACAGTTCCACAGGCACTGACTCTCACTGGGATACAGCTCCACAAACACTGACTCTCACTGGGGTACAGCTCCACAGGCACTGACTCTTACTGAGGTATAGTTCCACAGGCACCAACTCTTACTGGGGGACAGATCCGCAGGCATTGACTTTCACTGGGGTACGGTTCCCCAGACACTGACCCTCACTGGGGTACGGTTCCCCAGACAATGACTCTCACTGGGGTACGGTTCCACAGGCACTGACTCTCTCACTGGGGTACAGTTCCAAGGACAATGACTCTCACTGGGGTACAGTTTCACAGGTACCAACTCTCACTGGGTACATTTCCTTGGACACTGACTCTCACTGGGGTACAGTTCCACAAACACTGACGCTTACTGGGGTACAGTTCCACAAACACTGACTCTTACTGGGGTACAGTTCCGTGGACGTTGACTCTCACTGGGGTACAGTTCCCCAGACACTGACTCTCACTGGGGTACAGTTCCCCAGACACTCACTCTCACTGGGGTACAGTTCCATGGACACTGACTCTCACTGGGGTACAGTTCCATGGACACTGACTCTCACTGGGGTACAGTTCCATGGACACTGACTCTCACTGGGGTACAGTTCCATGGACACTGACTCTCACTGGGGTACAGTTCCATGGACACTGACTCTCACTGGGGTACAGTTCCATGGACACTGACTCTCACTGGGGTACAGTTCCATGGACACTGACTCTCACTGGGGTACAGTTCCATGGACACTGACTCTCACTGGGGTACAGTTCCATGGACACTGACTCTCACTGGGGTACAGTTCCATGGACACTGACTCTCACTGGGGTACAGTTCCCCAGACACTGACTCTCACTGGGGTACAGTTTCCCAGACAGTGACTCTCACTGGGGTACAGTTCCACAAACACTGACTCTCACTGGGGTACAGTTCCACAAGCACCGACTCACTGGGGTACAGTTCCATGGACACTGACTCTCATTGGGGTACAGTTCCCCAGACAGTGACTCTCACTGGGGTGCAGTTCCACAGGCACCAACTCTCACTGGGGTACAGTTCTACAAACACCAAGTCTCACTGAGGTACAGGTTCCCAGACAGTAACTCTCACTGGGGTACAGTTCCACAGGCACTGACTCTCACTGGGATACAGCTCCACAAACACTGACTCTCACTGGGGTACAGCTCCACAGGCACTGACTCTTACTGAGGTATTGTTCCACAGGCACCGACTCTTACTGGGGGACAGTTCCGCAGGCACTGACTTTCACTGGGGTACGGTTCCCCAGACACTGACTCTCACTGGGGTACGGTTCCCCAGACAATGACTCTCACTGGGGTACGGTTCCACAGGCACTGACTCTCTCACTGGGGTACAGTTCCAAGGACAGTGACTCTCACTGGGGTACAGTTTCACAGGTACCAACTCTCACTGGGTACAGTTCCTTGGACACTGACTCTCACTGGAGTACAGTTCCACAAACACTGACGCTTACTGGGGTACAGTTCCACAAACACTGACTCTCACTGGGGTACAGTTCCACAGGCACTGACTTTCACTGGGGTACAGTTCCACAGGCACTGACTCTCACTGGGGTACAGTTCCACAGGCACTGACTCTCACTGGGGTACAGTTCCATGAACACTGACTTTCATTGGGGTACAGTTCCCCAGATACTGACTCTCACTGGGTACAGTTCCACAGGCACTGACTCTCAGTGGGGTACAGGTCCACAGGCACTGACTCTCAGTGGGGTACAGTTCCACAGGCACTGACTCTCACTGGGGTACAGTTCCACAGGCACTGACTCTCACTGGGGTACAGTTCCACAGGCACTGACTCTCACTGGGGTACAGTCCACAGGCACTGACTCTCACTGGGGTACAGTTCCATGGACACTGACTGTCACTGGGGTACAGTTCCATGGACACTGACTCACACTGGGGTACAGTTCCATTGACACTGACTCTCCCTGGGGTACAGTTCCATGGACACTGACTCTCCCTGGGGTACAGTTCTACAAACACTGACTCTCACTGGGATACAGTTCCACAAACACTGACTCTTACTGGGGTACAGTTCTACAAACACCAAGTCTCACTGGGGTACAATTTCCCAGACAGTGACTCTCACTGGGGTACAGTTCCATGAACACTGACTCTCACTGGTATCCAGTTCCATGGACACTGACTCTCACTGGGGTACAGTTCCATGGACACTGACTCTCCCTGGGGTACAGTTCCATGGACACTGATTCTCACTGGGGTACAATTCCACAAACACTGACTCTCACTGGGGTACAGTTCCACAAACACTGACTCTCACTGGGATACAGTTCCACAAACACTGACTCTCACTGGGGTACAGTTTGACTGGTACCGACTCTCACTGGGGTACAGTTCCACAAACACTGACTCTCACTGGGGACCAGTTCCGCAGGAACTGACTCTCACTGGGGTCCAGTTCCACAGGCACTGACTCTTACTGGGGTACAGTTCCACAGGCACTGACTCTTACTGGCGTACAGTTCCACAGGGACTAACTCTTATTGGGGTACAGTTCCACAGGCACTGACTTTCACTGGAGTACAGTTCCCCAGATACTGACTCTCACTGGGGTACAGTTCCACAGACACTGACTCTCACTGGGGTACAGTTCCATGGACACTGACTCTCACTGGGGTACAGTTCCATGGACACTGACTTTCACTGGGGTACAGTTCCATGGACACTGACTCTCACTGGGGTACAGTTCCCCAGACAATGACTCTCACTGGGGTACAGTTTCCCAGACAGTGACTCTCACTGGGGTACAGTTCCACAAACACTGACTCTCACTGGGGTACAGTTCCACAAACACTGACTCTCACTGGGTACAGTTCCACAGGCACTGACTCTCACTGGGGTACAGTTCCACAGGCACTGACTCTCACTGGGGTACAGTTCCACAGGCACTGACTCTCACTGGGGTACAGTTCCACAGGCACTGACTCTCACTGGGGTACAGTTCCCCAGATACTGACTCTCACTGGGGTACAGTTCCCCAGATACTGACTCTCCCTGGGGTACAGTTCCATGGACACTGACTCTCCCTGGGGTACAGTTCCATGGACACTGACTCTCCCTGGGGTACAGTTCTACAAACACTGACTCTCACTGGGATACAGTTCCACAAACACTGACTCTTACTGGGGTACAGTTCTACAAACACCAAGTCTCACTGGGGTACAATTTCCCAGACAGTGACTCTCACTGGGGTACAGTTCCATGAACACTGACTCTCACTGGTATCCAGTTCCATGAACACTGACTCTCACTGAGGTACAGTTCCATGGACACTGACTCTCCCTGGGGTACAGTTCCATGGACACTGACTCTCCCTGGGGTACAGTTCCATGGACACTGACTCTCCCTGGGGTACAGTTCCATGGACACTGATTCTCACTGGGGTACAGTTCCATGGACACTGATTCTCACTGGGGTACAGTTCCACAAACACTGACTCTCACTGGGATACAGTTCCATGGACACTGACTCTCACTGGGGTACAGTTTCACTGGTACCGACTCTCACTGGGGTACAGTTCCACAGCAACTGACTCTCACTGGGGTCCAGTTCCGCAGGAACTGACTCTCACTGGGGTCCAGTTCCACAGGCATTGACTCTTACTGGGGTACAGTTCCACAGGCACTGACTCTTACTGGGGTACAGTTCCACAGGAACTGACTCTCACTGGGGTACAGTTCCACAGGCACTGACTTTCATTGGGGTACAGTTCCCCAGATACTGACTCTCACTGGGGTACAGTTCCACAGACACTGACTCTCACTGGGGTACAGTTCCACAGACACTGATTCTCACTGGGGTACAGTTTCACAGACACTGACTCTCACTGTGGTACAGTTCCGCAAACACTGACTCTCACTAGGGTGCAGTTCCATGAACACTGACTCTCACTGGGGTACAGTTCCATGGACACTGACTCTCACTGGGGTACAGTTCCACGGACACTGACTCTCACTGGGGTACAGTTCCATGGACACTGATTCTCACTGGGGTACAGTTCCATGGACACTGATTCTCACTGGGGTACAGTTCCACAAACACTGACTCTCACTGGGGTACAGTTCTACAAACACCAAGTCTCACTGGGATACAGGTTCCCAGACAGTAACTCTCACTGGGGTACAGTTCCACAGGCACTGACTCTCACTGGGATACAGCTCCACAAACACTGACTCTCACTGGGGTACAGCTCCACAGGCACTGACTCTTACTGAGGTATAGTTCCACAGGCACCAACTCTTACTGGGGGACAGATCCGCAGGCACTGACTTTCACTGGGGTACGGTTCCCCAGACACTGACCCTCACTGGGGTACGGTTCCCCAGACAATGACTCTCACTGGGGTACGGTTCCACAGGCACTGACTCTCTCACTGGGGTACAGTTCCAAGGACAATGACTCTCACTGGGGTACAGTTTCACAGGTACCAACTCTCACTGGGTACATTTCCTTGGACACTGACTCTCACAGGGGTACAGTTCCACAAACACTGACGCTTACTGGGATACAGTTCCACAAACACTGACTCTTACTGGGGTACAGTTCCGTGGACACTGACTCTCACTGGGGTACAGTTCCATGAACACTGACTTTCATTGGGGTACAGTTCCCCAGATACTGACTCTCACTGGGTACAGTTCCACAGGCACTGACTCTCAGTGGGGTACAGGTCCACAGGCACTGACTCTCAGTGAGGTACAGTTCCACAGGCACTGACTCTCACTGGGGTACAGTTCCACAGGCACTGACTCTCACTGGGGTACAGTTCCACAGGCACTGACTCTCACTGGGGTACAGTTCCACAGGCACTGACTCTCACTGGGGTACAGTCCACAGGCACTGACTCTCACTGGGGTACAGTTCCATGGACACTGACTGTCACTGGGGTACAGTTCCATGGACACTGACTCTCACTGGGGTACAGTTCCATGGACACTGACTCTCCCTGGGGTACAGTTCTACAAACACTGACTCTCACTGAGATACAGTTCCACAAACACTGACTCTTACTGGGGTACAGTTCTACAAACACCAAGTCTCACTGGGGTAAAATTTCCCAGACAGTGACTCTCACTGGGGTACAGTTCCATGAACACTGACTCTCACTGGTATCCAGTTCCATGAACACTGACTCTCACTGAGGTACAGTTCCATGGACACTGACTCTCACTGGGGTACAGTTCCATGGACACTGACTCTCCCTGGGGTACAGTTCCATGGACACTGATTCTCACTGGGGTACAGTTCCACAAACACTGACTCGCACTGGGGTACAGTTCCACAAACACTGACTCTCACTGGGATACAGTTCCACAAACACTGACTCTCACTGGGGTACAGTTTGACTGGTACCGACTCTCACTGTTGTACAGTTCCACAGGAACTGACTCTCACTGGGGACCAGTTCCGCAGGAACTGAATCTCACTGGGGTCCAGTTCCACAGGCACTGACTCTTACTGGGGTACAGTTCCACAGGCACTGACTTTCACTGGAGTACAGTTCCCCAGATACTGACTCTCACTGGGGTACAGTTCCACAGACACTGACTCTCACTGGGGTACAGTTCCATGGACACTGACTCTCACTGGGGTACAGTTCCATGGACACTGACTTTCACTGGGGTACAGTTCCATGGACACTGACTCTCACTGGGGTACAGTTCCCCAGACAATGACTCTCACTGGGGTACAGTTTCCCAGACAGTGACTCTCACTGGGGTACAGTTCCACAAACACTGACTCTCACTGGGGTACAGTTCCACAAACACTGACTCTCACTGGGGTACAGTTCCACAAACACTGACTCTCACTGGGGTACAGTTCCACAAGCACCGACTCACTGGGGTACAGTTCCATGGACACTGACTCTCATTGGGGTACATTTCCCCAGACAGTGACTCTCACTGGGGTGCAGTTCCACAGGCACCAACTCTCACTGGGGTGCAGTTCCACAGGCACCAACTCTCACTGGGGTACAGTTCTACAAACACCAAGTCTCACTGGGGTACAGGTTCCCAGACAGTAACTCTCAATGGGGTACAGTTCCACAGGCACTGACTCTCACTGGGATACAGCTCCACAAACACTGACTCTCACTGGGGTACGGTTCCACAGGCACTGACTCTCTCACTGGGGTACAGTTCCAAGGACAGTGACTCTCACTGGGGTACAGTTTCACAGGTACCAACTCTCACTGGGTACAGTTCCTTGGACACTGACTCTCACTGGAGTACAGTTCCACAAACACTGACGCTTACTGGGGTACAGTTCCACAAACACTGACTCTTACTGGGGTACAGTTCCGTGGACACTGACTCTCACTGGGGTACAGTTCCACAGGCACTGACTCTCACTGGGGTACAGTTCCACAGGCACTGACTCTCACTGGGGTACAGTTCCACAGGCACTGACTCTCACTGGGGTACAGTTCCATGGACACTGACTTTCATTGGGGTACAGTTCCCCAGATGCTGACTCTCACTGGGTACAGTTCCCCAGATACTGACTCTCACTGGGTACAGTTCCACAGGCACTGACTCTCTCAGTGGGGTACAGTTCCACAGGCACTGACTCTCAGTGGGGTACAGTTCCACAGGCACTGACTCTCAGTGGGGTACAGTTCCACAGGCACTGACTCTCACTGGGGTACAGTTCCACAGGCACTGACTCTCACTGGGGTACAGTTCCACAGGCACTGACTCTCACTGGGGTACAGTTCCATGGACACTGACTCTCACTGGGGTACAGTTCCATGGACACTGCCTCTCCCTGGGGTACAGTTCCATGGACACTGACTCTCCCTGGGGCACAGTTCTACAAACGCTGACTCTCACTGGGATACAGTTCCACAAACACTGACTCTTACTGGGGTACATTGCTACAAACACCAACTCTCACTGGGGTATAATTTCCCAGACAGTGACTCTCACTGGGGTACAGTTCCATGAACACTGACTCTCACTGGTATCCAGTTCCATGAACACTGACTCTCACTGAGGTACAGTTCCATGGACACTGACTCTCACTGGGGTACAGTTCCATGGACACTGACTCTCCCTGGGGTACAGTTCCATGGACACTGATTCTCACTGGGGTACAGTTCCACAAACACTGACTCTCACTGGGATACAGTTCCACAAACACTGACTCTCACTGGGGTACAGTTTGACTGGTACCGACTCTCACTGGGGTACAGTTCCACAGGAACTGACTCTCACTGGGGTCCAGTTCCGCAGGAACTGACTCTCACTGGGGTCCAGTTCCACAGGCACTGACTCTTACTGGGGTTCAGTTCCACAGGCACTGACTCTTACTGGGGTACAGTTCCACAGGCACTGACTCTCACTGTGGTACAGTTACGCAAACACTGACTCTCACTAGGGTGCAGTTCCATGAACACTGACTCTCACTGGGGTACAGTTCCATGGACACTGACTCTCACTGGGGTACAGTTCCATGGACACTGACTCTCACTGGGGTACAGTTCCATAAACACTGACTCTCACTGGGGTACAGTTCCATGGACACTGATTCTCACTGGGTTACAGTTCAATGGACACTGATTCTCACTGGGGTACAGTTCCACAAACACTGACTCTCACTGGGATACAGTTCCACAAACACTGACTCTCACTGGGATACAGTTCCACAAACACTGACTCTCACTGGGGTACAGTTCTACAAACACCAAGTCTCACTGGGGTACAGGTTCCCAGACAGTAACTCTCACTGGGGTACAGTTCCACAGGCACTGACTCTCACTGGGATACAGCTCCACAAACACTGACTCTCACTGGGGTACAGCTCCACAGGCACTGACTCTTACTGAGGTATAGTTCCACAGGCACCAACTCTTACTGGGGGACAGTTCCGCAGGCACTGACTTTCACTGGGGTACTGTTCCCCAGACACTGACTCTCACTGGGGTACGGTTCCCCAGACAATGACTCTCACTGGGGTACGGTTCCACAGGCACTGACTCCCTCACTGGGGTACAGTTCCAAGGACAGTGACTCTCACTGGGGTACAGTTTCACAGGTACCAACTCTCACTGGGTACAGTTCATTGGACACTGACTCTCACTGGGGTACAGTTCCACAAACACTGACGCTTACTGGGGTACAGTTCCATGGACACTGACTCTCACTGGGGTACAGTTCCATGGACACTGACTCTCACTGGGGTACAGTTCCATGGACACTGACTCTCACTGGGGTACAGTTCCATGGACACTGCCTCTCCCTGGGGTACAGTTCCATGGACACTGACTCTCCCTGGGGCACAGTTCTACAAACGCTGACTCTCACTGGGATACAGCTCCACAAACACTGACTCTCACTGGGGTACAGCTCCACAGGCACTGACTCTTACTGAGGTATAGTTCCACAGGCACCAACTCTTACTGGGGGACAGATCCGCAGGCACTGACTTTCACTGGGGTACGGTTCCCCAGACACTGACCCTCACTGGGGTACGGTTCCCCAGACAATGACTCTCACTGGGGTACGGTTCCACAGGCACTGACTCTCTCACTGGGGTACAGTTCCAAGGACAATGACTCTCACTGGGGTACAGTTTCACAGGTACCAACTCTCACTGGGTACATTTCCTTGGACACTGACTATCACTGGGGTACAGTTCCACAAACACTGACGCTTACTGGGATACAGTTCCACAAACACTGACTCTTACTGGGGTACAGTTCCGTGGACACTGACTCTCACTGGGGTACAGTTCCATGAACACTGACTTTCATTGGGGTACAGTTCCCCAGATACTGACTCTCACTGGGTACAGTTCCACAGGCACTGACTCTCAGTGGGGTACAGGTCCACAGGCACTGACTCTCAGTGAGGTACAGTTCCACAGGCACTGACTCTCACTGGGGTACAGTTCCACAGGCACTGACTCTCACTGGGGTACAGTTCCACAGGCACTGACTCTCACTGGGGTACAGTTCCACAGGCACTGACTCTCACTGGGGTACAGTCCACAGGCACTGACTCTCACTGGGGTACAGTTCCATGGACACTGACTGTCACTGGGGTACAGTTCCATGGACACTGACTCTCACTGGGGTACAGTTCCATGGACACTGACTCTCCCTGGGGTACAGTTCTACAAACACTGACTCTCACTGAGATACAGTTCCACAAACACTGACTCTTACTGGGGTACAGTTCTACAAACACCAAGTCTCACTGGGGTAAAATTTCCCAGACAGTGACTCTCACTGGGGTACAGTTCCATGAACACTGACTCTCACTGGTATCCAGTTCCATGAACACTGACTCTCACTGAGGTACAGTTCCATGGACACTGACTCTCACTGGGGTACAGTTCCATGGACACTGACTCTCCCTGGGGTACAGTTCCATGGACACTGATTCTCACTGGGGTACAGTTCCACAAACACTGACTCGCACTGGGGTACAGTTCCACAAACACTGACTCTCACTGGGATACAGTTCCACAAACACTGACTCTCACTGGGGTACAGTTTGACTGGTACCGACTCTCACTGTTGTACAGTTCCACAGGAACTGACTCTCACTGGGGACCAGTTCCGCAGGAACTGACTCTCACTGGGGTCCAGTTCCACAGGCACTGACTCTTACTGGGGTACAGTTCCACAGGCACTGACTTTCACTGGAGTACAGTTCCCCAGATACTGACTCTCACTGGGGTACAGTTCCACAGACACTGACTCTCACTGGGGTACAGTTCCATGGACACTGACTCTCACTGGGGTACAGTTCCATGGACACTGACTTTCACTGGGGTACAGTTCCATGGACACTGACTCTCACTGGGGTACAGTTCCCCAGACAATGACTCTCACTGGGGTACAGTTTCCCAGACAGTGACTCTCACTGGGGTACAGTTCCACAAACACTGACTCTCACTGGGGTACAGTTCCACAAACACTGACTCTCACTGGGGTACAGTTCCACAAACACTGACTCTCACTGGGGTACAGTTCCACAAGCACCGACTCACTGGGGTACAGTTCCATGGACACTGACTCTCATTGGGGTACATTTCCCCAGACAGTGACTCTCACTGGGGTGCAGTTCCACAGGCACCAACTCTCACTGGGGTGCAGTTCCACAGGCACCAACTCTCACTGGGGTACAGTTCTACAAACACCAAGTCTCACTGGGGTACAGGTTCCCAGACAGTAACTCTCAATGGGGTACAGTTCCACAGGCACTGACTCTCACTGGGATACAGCTCCACAAACACTGACTCTCACTGGGGTACGGTTCCACAGGCACTGACTCTCTCACTGGGGTACAGTTCCAAGGACAGTGACTCTCACTGGGGTACAGTTTCACAGGTACCAACTCTCACTGGGTACAGTTCCTTGGACACTGACTCTCACTGGAGTACAGTTCCACAAACACTGACGCTTACTGGGGTACAGTTCCACAAACACTGACTCTTACTGGGGTACAGTTCCGTGGACACTGACTCTCACTGGGGTACAGTTCCACAGGCACTGACTCTCACTGGGGTACAGTTCCACAGGCACTGACTCTCACTGGGGTACAGTTCCACAGGCACTGACTCTCACTGGGGTACAGTTCCATGGACACTGACTTTCATTGGGGTACAGTTCCCCAGATGCTGACTCTCACTGGGTACAGTTCCCCAGATACTGACTCTCACTGGGTACAGTTCCACAGGCACTGACTCTCAGTGGGGTACAGTTCCACAGGCACTGACTCTCAGTGGGGTACAGTTCCACAGGCACTGACTCTCAGTGGGGTACAGTTCCACAGGCACTGACTCTCACTGGGGTACAGTTCCACAGGCACTGACTCTCACTGGGGTACAGTTCCACAGGCACTGACTCTCACTGGGGTACAGTTCCATGGACACTGACTCTCACTGGGGTACAGTTCCATGGACACTGCCTCTCCCTGGGGTACAGTTCCATGGACACTGACTCTCCCTGGGGCACAGTTCTACAAACGCTGACTCTCACTGGGATACAGTTCCACAAACACTGACTCTTACTGGGGTACATTGCTACAAACACCAACTCTCACTGGGGTATAATTTCCCAGACAGTGACTCTCACTGGGGTACAGTTCCATGAACACTGACTCTCACTGGTATCCAGTTCCATGAACACTGACTCTCACTGAGGTACAGTTCCATGGACACTGACTCTCACTGGGGTACAGTTCCATGGACACTGACTCTCCCTGGGGTACAGTTCCATGGACACTGATTCTCACTGGGGTACAGTTCCACAAACACTGACTCTCACTGGGATACAGTTCCACAAACACTGACTCTCACTGGGGTACAGTTTGACTGGTACCGACTCTCACTGGGGTACAGTTCCACAGGAACTGACTCTCACTGGGGTCCAGTTCCGCAGGAACTGACTCTCACTGGGGTCCAGTTCCACAGGCACTGACTCTTACTGGGGTACAGTTCCACAGGCACTGACTCTTACTGGGGTACAGTTCCACAGGCACTGACTCTCACTGTGGTACAGTTACGCAAACACTGACTCTCACTAGGGTGCAGTTCCATGGACACTGACTCTCACTGGGGTACAGTTCCATGGACACTGACTCTCACTGGGGTACAGTTCCATGGACACTGACTCTCACTGGGGTACAGTTCCATAAACACTGACTCTCACTGGGGTACAGTTCCATGGACACTGATTCTCACTGGGTTACAGTTCAATGGACACTGATTCTCACTGGGGTACAGTTCCACAAACACTGACTCTCACTGGGATACAGTTCCACAAACACTGACTCTCACTGGGATACAGTTCCACAAACACTGACTCTCACTGGGGTACAGTTCTACAAACACCAAGTCTCACTGGGGTACAGGTTCCCAGACAGTAACTCTCACTGGGGTACAGTTCCACAGGCACTGACTCTCACTGGGATACAGCTCCACAAACACTGACTCTCACTGGGGTACAGCTCCACAGGCACTGACTCTTACTGAGGTATAGTTCCACAGGCACCAACTCTTACTGGGGGACAGTTCCGCAGGCACTGACTTTCACTGGGGTACTGTTCCCCAGACACTGACTCTCACTGGGGTACGGTTCCCCAGACAATGACTCTCACTGGGGTACGGTTCCACAGGCACTGACTCCCTCACTGGGGTACAGTTCCAAGGACAGTGACTCTCACTGGGGTACAGTTTCACAGGTACCAACTCTCACTGGTACAGTTCATTGGACACTGACTCTCACTGGGGTACAGTTCCACAAACACTGACGCTTACTGGGGTACAGTTCCATGGACACTGACTCTCACTGGGGTACAGTTCCATGGACACTGACTGTCACTGGGGTACAGTTCCATGGACACTGACTCTCACTGGGGTACAGTTCCATGGACACTGACTCTCACTGGGGTACAGTTCCATGGACACTGACTCTCACTGGGGTACAGTTCCATGGACACTGACTCTCACTGGGGTACAGTTCCATGGACACTGACTCTCACTGGGGTACAGTTCCATGGACACTGACTCTCACTGGGGTACAGTTCCATGGACACTGACTCTCACTGGGGTACAGTTCCATGGACACTGACTCTCACTGGGGTACAGTTCCATGGACACTGACTCTCACTGGGGTACAGTTCCATGGACACTGACTCTCACTGGGGTACAGTTCCATGGACACTGACTCTCACTGGGGTACAGTTCCATGGACACTGACTCTCACTGGGGTACAGTTCCTCAGACACCGCCTCTCACTGGGGTACAGTTTCCCAAACAGTGACTCTCACTGGGGTACAGTTCCACAAACACTGACTCTCACTGGGGTACAGTTCCACAAGCACCGACTCACTGGGGTACAGTTCCATGGACACTGACTCTCATTGGGGTACAGTTCCCCAGACAGTGACTCTCACTGGGGTGCAGTTCCACAGGCACCAACTCTCACTGGGGTACAGTTCTACAAACACCAAGTCTCACTGGGGTACAGGTTCCCAGACAGTAACGCTCACTGGGGTACAGTTCCACAGGCACTGACTCTCACTGGGATACAGCTCCACAAACACTGACTCTCACTGGGGTACAGCTCCACAGGCACTGACTCTTACTGAGGTATAGTTCCACAGGCACCAACTCTTACTGGGGGACAGTTCCGCAGGCACTGACTTTCACTGGGGTACGGTTCCCCAGACACTGACTCTCACTGGGGTACGGTTCCCCAGACAATGACTCTCACTGGGGTACGGTCCACAGGCACTGACTCTCTCACTGGGGTACAGTTCCAGGGACAGTGACTCTCACTGGGGTACAGTTTCACAGGTACCAACTCTCACTGGGTACAGTTCCTTGGACACTGACTCTCACTGGGGTACAGTTCCACAAACACTGACGCTTACTGGGGTACAGTTCCACAAACACTGACTCTTACTGGGGTACAGTTCCGTGGACACTGACTCTCATTGGGGTACAGTTCCCCAAACACTGACTCTCACTGGGGTACAGTTCTCCAGACACTGACTCTCACCGGGGTACAGTTCCCCAGACACTGACTCTCACTGGGGTACAGTTCCATGGACACTGACTCTCACTGGGGTACAGTTCCATGGACACTGACTCTCACTGGGGTACAGTTCCATGGACACTGACTCTCACTGGGGTACAGTTCCATGGACACTGACTCTCACTGGGGTACAGTTCCATGGACACTGACTCTCACTGGGGTACAGTTCCCCAGACAGTGACTCTCACTGGGGTACAGTTTCCCAGACAGTGACTCTCACTGGGGTACAGTTCCACAAACACTGACTCTCACTGGGGTACAGTTCCACAAGCACCGACTCACTGGGGTACAGTTCCATGGACACTGACTCTCATTGGGGTACAGTTCCCCAGACAGTGACTCTCACTGGGGTGCAGTTCCACAGGCACCAACTCTCACTGGGGTACAGTTCCACAGGCACCTACTCTCACTGGGATACAATTCCACAGGCACTGACTCTCACTGGGATACAAAACTTCAAAATGCTAACAGGTACTGTTTGGGCCTAATGGCCTGTATATGGTTTTTTGTTCATCATGGATTGTGGCAGTCGCTAGCTAGGCAAGCATTTATTGCCCATCCCTATTTGCCCTTATGGAAGGTGATGGTGAGTTGCCTTCTTGAACCACTGAAATCCATGTGATCTAGGTACACCCACAGTTCTGTTATGGATGGAGTTCCAGGATTTTGACCCAGCAACAGTGAAGGAACAGCAATATATTTCCAAGTCAGTGAGTGACTTGGGAACATCACCACTTGGAAGCTCCCCTCCATGTGTCTGCTGCCCTTGTCCTTTTAGATGGTAGAGGTCATGGGCTTGGAAGTTGCTGTCTAAGAGTCTTGGTGAGTCCCCACAGTGCATCTTGTAGATGATACACATTGGTACCACTGTGTGCTGGTGGTGGAGGGTGTGAATGTTTGTGATGTTGTGCTAATCAAGTGAGTTGCTTTGTCCTGGACAGTGCCAAGCTTCTTGAGTATTGTGGGAGCTGCACTTATCCAGGCAATTGGGGAATACTCCATCACACTCCTGACTGGTGCCTTGCAGATGGTGGACAGGCTTTGGAGAGTCAGGAGGTAAGTTAATCGCCACAGGATTCCTAGCTTCTGACCTGCTCTTCTACCCACTATATATGGCTAGACCAGTTCAGTCTCTGGTCAATGGTAACCCTCAGGGTGTTGGTAGTGAGGGATTCAGCGATGGTCATGTCATTGAATGCAAGGGGTGACAGTTAGATCCTCTCTTGTTGGAGATGGTCATTGCCTGGCACTTGTGTGGCACAAAGGTTTCTTACCACTTGTCAGCCCAAGTCTCGATATGTTCCAGGTCTTGCTGCATTTGGACATGGACTGCTTCAGTACCTGAGGAGTTGCGAATGCTGCTGAAAGCTGTACAATCATCAGTGAACATCCCCACTTCTAACCTTATGATGAAAGGAAAGTCATTGATGAAGCAGCTGAAGATGGTTGGGCCTAGGACCCTGATGAACTCCTGTCATGATGTCCTGGAGCTGAGATGACTGACCTCCAACAACCACAACCATCTTCCTTTCTGCTGGATATGACTCCAACCAGCAGGGAGCTTTTCCCCAATTCCCATTGACTCCAGTATTACTAGGACGTCTTGATGCCACACTCGGACCAAATGCTGCCTTGATGCCAAGGGCAGTCACTGTCATCTCATCTCTAGAGTTCATCTCTTTTGTTCATGTTTGAACCAAGGCGCTAATGAGGTCAGTAGCTGAGTAGCCCTGGTGGAACCTAAGCTGAGCGTCAGTGAGCAGGTTATTGCTAAGCAAGTCCCACTTGAGAGCACTGTTGATGACCCTTTCCTTCACTTTACTGATCATGGAGAGTAGACTGATGGGCGGTAATTGACCAGGTTAGATTTGTCCTGCTTTTTGTGTACAGGACATACCTGGGCAATTTTTCACATTACCGTGTTGATGCCAAAAGCTGTACTGGAAGCTTGGCTGAGGGCGTGGCAAGCTCTGGAGCGCCAGTCTTCAGTACTATTGCCGGAATATTGTCAGGGCCCATACTATCCAGTGCCTTTAGCCATTTCTTGATTTCACATGGAGTGAATCGAATTGGCTGAAGACTGGCATCTGTGCTGCTGGGGACCTCCTCTGAGGGGACCAAGATGGATCATCCACTCGGCACATCTGGCTGAAGATTGTTGCGAATGCTTCAGCCTTTTTTGCACTGATGTGCTGGGCTCCTCCGTCATTGAGGACGGGGATATTTGTGGAGCCTCCCCCACTGAGTTGTTTAATTGGCCACCACCATTCATGACTGGATGTGGCAGGACTGCAGAGCTTAGGTCTGAACTATTTGTTGTGGAATCGCTAAGCTCTGTCTGTCACATGCTGCTTATGCTGTTTGGCATGCAAGTAGTCCTGTGTTGTAGGTTGGCAGCTCATTTTTAGGTATGCCTGGTGCTGCTCCTGGCATGTCCTCCTGCACTCTTAATTGTGAGTCTTTCTTACGCAGAGAGGACAGATGTTGGGATCTTGGGCAATGGGGACAGATGTTGGTTGAAGAAGATGAAAGTCAACCAGGATTCTGGCTTCTGACCCCTGACCTTTCACTGGTGACCCTGGCTGGGAACTGAGTTGAATGTAAAGGTTGTGTTCTCTAGACATTATAAATTCCCCAGTGTCTCTTTGCTTCTTTCTACTGTTACTGCACTGTAAGCCCTGTCCTCTCTCTGGGTGGCATTCAGCAACTGGGATCAGATTTTGAGATGAGTGCAGAACAAGATAGGCAATTGCTCTTGGGTTCATGACCTGTATCCCAGGGAGAGGCCACAGCGCCTAGGGTCATGCCCCATACCACAGGGGGAGGCTACACTTGCCCTGGTTATTGTTATTGTTGTGTTTCTGACAGTCTGCCTTTCTTCCTTGTTTAGAACTTGGAACTACTGGAGCGAGTCAAGCATCTGGAGACATGTGAATGCAGAAAGCCCATGTGCTCTTGGCAGGGGAGGGAGTATGAGGAGGGACAGTCGTGGGACCAGGACCCATGCAGCAGCTGTGCCTGTACCAATGGAGAGGTACATTGCTCAAAGCGGGGTGACAGAGTCCTCTGTCAGGGTGAGTACTACGCACTGGGTTGGGGAAAAAGGGAGAGCCAAATACTTTGAACACAAGTTGTCTTCTAATAAATGATGTTCCAGGCAAGAGTGCAGTAAAAATCGATTATAGAGCATATGTCACTGAAACAGGCCACTATGCACAAGCTGTCCATTCCAGCGTTTAAGGTCTGAGCCTCTTCCCATCCTTCCTCATCTAATTCTATCAGCGTAACCCTCTATTCCCTTCCCCCTCATATGCTTATCTAAATTCCCCTTAAATGCATCGATACTGTTCACCTTGACCAAGCCCTGTGATGGAGATTTCCACATTCTCATCACTCTCTGGGTAAAGTAGTTTCTTCTGAATTCCCAATTGGACTTCTTGGTAACTATCTTATATTCATGGCCTCTGATTTTGCACTCCCCCACAAGTGGAAGCACTTTGTGTCTACTCAGTCAAAGCCTTTCACAATTTTAAAGATCTTTATTAGGTGAGCCATCAGCCTTTTCCTTTCAAGAGCAAAGAGCCCCAGCCTGTTCATCCTTTCCTTATGGGTATAACCTCATCCTTGTACATGTTTTTGCAACTTCTCCAATGCACCTATACGTTCCGTACTGTAGGGTGACCAGAATCACGCACACTATTCCAAATGTGGTCTAACTAAAGTTTGGTACCTACCTTTCAATTCTATCCCTCTAAATATAAAAACAGTAAAACCAAATCTGTCAGCCTTGGCTCAGTGATAGCACACATAGTCCTGTGTCAAAACTTGTGGATTCAAGTCCCACTCCAGAGACTTGAGAGCACAATCCAGGCTTACAGTCCCAGTGCAGTACTGAGGAGTGCTACATTGTCGGAGGAGCAGCACCGAAAGAGTGCTGCATTGTCAGGGGAGGGGGTGGTGCGGTGTGTGGTACTGAGGCAGTGCTGCATTGTCGGAGGGGCAGTACTGAGGGAATGCAAAACAAAAACAGAATTACCTGGAAAAACTCAGCAGGTCTGGCAGCATCGGCGGAGAAGAAAAGAGTTGACGTTTCGAGTCCTCATGACCATTCAACAGAACTAGGTGAATCCAAGGAAGGAGTGAAATATAAGCTGGTTTAAGGTGTGTGTGTGTGTGTGTGGAGGGGTGGGGGGGGGGTGGTGGTGGTTTGGGTGGGGGGAGAGAAGTGGAGGGGGGTGGTGTGGTTGTAGGGACACTCAAGCAGTGATAGAAGCAGATCATCAAAAGATGTCACAGACAAAAGAACAAAAGAACACAGAGGTGTTGAAGTTGGTGATATATATCTAAACGAATGTGCTAATTAAGAATAGATGGTAGGGCACTCAAGGTATAGCTCTCGTGGGGGTGGGGGGAGCAGAAAAGATTTAAAAATATTTTAAAATAATGAAAATAGGTGGGAAAAGAAGAATCTATATAATTTATTGGAAAAATAAAAGGAAGGGGGAAGAAACAGAAAGGGGGTGGGGATGGAGGAGGCAGTTCAGGACCTAAAGTTGTCGAATTCAATATTCAGTCCGGAAGGCTGTAAAGTGCCTAGTCGGAAGATGAGGTGTTGTTCCTCCAGTTTGCGTTGGGCTTCACTGGAACAATGCAGCAAGCCAAGGACAGACATGTGGGCAAGAGAGCAGGGTGGAGTGTTAAAATGGCAAGCGACAGGGCGGTTTGGGTCATTCTTGCGGACAGACCGCATGTGTTCTGCAAAGCGGTCGCCCAGTTTACGTTTGGTCTCTCCAATGTAGAGGAGACCACATTGGGAGCAACGAATACAGTGGACTAAGTTGGGGGAAATGCAAGTGAAATGCTGCTTCACTTGAAAGGAGTGTTTGGGCCCTTGGACTGTGAGGAGAGAGGAAGTGAAGGGGCAGGTGTTACATCTTTTGCGTGGGCATGGGGTGGTGCCAAAGGTGGGGGTTGAAGAGGAGGGGGTGATGGAGGAGTGGACCAGGGTGTCCCGGAGGGAACGATCCCTACGGAATGCCGACGGGGGGGTGAAGGGAAGATGTGTTTGGTGGTGGCATCATGCTGGAGTTGGCAGAAATGGCGGAGGATGATCCTTTGAATGCGGAGGCTGGTGGGGTGATAAGTGAGGACAAGGGGAACCCTATCATGTTTCTGGGAGGGAGGAGAAGGCGTGAGGGCGGATGTGCGGGAGGTGGGCCGGACACAGTTGAGGGCCCTGTCAACGACCGTGGGTGGAAAACCTCGGTTAAGGAAGAAGGAGGACATGTCAGAGGAACTGTTTTTGAAGGTAGCATCATTGCAACAGATGCGATGGAGGCGAAGGAACTGAGAGAATGGGATGGAGTCCTTACAGGAAGCAGGATGTGAGGAGCTGTAGTCAAGGTAGCTGTGAGAGTCGGTAGGCTTGTAATGGATATTGGTGGACAGTCTGTCACCAGAGATTGAGACAGAGAGGTCAAGGCAGGGAAGGGAAGTGTCAGAGATGGACCACGTGAAAATGATGGAGGGGTGGAGATTGGAAGCAAAATTAATAAATTTTTCCAAGTCCCAACGAGAGCACTTTGGTGCTTCATGCAGTACTGAGGGAGTGCTGCATTGTCGGAGGGGCAGTACTGAGGGAGTGCTGCATTGTCAGGGGGGCAGTACTGAGGGAGTGCTGCATTGTCGGAGGGGCAGTACTGAGGGAGTGCTGCATTGTCAGAGGGGCAGTACTGAGGGAGTGCTGCATTGTCGGAGGGGCAGTACTGAGGGAGTGCTGCATTGTCGGAGGGGCAGTACTGAGGGAGTGCTGCATTGTCGGAGTGGCAAAATTAAGGGAGTGCTGCACAGTCAGAAGTGCTGACTTTCAGGTGAGACCGTAATCTGTGGTGCCCTCACTGGTGAGAGGGGAGAGGAGCCCTCCTGTTGGTGAACCTATAGTTATGTATTTTTCTTACGTCTCAACAGACAGTGTTACCAATGTTGCTCTTAGACTGTCTTTCACTCTGAACAATGTGATTTGTTCCCAGATCCCTGTGTTACCAACCCCTGCAAGAATGGAGGGCTCTGCCATGTTCTCATCTCTGACTCTGGTCAACAACCTTCAGGATTTACATGCAACTGCCCCGCGACATCCACAGGACGTCTATGTGAGGAGCCCATGATCCAGGTAGTGACACCCTGAGCAGTTCATGGAAAAGATAGATTGTGTTCATCCTCATTGTATAAAACAGTAATCACACAGCCTGACAAGGAAACTGATCCACAGAGAGCATTGGACACGGACATTGAGTCCATCAAAGCCCATTCCTTTAGTCCTCTAACTTGCAGGGGAAAGGGGGTTGGCCCTTTCAGGGAGCGGGGAGAGTTGACACTGATTGTCAAGTCCACATATATTGATACATTGGCTGTCGGTACAGATTATTATTAATGTGTATTTGATGGATGACCTTTAACCCTACTTCTGTTTACTCTATAGGTCTGCTCACTGCCCAGGGTTAAAGGTGGTTGTAATGGTGGGCACAGCATTCCTACAAGGCGTTGGTTTTACAACAGCCTCTCAGGCCTGTGTGAAGAGTTTGATTACAGCGGCTGTGGCGGGAACAACAATAACTTTAAAACGCATGAGGAGTGCATGAGGCGGTGTGAAATCGGAGCTTGCTGCTTCCGCCAACCAAAGCTGACTAACTTTCTGATTGGCTATGACCACGAAGGCTATGATCGCTATGGATACAACATGTCCGGTCTGGATCGGACTGCTAGGCAGGTGGTGGCATTTAACCCTGTGCGCTCTGGACCTGCATTGTTTGGGCCAAATGGACAGGTCTTCAGCGGCTTGAGTGATGGACGCGAGTTTGATAAGTACGGGTTTGACAAACAAGGGTATGACCGGGATGGCTTTCACAGGGACACTGGGTTTAACCTCACTGGATATAACAAGCGAGGGGAGCATGACTCCAGAGGAGAGTTTGACATGACTGGATTCGATGCTGAGGGTTACAACCGCGCCCAGTTTGACTGTGTTGGGGTCAATCGTGAGGGGTTCAACTATCTTGGCTTTTTTGCAGCCTATGTCTATCATTGTGAATACCTGCCGACCTCTCACTGCCAGGCCATCAACAGAGCTGACCTCAGGAGAGAAGTGGTCAGCTTCAGACCAGGCCAAAGGTGTGAGGACGTTTCCTGTGGTCAGAGCTGTGGCTGCACCTTCCAAGGTCGTTCCTATAGTTTTGGAGAGTCCTTTGAGTATGGCTGCGAGATCTGTCTGTGCAGCTACACCGGCGTGATTGAGTGCAACTGTCGGCACATCAGTCAACGCAAGGAAATCCGGGACATGATGGCCAGTGAGATGAAGATTTATCAGGCGGCAATACGGGACCTCTACCAAAAACAGGGTATGGCCTCATCTCTGTTCATGTCAGTGTAAGGGAGCACACATGTGTGAGGACACGTGCTTCCATGCACGTGGTTGTGTGAGAATACATACGTGTGAATGTGAGGCTGTGTGTGTGTGTGTGTGTGTGTGTGTGTGTGTGTGTGTGTGTGTGTGTGTGTGTGTGTGTGTGTGTGTGTGTGTGTGTGTGTGTGTGTGCGCGCGCGCGCATCTGAGGGGACGTGCATGTTTGTGAGTGGCAGCAGCAGTGTTTTTTCATAAAAGGGATATAACTGAGTCTGATCTGTACTTATCTGCCAATTGCCCCCACCTGCCCCCGCCCCACCCCCCACCTGCTGCCATGTTCATGTGCGTACAAACATCCAAGTGTAAATTTATGCTGCCACATTTTGGGTGAGACATTAAACTGAGGCCCTGTCTGCTCTTTCAGGTGGACATTAAAGCTCCATGGCACTATTTGGAAATAGAGCAGGATGTTCTTCATGGCTTCCTGGCCAATACATATCTCTCAACAGACATCATGAAAACAGATCCTGGCCCATTGTTATGTCAAGACCAACTGTTGGGGTGTGGGAGAGACAGGTTCACCGACAGGCAGCCTCGCCTCTTCTGAAAGGAGGCAAATCTCCCCTATCCACCAAACCAGTCAATGCATTCCCTGGCTGAATGCTATAAAGGTGTGGTACCCCAGCCTTCATTGTAGTAGTGCAAGCCCTCTATTAAAACTAAAGGCCCCATAAACCCCAAGTTGCACTTATTGCCAGAGTTAAAGAATGCTGATAGGACCTTCATTGATTACTTGAGCTGTTCATTTTCCTTCAACCAAAACCCCTAAAACTTGATCCAAATTATTCATCTCATTGTTTTATGTGGGATCTTGCAGTATGCAAATTGGTAGCCGCGTTTCCCACATTACAACAGTGGCTGCACTTTATTAGCCATAAAGAACTTTGAGACATTCTTGAGGTGGTGAAAGGTGCTATGGAAATGCAAGTTCTTAATGCCTTGCTGTGACTTGACAGGTACCTGGGAGGAGTTTGCCAGATTGAGAGCAGAGTACGCGCCACAGGCCAATGGGCAGTTTACCTTCCTCCCCTGGCACCGTTACTTTCTTCGCATGGTGGAACGGGAGCTGCAGAAGATATCGTGTGACATCAGCATCCCGTACTTCGAATGGACTATTGACGCAGGTTCGATGGAGAGCTCCATGGCGTGGCAGGCAAACTTCTTTGGGCCAAATGGAGACTCAGAGACGGAGTGCGTTGCCTATCACCCTTTCCAGCAGGACAGTGAGTGGGTGCCTTGCCTCCGTCGGCTGTTCAACTCTTCCATTACTCTGCCCGATGCGATCAACATCCAGCTGATATTGGCAGAACAAGACTTTAGCCAGTTCTCCATTCAGATGGAGGCCATCTCGGGGCTTTTCCATCTTTGGGTTGGAGGTCACATGGCCTCTCCTTTCAGTCCTTACGATCCAATCTTTCTCTCTCATTATGCATTTGTAGACAAGCTTTGGACTCACTGGCAAGACCGCAGTCCCAATGGCTTGCCCCGTTACCCTCCTGAACTCCGGTTTGTGAAGATGAAACCATTTGATATTGCCCCGGATGACATGCTATTATCTCAGCAGCAGCTCTGCACAACGTATGTCCCAGTCACTCTTGGTGCTCCCTGCAATTATACGACCCCCAATCCCCCTCTTCACCATGGAGCGGGCTACGACAGGGAAGGTCTTGATCAAACTGCACAGCCCGACCAACGAGGGATGTATGATGTGCATGGGTATGACCAGCACGGTTATGATCGCAATGGCTTCGACCAATCCGGTTGGGATCCATATGGTTATGGCAGAGACCATTTCAATCGGGATGGTTTTGACATTGAAGGGTTTGACATTTCCGGATACAATCGGTATGGATTTAATCGTTCACAAGTCACGCCATTTGGTATGAGGAAAGATGAGTCCTACCTGCCTTACATTGAGGTGGAGGTCATCGAATCCCTCTTCGACAAAGGCTATAACACTTACGGATACAATAAGTTTGGCTTGGATAAGAATGGGTTTGATGTGTTTGGTTTTGATGAGGATGGCTATGACAAGGACAACTGTAATTACTTCTTCAGAGGTCCCCATCACATGAGATTCTACTTCTTCATCCAGCAGCAGTTGTACATGGCAAGTCCTGAGCTGCTTCTCAACATTAAACGTATCTGCCCCCCAGTAACCCCACTCCCAGACTGGTGGCTTGTTCAGAACTGGGTGACCATTGATGTACAAGAAACGGTCACTGTCATCCGGCATGTTGAGCAGAAGTGGGCCTCCCATCACCCATTTGACAGAGGATATATCCCCAGCATCACCTCAGTGGAAGACAGCAATCTTTGGCTTCCCGTGACCCCTGACCTCAGGTATGCATACAGCTGAATTCCTATTAGTTGTTTATTGATGGTTGATTTTGGTGTTGATTTTATGTGTGACTCCTGTTTCCAGGATATCCCATCACTGACTCCCTGACCTGAGGAGACACTACTTTCACTATTAGAGAAACAAAATACTATGGATTCTGGAAATCTGAGATAAAAACAGAAAATGCTAGGAATACTCAGCAGGTTTTGGCAGCATTTATGTAGAGAGAAACCAAGTTAATGGGGGAATTTTACCAGGCCCTCAGAGGAGGGGCAATGAGCAAAATCGAGGAAGAAATGCTTAATGCTGCTCCCCTGACGTGCTCCTGGTAACACCCACTTTTCCAGGAGGGGCTTCTGTGCAGTGATGACAACCTACACAGCAGCAATGGGAAGCTTGTTAAATGGGCAATTAGCAGTAATTTTCCAAGGGCAGTGAATTTTGAAAGAGTGCATGGGCCCCAGGCCATGTCAGAACCTCGGCTAGTCAGCGGAGGCAGCTGCACAGCGGGAGGTCAGAGCAGCGTGAAAATAAGGCCTGGCCCGACAGCACAATGGTGCAAATAGCAGTCCTGAGGGCATCCACTGGGAGAGGCTCGCCATGGCAAGGGCAACTTCCAGAGACTGCCCTCACGGAGCGTGCTTGGGCTGCAGACATGGCTGTCAGTTCGCTCAGCCTTGTTTTCTTCACAGCCATTTTGCTCTTTCCTACTTGAGGTTTTCACCCCCGCAGCACACTGACACTCCAGAAACTGTGAAGGCTGCAGACATGCTGGTTGGTCCTCCCTTCCCTTCAACCTGCCTACTGTTCCAAATAGGACGGCAAACCTGGAGGCAGACTGCTAATTGGTCACCTTCTGAAAAACTGACCCGGAGTGTGTGACCCTCTGAAAGCTGCAGCTCAGGAATTGCCATGTTCCAACGGCCAAAAATATACCATGAGGAGAATTTTTCCCTCAGCGGTCGGGAAGCTGCCTGTGATCGGGGCTGGACCGCAATGTCCATCAGCGTGAAGTGCGAGTGGCAGGACTCATCACTGACTGTGCCCCAGGGAGGGGGTGGGGGGGAGCGGAGGTGTGAAGGAGGGTAAGCACGAACTTCGCATGCACGCGAGTGCGAGGTGGAAAAGCTTCCCGAGGCACACAGCTGCCTCAGGGAGGTGAACATTTTTCAAAATAAAAAATAAAGATTTTTAAAATGTTATAACGCGTGTCCCCTCATATGACTCTGTCACATGTGACTCTGTCACATGAGCTGGGACATGTTATTAATTAAATTTTTAAATTTTGATTTTAATTTTATTTGCTGCTGATAACCTCACCCCGTCTGTGGAGAAAGGTTTCCTGAAATAGAAAAAAATTCTCCAATTAACCCTTCAATGGCCTTAATAGACCTTTTAATTGTCAGCAGGTGCGCTGCCGACTCTGGCTGACTGAAATATCGCGCGAGTGCGCGATGACATCAGGATGCTCGCCTGACATCATTGTGCGCCGTTTTATGCTCAGTCAGGTCGGGCGCTCACCAGCCAAGCTAAAAATTCTCCCCTATGTCCAGAAAATTCAGCTCAACATTTCAGGTCAAAGATGTTTCATCAGAGTTCAAACTAATTTGTATGTCGCCAAATATAAAACCTGCCATGCACACGAACATACGAATTAGGAGCAGGAGTGGGCCACCCAGCCCTCCGAGCCTGCTCCTCTATTCAATATGATCATGGCTGATCTGATTGTAACCTCCTGCCTACCCCCAGTAACCCTTTGCCCTTTGTTTATCAAGAATCTATTTACCTCTGTTTTGAAAATGTTCAAAGACTCTGCTTCTACTGCCTTTTGAGGAAGGGAGTTCCAAAGACTCCGTCTCCATTTACCCTCTGAGAGAAAATATTTCTTCTCATCTCTGCCTCAAATGGGTGACCACTTATTTTTAAACAGTAACCCCTAGTTCTAGATTCTCCCACAAGAGGAAGCATCCTCTCCATATCCACCCTGTCAAGACCCCTCAGGATCTAATATGTTTCAATCAAGTTGCCTCTTACTCTTCTAAACTCCAGCAGATACAAGCCTAGCCTGTCTAATATTTCCTCACAGGATGACCTGCCCATTCCATGTATTAGTTTGGTAAACCTTCTCTGAACTGGTTCTAATGTATTTACATCCTTCCTTAAATAAAGAAGCCAGTACTATAACAAAACTCCAGAAGTGGTCTCACCAATGCCCTGTACAACCGAAGAACTGTACAACCTCCCCTACTTTTGTATTCAATTCCGCTCACAATAAATGATAATGTTCTATTAGCTTTCCTAATTATTTGCTGTACCTCCATACTAACCTTTTGCGATTCATGCACTAGGACACCCAGATCCCTTTGAACCTCAGAGTCCTGCAATCTCTCAACATCTAGATAATATGTTTCTTTTTTATTCTTTCTGCCATGAACCAGCACAATGGGGGCAGTGTTTTAAAATGTAATTTTTCTCAAAAGAAAATCTTGCTTCATAAATATCCCTCCACATATTTAAGAGTGACAACTTGGTGAAATGTGAGTAATAGAGAAAATAGGTTTATCACAAAAAGTAAACATTTTGAATCTGTCAGTTCGCCATCTGTGAGTAATCCGATTTTAAATTACGGACAAGGACTTTAAAAAAAATTTGGTAGTTATATTAGTGTAGAATTGGCTTTTTTTTAAGTTCAATTCAAAAGTTTTTTAAACATTCCTATTAGTGTCGTTGCACCCAAAAGAACCAGGTTAATTTTTGAAACCTTTCTTGAAGTCCTGCAAGCACACGTTAATTAATAACTCCCAATTGTAATTCATTCACCCTGGGAGACAGGGCCAGTTTTGCATGTGTGGTTATCTCAAACCTGATTTTTTTAAACTAATGTAAAAAATTGTTTGTATTTGTACTCTGACCTTTTACACTGTAAAACACAGTGTGTCTGTGCGGAATCTCTACCCAGTGTTGATAGTTTTAAAAACCCAGGATACTGTTGGCTTTTTGTGGTTTTATCTCTCTGCACTCGCACTCTCAGTATTAAGCATTTAATTCCATAATGGCTCTCATTCTGAGATGTTCCTCCCTATCTCTGAGCTCAAGGGTATTTTACTCTCTCATGTTGATGCCTCACATGCCTGTATTCTTTTCCCCTCCAGATTTTGCTTTGAGCTGCACTGGTATTCAGGCTGTCCATTGGGCACGCTGCCAGTCAGTTGCCCTGACCTGTGCCAGGACACCGAATGTCTGGGATTCCCGAATGCAGAGTGTCGTGTGCATCGTTGTGGCGCCTGTTTCAGCGAGTGGTATGACGGAGGGACCAGCCGTCATGTCATGTGTCATGGTTGGTTACTGGTGACTTCCAGTCATACTGTTCAATGTAGTTGTGATTATTTACTTCTTACTAAATGACGGATTAGGTTTGTGGGTGGTTGAGGGGGTGAGGGGATGGGGTACGGTGATGGAGTGAGAAGCAGGGTAAGTTAAAAGGGGTGAGGAGCTCCCAGACTTGGATCAAAGTGGATCATTGAATGGGGAGTTGAGGCTGCTGGTGTTTCTCTACCTCAATACGCAATATATTCAGCAGGGAATCTGCCTTTTCCTGTTACTTGTTGTCTGTTTGGATTTATAGATGTGGACTATGTTAAATTACATGCATTGGTTTGATTAGTGTGATTGGTGGCAAATATTAGGGTGCCTGAAGTTCTCTGCCTAATTCCCCACATTAATGGCCTGGATGCAAACACTTGCAGTTCTGGTTCTCTCTCTCCCCCATTCCTATTCATTCCATCTCTCCTTATTCCTCTTCATACCTTCTTTGCCTTGCTGTCTGTCACTTGCTCACCTGCCGATACCCTGTCACTCACCCACCTGCTATTGCTCACCTCCTGATCACCACTAGCGCACCTGCTAGCACTCCCTCTGTTTCCTGCACTTGTTCCCTCTCTCTCTCTTTCCTGCACTTGCTCTCTCTCTCCCTCTCTGTTTCCTGCGTGCGCTCTCTCTCTGTTTCCTGCGTGCGCTCTCTCTGTTTCCTGCGTGCGCTCTCTCTGTTTCCTGCGCACGCTCTCTCTCTGTTTCCTGCGCGCGCTCTCTCTCTGTTTCCTGCGCGCGCTCTCTGTTTCCTGCGCGCGCTCTCTCTGTTTCCTGCGCGCGCTCTCTCTCTCTGTTTCCTGCGCGCGCTCTCTCTCTTTCCTGCGCGCGCTCTCTCTCTTTCCTGCGCGCGCTCTCTCTCTTTCCTGCGCGCGCTCTCTCTCTTTCCTGCGCGCGCTCTCTCTCTTTCCTGCGCGCGCTCTCACTCTTTCCTGCGCGCGCTCTCTCTCTTTCCTGCGCGCGCGCTCTCTTTCCTGCGCGCGCTCTCTCTCTTTCCTGAGCGCGCTCTCTCTGTTTGCTGCACTTGCTCTCTCTCTGTTTGCTGCATGTTCGTACTCTCTCTCTCTGTTTCCTTCGTACTCTCTCTCTGTTTCCTGCGTACTCTCTCTCTCTGTTTCCTGCGTACTCTCTCTCTCTGTTTCCTGCGTACTCTCTCTCTCTGTTTCCTGCATGCTTTCTCTCTCTGTTTCCTGCATGCTCTCTCTCTGTTTGCTGCACTTGCTCTCTCTCTGTTTGCTGCACTTGCTCTCTCTTTGTTTCCTGCGTGTTCTCTCTCTCTGTTTCCTGCGCACGCTCTCTCTCTGTTTCCTGCACGCAATCTCTCTCTGTTTCCTGCGTGCTCTCTCTTTCTGTTTCCTGCGTGTTCTTTCTCTCAGTTTCCTGTGGGCTCTTTCTCTCTGTTTCCTGCGCGCTCTCTCTCTGTTTCCTGCGCGCTCTCTCTCTGTTTCCTGCGCACTCTCTCTCTGTTTCCTGCGCACTCTCTCTCTCTGTTTCCTGCGCGCTCTCTCTCTCGGTTTCCTGCGCGCTCTCTCTCTCGGTTTCCTGCGCGCTCCCTCTCTCGGTTTCCTGCGCGCGCTCTCTCTCTGTTTCCTGCACGCTCTCTCTCTCTGTTTCCTGCACGCTCTCTCTCTGTTTAGTGCACGCGCACTCTCTTTTTCCTGCGCACACTTTCTCTCTTTCCTGCACGCGCGCTGTCTGTCTGTTTCCTGCACGCCCGCTCTCTGTCTGTTTCCTGCGCGCGCGCTCTCTGTCTGTTTCCTGCACGCGTGCTCTCTGTCTGTTTCCTGCACGCGTGCTCTCTGTCTGTTTCCTGCACGCCCGCTCTCTGTCTGTTTCCTGCACGCCCGCTCTCTGTCTATTTCCTGCACGCGCGCTCTCTGTCTGTTTCCTGCGTGCCCGCTCTCTGTCTGTTTCCTGCACGCCCGCTCTCTGTCTGTTTCCTGCACGCCCGCTCTCTGTCTGTTTCCTACGCGCGCGCTCTCTGTTTCCTGCGCGCCCGCTCTCTGTCTGTTTCCTGCGCGCCCGCTCTCTGTCTGTTTCCTGCGCGCCCGCTCTCTGTCTGTTTCCTGCGCGCCTGCTCTCTGTCTGTTTCCTGCACGCGCGCTCTCTGTCTGTTTCCTGCACGCGCGCTCTCTGTCTGTTTCCTGCACGCGCGCTCTCTGTCTGTTTCCTGCACGCGCGCTCTCTGTCTGTTTCCTGCGCGCCCGCTTTCTGTCTGCTTCCTGCGCGCCCGCTCTCTGTCTGTTTCCTGCGCACCCGCTCTCTGTCTGTTTCCTGCGCACCCGCTCTCTGTCTGTTTCCTGCATGCCCGCTCTCTGTCTGTTTCCTGCGTGCGTGCTCTCTGTCTGTTTCCTGCGTGCGTGCTCTCTGTCTGTTTCCTGCGCTCTCTCTGTTTGGGACTGTGATTTTTGTCATTCCAGATGTATAGATGACACAGGCATGAGTTATGTAGATAATTTGAGTTGGTAATCTGGATGTTTGTGACAGGGGTTGATATCTCCTGCTCGAGACTGCCCTGGTTTGACCCTGTGACCTGCCAATATCCAGTAAATGCTGTTCTCCTTGTGATGGTATAGCTGTTCCCCATCCATCTTTCCCTGAACCTTCCTCAGTGTATTCTCATCGACATTAAAATGCAGATAGTATACAGATAGCAATAAAAGCAAAGACCAACACGACACAAAAGTTTACAAATTGCCAGTGAGAGCAAAGACAACCCTCGGCTTCTCCAGCCTCTCCCTGCCCCTGCCAGCCTCCTTCCATCCACCCTCACTCCTGCATCTACTCTCCCCATTTTCCCCTCACCATTTTCTCTCTCCCTCTCTCCACCTCTTTTGTACCCCCACCCCTTCCCCAATCTCTCCCCTTTCCACTCATCCCTAACAACTGCTCCTTTGTCACTAAGATTGAGACTTGCTGGCCAGCTGTGTTTGCCCTCCCCTTCCTTCCTCTTCCCCACATGGCCTGATCTTGTTAGGATTTCTACCGTCAGTCTACAGGTAGACAGCTGGACTGTAACTAAGAGGGAAAGAGAGGGATTGAGAAGGAGCAAGGATTTGATTAGTAAAAGCAGGGGACAAGGGACCTGTTCCGTACCCCCTGCTGCTGGCATTTGTAAGTGATTGGAACATGGTATCTTCTGTGGCATTGCAGGTAATGAGTGAAAAGAGATTGACTAAGAGGGTGCGTAATAAATGGAGATGATATTGGAAGTTAATGTTATCAGGGGAAAGGTAACAGAGAGATTTGGACCCACGATGTAGGTGGATTATGTTGTTGATATAAATGTCAGGTGATTATATTGGAAGTAATGATGTACAACATGAACGCTGACTGTTGGAAGGGGATAAAATGTGATTAGCAACACCTAGAAGCTGTGTGGCCAGTGTGTTAACAGTGAGACTGTTATTAACCAGATAAATCAGAGAACTGGGCTACAGGTCACAACAGATGGTGACATTTTGGGCAGGTTCTGGAGTGTGGGTACAGTGCAGGGCACCTTGCCTCACATAGGATTTTTAGATTCATTCGAAACATGAGGGAAGATGTGAGCCGTTCAGGTCTTTAGGTGACTGGGTTTATGAAGGAAACCTCAAGGGTCTAAAGAGGATGGAGGATGTGATCCAGGCTCAGGAATAACAGAAGAGGGAGAGAGGATCGGAGAGCGATTCATAATTCAGGAAAGTGGATATTGGAGGAGATTGAGAGTACGGGGGGAGTGATTAATAGACACGTTTATTCCTGGTGATCAGGAGAGAGGGTTGATACTGGATATGATGCAGCGGGGAGGACTTGGATTGGGAGAAAATGTGGATGGGAGTTGGATCCTGCCTTGAGCCAGTGGGCAGACTGTGAATGCAGCATGGTTGATGGGCTGAATAATGGTTACTGGCTCTAAGTTCCTAATGTTTTTATCTGGTATTTTTGTCCCCTTTAAGCAGCAGCGTTACCAGCGGACGAGTGGATATTGTTCAGGTGGTTTGGGGCTGGGGCCTCGAGAATTTGAAATGATTTGCAAACTATCTTCTTGTTAAAGGTTGCAGCTACAAGGGACAGACTTTCCAGAACGGTGACTCAGTTGTTGTTGATCGCTGCACATCCTGTGTATGTTTGGTGAGTACAGAGGAGAGAGTAAACACTGTGAGAGGAGGGGGAGAGAGTCAGCACCTTCAGAGGAGGGAGGGGGGAGAATGTCGGCGCCTTTAGGGGAGAGAGGGGGGAGAATGTCGGCGCCTTTAGGGGAGAGAGGGGGGAGAATGTCGGCGCCTTTAGGGGAGAGAGGGGGGAGAGAGTCGGCACCTTTAGGGGAGGGAGTGGGGAGAGAGTCGGCACCTTTAGGGGAGGGAGTGGGGAGAGAGTCGGCACCTTTAGGGGAGAGAGGGGGGAGAGAGTCGGCGCCTTTAGGGGAGAGAGGGGGGAGAGAGTCGGCGCCTTTAGGGGAGAGAGGGGGGAGAGAGTCGGCACCTTTAGGGGAGAGAGGGGGGAGAGAGTCGGCACCTTTAGGGGAGGGAGTGGGGAGAGAGTCGGCACCTTTAGGGGAGAGAGGGGGGAGAGAGTCGGCGCCTTTAGGGGAGAGAGGGGGGAGAGAGTCGGCGCCTTTAGTGGAGGGAGGGGGGAGAGAGTTGGCACCTTTAGGGGAGAGAGGGGGGAGAGAGTCGGCGCCTTTAGGGGAGGGAGTGGGGAGAGAGTCGGCACCTTTAGGGGAGAGAGGGGGGAGAGAGTCGGCACCTTTAGGGGAGAGAGGGGGGAAAGAGTCGGCGCCTTTGGGGAGGGAGTGGGGAGAGAGTCGGCACCTTTAGGGGAGAGAGGGGGGAGAGAGTCGGCACCTTTAGGGGAGAGAGGGGGGAGAGAGTCGGCGCCTTTGGGGAGGGAGTGGGGAGAGAGTCGGCACCTTTAGGGGAGAGAGGGGGGAGAGAGTCGGCGCCTTTAGTGGAGGGAGGGGGCAGAGAGTCAGCGCCTTTAGGGGAGAGAGGGGGGAGAGAGTCGGCGCCTTTAGTGGAGGGAGGGGGCAGAGAGTCAGCGCCTTTAGGGGAGAGAGGGGGGAGAGAGTCGGCGCCTTTAGTGGAGGGAGGGGGCAGAGAGTCAGCGCCTTTAGTGGAGGGAGGGGGCAGAGAGTCAGCGCCTTTAGGGGAGGGAGAGGATAGAGAGTTGGCACCTTCAGGGAAGAGGGAGAGAGTCGGCGCCTTCAGGGGAGAGGGAGAGAGTCGGCGTTTTTAGGGGAGGGGGAGAGTCGGCGTTTTTAGGGGAGGGGGAGAGTCGGCGCTTTCAGGGGAGAGGGAGAGAGTCGGCACCTTCAGGGGAGAGAGGGGGGAGAGAGTCAGCGCCTTTAGTGGAGGGAGAGGATAGAGAGTTGGCACCTTCAGGGAAGAGGGAGAGAGTCGGCGCCTTCAGGGGAGAGGGAGAGAGTCGGCACCTTCAGGGGAAACAGGTTTTTTGGGTAATTGTACTCTGTGAGATGCCTTGCTGTGAATTTGGTCTCTGATCAAATGCTTGATGTTCTGTTGAAGAATGGTGATGTGTCCTGTGCCCCGGTGCAGTGCCAGGCTCTGAGCTGTAAGGGCACTGTGAAGAGACAGGGATCTTGCTGCCCAGAGTGTCCCCGAGGTAAGTGGAGAGTAATAGGAGATCTCATCAGTCTCTCCAGTATTTATTCTCTCAATTCCTCTGTTACAATCATTCATCCTGGAAACTAAGTATAGAATTATTGGGGCTGCATTCTGCCCTCACCCCCCGAGCTCCAACTAATAACACAGCCAATGTGCAAGTGGGCGGGGTGGGGGGGTGGTTGGTGGATCAGGGAGTGAGAGGGCCGGCAATAGTTAATGTATTTTGCTGAGAGTGAGGTTTAGAGAAACTCAGGCTGGGATTTTCCGGTCCTGCCCGTTGTGGGACCTGAAATTCCTGCCCAACGTCAACAGACCTCTGTGCAGGCCCGTCAAACTTTCTGTTCCGCCTGTGGCGATTTCCACCACAGGCGGGACTGGAAAATCTCAGCCTCAGTGTTTGGTGAGGTATTCAGAGGTGTATAAAATACCTTGGATCAGCTGCTGGTTCCCCAGGTTCCTGTACGATTCATTGTTTGACACAGGCTGGAGTATCAAACATGGTTTATGATGCAGGGAATGTGTCCCTTGTAAACCTACAAACACAATCTACCTCCCTGACTTCTGGCTTAGGATAGACCCTTCACAACTTCAACATCCTATCTGACCCCAAGCAGACCTTTTGACTCCATACCCACACCATCCCTAAAACCTGTTTGACACCACCACCGTGCTAAATGGGATAGATTTTGAACAGATTTAGCACCTCAAGACTGGGCAACCATGAGACGCTGTGGGCCATCAACAGCAGCAGAATTGTACCCGAACACAATCTGTAACTTCATGACCTGGCATATCCCCCACTCTACCAGTACCATCAAGCCAGGGGATCACCCTGGTTCAATGAAGAGTGCAAGAGGGCATGCCAGGTGAAGTACCAGGGTTACCTAAATGAGGTGTCAGTCTGGTGAAGCTGCAACACAGGACGACTTGTGTGCCAAACAGCATAAGCAGCATGCAATAGAAAGGGCTCAGCAATTCCTAACCAAAGGATCAGTTCTAAGCTCTGCAGTCCTGCCACACGTAATCATGAATGGTGGTGGACAATTAAAGAACTCACTGGAGGAGGAGGCTCCAGAAATATCCCCATTCTCAATGATGGGGGAGCCCAGCATATCAGTGCAAAAGAGAAGGCTGAAGCATTCGCAACAATCTCCAGGCAGTGGATGATCCATCTCGGCCTCCTCCCGAGGCCCCCAGTGTCACAGATGCCAGTCTTCAACCAATTCAATTCACTCCACGTGATATCAAGAAACAGCTGAAGGCATTAGATAGTGCAAAGGCTATAGACCCTGACAACATTCCCACAATAGCACTGAGGACTTCTGCACCAGAGCTGGTCATGACCCTAGCCAAGTTGTTCCAGTACAGCTGCAACACTGGCATCGACCCAGCTAAGTGGAAAATTGTCCAGATATGTCCTTATCGCAAAAAGTAGGACAAATCCAACCCGGCCAATTACCTCCCCATCAGCCTACACTGAATCATCAGTAAAGTGATGGAAGAGGTCATCAACAGTGCTATCAAGCAGCACTTGCTTTGCAATAACCTGCTCACAGAAGCCTAGTTTGGGTTCAGCCAGGGCCACTCAGCTCCTGCCTTCACTACAACCTTGGTTCAAACATGGACAAAACAGCTGAACTCCAGAGGTGAGGTGAGAGTGACTGCATTTGGCATCAAGGCAGCATTTGGCCAAGTGTGGCATCAAGGAGCCCTAGCAAAACCGGAGTCAATGGGAATCAGGGGAAAGCTCTCCGCTGCCTGGAGTCATGCCTAGCACAAAGGAAGATGGTTGTTGTTGTTGGAAGTCAGTCATCTCAGCTCCAGGACATCACGGCAGGAGTTCCTCAGGGTCGTGTCCTTGGCCCAACCACCTTCAGCTGTTTCATCAATGACCTTCTTTCCATCAGAAGGTCAGAAGTGGGGATGTTCGCTGATGATTGCACAATGTTCAGCACCATTCGTGACTCCTCAAATACTAAAGAAGTCCATGTCCAAATGCAGTAAGACCTGGACAATATCCAGGCTTGAGCTGATAAATGGCAAGTAACATTCACGCCACACAAGTGTCAGGCAATGACCATCTCCAATAAGAGAGAATTAAACCATGGATCCCTTGACATTCAATGGCATTACCATCGCCGAGTCCCCCACTATCCTGTGGGACACCATTGACCAGAAATAGAACAGGACTAGCCATATAAATACTGTGGCTACAAAAGCAGGCCAGAGGCTAGGAATCCTGCGGCAATTAACTCACCTCCCGACTCCCCAAAACCTGCTCACCATCTACAAGGCACGAGTCAAGAGTGCAATGGAATACTCCCCACTTGCCTGGATGAGTGCAACTCCAGCAACACTCAAGAAGCTTGACACTATCCAGGAAAAAGCAGTCCGCTTGACTGGCACAAAATCCACAAACATTCACTCCCTCCATCACCGATGCATAGTAGCAGCTGTGTGTACCATCTACAAGATGCACTGCAGCAACTCACCAAGCCCCTTAGACAGCCCCTCATCAGCTACTGAAACCTTCATCCATTTCTTTGTACCTCCAGACTTTACTATTCCAGTGCTGTCCTGGCCGAATCTCCCACCTTACACCGACCTTCAACTTCAGTACATTCAAACCTAACCTTAGCCAAACTTGCACCAAGTCCCGTTCATCCATCACCTCTGTTCTTGCTGATCTACATTGCCATGCAGTTCCCCAACATCTCCATTATAAACTCCCCTGCTTCATGACCTTGCCTCTTTTTCTGTAACTTCCTCCAATTCTACATCCTATCCCCAAACTCTCCATTTGTCCAATTCTTGCACATTCCTTCCTCCTTCCACATTAACATTGACATCTCTCCCTAGGCCCAAGTTCTGAAATTCCTCACTAAACCGCTCCACCATTCTCTTCCCCTTTAAGATTCTCCCTAAAACATATATCTTTGGCCAAGCCTTTCATGAGCTCTCTTATTCTACATCACATCCTTCACATCCACCTTCTCAGCATATCCTTCAATCACATGTTCTAATGTTCCCTTCTTTGATTTGGTGTCAAGTTATATCTGACAATGCTGCAGTAAAGTACCTTCAGATGTTTTGCTAGGTTAATAGTGCAATATAAGTGTAAGCTGTTATGTGACAGGAAAAGGGAGTGATGTGTTTAAATTATCATGCAAATGTCAAATTATTTGTATTTCTCAGTAACTGAGCTATTCAGAGCCTGACATTCGTACTGTGCACATGTGTGGAACATAGGGACAGTATGGGCGATTCAGCCCTTCAAGTCTGTTCCGTAATTCCATTAGATCATGGTTGACCTGTATCTCAACTTCATTTACCTGCCTTGTTCTGTAATTCTTAATCCCCTTGGCTAACAACAATCTATCAACCATGGTGTGTGTGTGTGTCCCTGTTTTTGAGTCTGTGTGTCCCTGTTTTTGAGTCTGTGTGTGTCCCTGTTTTTGAGTCTGTGTGTGTCCCTGTTTTTGAGTCTGTGTGTGTCAAGTTGTGTTTTATGATGCTCCTGTGAAGCACCTTGTGATATTTTATTGTATTAATGATGCTATTTAAATGCACGTTGTTGGGGTGTGTGTGTGTCCATCTGTGTGCGTTAGTATGTGCCCCTCACTGTTGCCCATTGTCCCTATGCCCTGTAGTTATATAACATGTTTTGTCAATTTGTCTTGCAGGCTGTGCAGATGGAAGAGTTCATGGCGAGAGCTGGGAACTCGATGCTTGTACACACTGCTCCTGTAAGGTAGGACACCTTTGTGACAAACGACAGCATTCTCATTGCCATCTGAGAAGTGGCGTGAAGGAGCAGCCAGAGACAGAGCTCTTGCCCCAATACTGAAGTCAGGGTCTTGCTCGGAACTCCATTGCACTCTTTGGTCACTGTGCACAGAACCAATTGGAAGTCAAAGCTGTGGTCACACTCACATGCTTGTCATTGCCAGCGAAACCTTCTCGTCCCTTGCCCCCACAGTGAGGAGCTGCCAGGCTATCTTCCTGTAAGCAGCAGCTCACTGATTCTGTTCCACTGGCGCCCGAGTCCAAACACTTTCTTGACCCCCACCTGCATGTTTTTATCCTCGTCAGAGCTTGCCCAGCGTTTCAGTCAGGAGACCCTCTATCACCATGGATTGTAACACACTCTGTGTATTGGCACTAGATCAGCAGCCAACCAATACACTCTGTGCAGGTCAGGTGTCATGATGCTCCCTGCAACAGGTCAGAAATTGTAATATTTCCTGTGTGTCTGTGTGAGGTAAGGGGTTATGACAATATCTCACATTCACTTTAAGGCGGTGTGGACCTGTACTTTGAAAGGAGTTGGTGATTTTACAAGAGGATTAGAGGAAATCAGTTAAAACTGGACCTTGTGATGATTGTGGGTTTGGCCTCCCATCTCCTCACCATGAGCTAAATGTCAAAGTTAACTGGAAGTTGTGTTAGACAACACAGGACATTTGAGAAGAATTCTAACGCTCTCCATTTGCTTCTCTCTTGGTCTCCCCCATAGGATGGTCAAGTGCAGTGTAGCACAGAAACGTGTCAAACTGTTCATTGCCAATACCCCATCACTCCACAGGGCAAATGCTGCCCTGAATGCTCCGGGTGCCTGTTTAACGGACACAGACTGCGGAATGGCCAGAGTTATCAAGATCATTGCACCAAGTGCTTGTGCAAGGTGGGCATGTACATGGGGGGGTGGTGGGCATGTACATGGGGTGGTGGTGGGCGTGTACATGGGGGGGTGGTGGGCGTGTACGGTGGGGTTGGTGGGCGTGTACGGGGGGGTTGGTGGGCGTGTACGGGGGGGTTGGTGGGCGTGTACGGGGGGGGGTTGGTGGGCGTGTACGGGGGGGGTTGGTGGGCGTGTACGAGGGGGGTTGGTGGGCGTGTACGGGGGGGGGTTGGTGGGCGTGTACGGGGGGGTTGGTGGGCGTGTACGGGGGGGTTGGTGGGCGTGTACAGGGCGATGGTGGGCATGTACGGGGGGGTTGGTGGGCGTGTACGGGGGGGATGGTGGGTGTGTACGGGGGATGGTGGGTGTGTACGGGGGGTTGGTGGGTGTGTACGGGGGGATGGTGGGTGTGTACAGGGGATGGTGGGCGTGTACGGGGGATGGTGGGCATGCACAGCATTTACTGGTTATGGATAGAGGTGTGTTTGTTTGCAGGTAGGTCAGGGTGAGCAGATTGGTCAGGGTGCGCAGGTTTGGTCAGGGTGCGCAGATTGGTCAGGGTGCTCAAGTTTGGTCAGGGTGCTCAGGTTTGGTCAGGGTGAGCAGGTTGGTCAGGGTGAGCACGTTTGGTCAGGGTGCACAGGTTTGGTCAGGGTGAGCAGGTTGGTCAGGGTGAGCAGGTTTGGTCAAGGTGAGCAGGTTGGTCAGGGTGAGCAGGTTGGGTCAGGGTGCGCAGGTTGGGTCAGGGTGCGCAGGTTGGGTCAGGGTGCGCAGGTTTGGTCAGGGTGCGCAGGTTTGGTCAGGGTGCGCAGGTTTGGTCAGGGTGCTCAGGTTTGGTCAGGGTGCGCAGGTTTGGTCAGGTTGAGCAGGTTGGTCAGGGTGAGCAGGTTTGGTCAGGGTGCGCAGGTTTGGTCAGGGTGCGCAGGTTTGGTCAGGGTGAGCAGGTTTGGTCAGGTTGAGCAGGTTTGGTCAGGTTGAGCAGGTTTGGTCAGGGTGAGCAGGTTTGGTCAGGGTGAGCAGGTTTGGTCAGGGTGAGCAGGTTGGTAAGAGTGCTCAGGATGTGCCACAGAGAAGGGCACACCATGGACTAAACACAACTAGGCACATGACAGCTCATAGATGCTGCGTGTCAGTCACAGAACACACAAAGATATACAGCAAGCATTAAATACCCAGTCTTCACGCATCTAAAATTCAATTTCAACTTTCTAACTCTTCCGTATCACCATGGCTCTGTGGGTAACATTTTTGCCTCTGCGACAGAAGGTTGTGGGTTCAAGACCCACTCTAGAGACATAAGTGGATAATCCAGGGCAACACTCTAGTGCACTGGCTGAGGGAAAGCTACACTGTAGAAGGGGCAATGCTGAGGGTAATCTACACTGTCAGAGAGGATGGACTGAGGGGGCACTGCACTTTGGGGTGGGCTGTAGGGGAGGAGGTCTTGCACTGTTGGAGGGGCAGGACTGAGAGAGTGCTGCACTGTGGGAGGGTCAGTATTGAGGGTGTGCTGTACTATGGGAGGGTCAATATTGAGGGTGCGCTGTACTGTCAGAGGGGCAGTATTGAGGGAGCGCTGCACAATTGGAAGTATCACCTTTCAGATAAGACATTAATCCATGGCCCATCTGCCCTCTCTGGTGGATGTAAAAGATCCTATAATCACTACTGGAAAAAGAGCAGGGGAGATCTCCCTGGTATCCTGATCAATATTTATCCCTCATCCAAAATCGCTAAAATCAGATTATTCGATAATTAATGCGGGATTTTGCTGTATGCAATTGACTGCTGTATTTCCTACATTACAATAGTTATTCAGAAGTGTTTAATTGACTGTAAAGCACTTTGGGATGTCCTGCAGTAATGTAGATGATATCGAAATTCAGGCTTTCCTCTCTAGGCCTGGACTGCATCAACCAGCCAGGAAACGATTAGAGTAATTGAACCCGGAGATGAAGGTTGAAGAAGTAATACAGTCTGAGAGTATTTCGGATCAGTCCCTGTGGGGAACAGTGATCTGGAGACTGACCTAGATTTTGTAACCTGCTAATGACGGAGTCTGAATATACTGCAAAGCACAATTACTAGTGAAATGCAAAAGATGAAAGTATTCTAAGTTGTTTGTCTCTGTACAGAATGGAAATATCCAGTGTCAGGGAGTCACCTGCACTCACCTCACCTGTTTGGACCAGTACAAACCAGCTGGGGAATGCTGCCCCATCTGTCAGCCAGGTAATGTTAGACATTCTATCTCAGAATACAGGTAACCCCACAGCCCCTGTCCCTTGTATCCAGGTAACTCTACACTTCCTGCCACTCGTTTCGTCTCATGAATCTCCACTGTAAAGTTCCCTCCAATTATTCTTTGTTATTTGCAGCCTGTTTGTTGCCCTCCACAGTACGTTCTGCATTTCTGTGTGACCCTGCATCCCCGCAGTTTACAGTGACTATTGTGCAACTGAGCAGTCACATTTCAGGCGGTGACTCCTTTCCTCCTGTGTTATTTTTAGTAAAGTTCTCTCCTCCCACCCATGCTGGGATCTGGTTCTGCAAATACTGGGCAGCTGTGATGTCTCCCAATGGGCTATTCATCATCTTCCAGCCTGGGTAGTAAGTGTTGATAGATGAGTCTCTTCACTCAGCCTAATCCAGTCCTAACCCCATGTTCATATGGTGAACACTGGGGATTGATCAGGAGAAAGAATCCAAGCTGATTCTTCCTCTCTCTAATCCCGGTTGCTGAAGTAAGCAATGTCCCAGTGGTTTTCCTATTTAATTCACACAATCTGGAATCAAACCTCACAAGCCCTCAGTCAAGGGGCTTAATGACCACTTGAGCAACAGATCCAGTTAGTGAGTCAATACAGAGCAAAACTCTGGTGTACTTTATCTTTAAATGTCTCAATTGTGTAATGAGGGATTTTGGTACTTCTGGACTAAGTATCTGAGAGAGTTAAAGCCCCATCCCTTCATTGCCCCATCAAACACTCCCAGGGCAGGTACAACACAGGTTAGATACACTGTCTGCGGTATGTATGATTGACTCTGTTCTGTTTGGTTCAGGCTGTGAATATGAAGGGAAGCAGTATGTCAATGGGGACATTTTCTTATCAAATGTTAACCCCTGCATGAACTGTTCATGTGTGGTAAGTCTACTGTTATATTGTTTGCTGTTATGAATGCAATGTTTTATAAGATGATTGTGTTTTGGGTCTGTCTCTTTAATTCAGGGTAAAATGGGGTAGTGAAGAGAATCATGTGATCTGTTTTTGAATTCTGCCCGACAACTAGCCTGGGAGGCCCATGCTCAGCTTATTAGGAGCAAAATGCAAAATGTTCACACCTGAAAACAAAGACAAGAGTAGCTGTGCAAACTGTGGATCAGCATTCAGCCTCCAAGTTTTGGGCAGAAAATAGATAGATGGAGATCTCAGAGAGAGAGAGAGAGACGAAGGCTGCAGCTGGTGTGGTCAGCAGAGAGAATATGGCTGAGAGTTTGCTGTGAGCTACCAAGCAGAAATGTGGGAGGAAAGACAGTCTTTGGGTGGAGGATTGCTGGAGTGGGTCTCACTGCTGGTATTTGGCCGGAAAATTGTTGGAGTGGGTCTCACTGCTGGTATTTGGCCGGAGAATTGTTGGAGTGGGTCTCACTGCTGGTATTTGGCCGGAGAATTGTTGGAGTGGTTCTTACTGCTGGTATTTGGTTTCAGGACTTCTCCAAAAACTGAGACTTATGCCTTTTGACTGTCATTCCTGTTAAGACTTTGAAAAATCGGGAGAAGTGAACCCATTCGAAGCTGGGAGTGATGTTGAACTGAAAACTGTTGTGAAAGCTGCCATTATGCAGAGAGTGAGACATAAAGTAAAAATGGCATGGGATTTGCATTTGTGTTAAAAGGTTGAAGAGGATATATCCTTTGTGTAGCTTAGTGTATTAGTTGTCTACTAAATAGTGTTTAGTTGATAAAAGCAAAATACTGCGGATGCTGGAAATCTGAAACAAAAACAGAAAATGCTGGAAAAACTCAGCAGGTCTGACAGCAACGGGCAGAATTTTGCCCTCGATGGGCACTGGTTTGGTGGCGGGCAGGCAGCTGATCACCGCTGCCGAAATGGGCCCCGCCTTCTGCTGGGGGGGGTGGAGGGATTCTCCAACTATCAGAGTGCATGCGTGCAAAAGAGTGCATATCTCCCTGAGAATAAGTGCTGTCTCAGGGAGATCACTGACAGTGTTTCAAACCTCAAAAATAGAAAAATAAAAGAATTATTAACATGTCCCCCTCATGTGACAATGTCACACAAGATGGGACATGTTCATAAATATCACAAAAACTTTATTAAACTATTTTAAAACAGACATGAAATCTTATCCCGCCAGTGGATGAGGTTTCATGTTTTTTTCAGAAGCCCGCTGGGGCTCCTGGCCTGCCCGCCAGCCTTAAGGGCCTCAATTGGTCATTGACAGGTTGGCGGGCGGACAGTGAAACAAACTGTCCGCCCGCCTTCCTGAACATTTAAATGGGGCGGGATGATGTCAGGGGTTCTCCCCAACATCATCCCAGGTCAATTTCGCATCAGCGAGCAGGCCCCGCCCCCAGATCGCCGACGGAATAATTCTGCCCCATCTGTAGAGAGAGAAAAAAATACAAAAGTTAACGTTTCAAATCCTTATGACCCTTCTTCAGAGGGGTCTCTCTACAGATGCTGTCAGACCAGCCAAGTGTTTAGTCATGGTTACTTTTAGTTAGTTTGTTACAGTAAAGGTCTAAAAACTTGAAATCTTGTGTAATTCCTTTAAGTTGGACACTGGGAATTCAAATCTCTTGTTTAAAGTTATTGGTCTCTACAGGAATCATAATGCTGATTGATCATTCATTGAAAGAGCCAGTAGCAGCTCGACTTCCATTCACTTGGCCCTCGGTCATTTGAAGCTGCATTGTTTGAGGCATGTTTGGCCTTTGGTTATTTAGGGTCCAGTTGTTTGACATCTGGAGCCTGGTTGCTTGACCTCTGGGCCCTGTTGATTTGAGCATTTCCCTATGAATTAATGAATCTTTTATATTTAATTTTTAATGAGCATAACTTATTTAGAAGTTTTCAATTCTGCTTCTTGTTTTATTACAGAATAGCCTAGTGAGATGTGCCCCCCTGCGGTGCCAAGCTCCATTGTGTTCACAGCCCATCCAGGAGTCCGGTCAGTGTTGTCCTGGCTGCCCAGGTGAGAGCAACAATGAATCCAACTGAGACTGAGTCAGCTTTGGGGAAAAGGTCCCTTTGTCTGACTTTGATATGTGGCAAAATCAACAGTGACTGCCTGAGTGCAAACACACTGACATGGTGATACAAAGAGGAATAAACGACAGGGAAAATGTACACTGACTGATGAAAATAGTGGCAGGGAAGGAGGAAAAATGTGAAAAGAGGAACAACAATTCAGCACATTTACAACAACATGGGCAAACTTTGCCTCAAAATTCAATCCCCAAACTTGAATCCACATCCCCCACCAAACTTCAATCCCCCCATCCCCAAACTTCAATCCCCACACCCCCAAACTTCAATCCCCACCCCCACCAAACTTCAATCCCCACCCCCACCAAACTTCAATCCTCACCCCCACCAAACGTCAATCCCCACCCCCACCAAACGTCAATCCCCACCCCCACCAAACGTCAATCCCCACCCCCACCAAACGTCAATCCCCACCCCCACCAAACGTCAATCCCCACACCCCCCAAACTTGAATCCCCGCACCCCACAAACTTCATTCCCCACCCCCACCAAACTTCAATCCCCACCCCCATCAAACGTCAATCCCCACATCCCCCAAGCTTGAATCCCCGCACCCCACAAACTTCATTCCCCACCCCCACCAAACTTCAATCCCCATCCCCCTGCCAAAAAGCTTCAAACCCATCCTCCCAAACTCCAGTCCCCATATCCTCCAAAACTCCAGTCCCCACCCCCTCCAAAACTACAGTCCCCATCCCCTCCAAAACTCCAGTCCCCAACCCCACCAAAACTCCAGTCCCCAACCCCTCCAAAACTCTAGTCCCCAACCCCTCCAAAACTCCAGTCCCCAACTCCTCCAAAACTCCAGTCCCCAACCCCTCCAAAACTCCAGTCCCCAACCCCTCCAAGACTCCAGTCCCCATCCCCTCCAAGACTCCAGTCCCCATCCCCTCCAAGACTCCAGTCCCCATCCCCTCCAAGACTCCAGTCCCCATCCCCTCCAAGACTCCAGTCCCCATCCCCTCCAAGACTCCAGTCCCCATCCCCTCCAAGACTCCAGTCCACATCCCCTCCAAGACTCCAGTCCCCATCCCCTCCAAGACTCCAGTCCCCATCCCCTCCAAGACTCCAGTCCACATCCCCTCCAAGACTCCAGTCCCCATCCCCTCCAAGACTCCAGTCCCCATCCCCGCCCCCCCCCCAAATCTCCAGTCCCTATTCTACACTCTCTTGTATTGAAAGCAAGACTATTCTCCCTTTCTCCTACTCAACCTCATTCTCTCCCTGGACATCAAACTGTGCAATTTCCTGTACCCACTTCCCCACAGACCCACTCTCCCAATTCCAGAAGCCCTCCCCCATTCGCTCGATTTACCCGCCTGTCTATAACCATTTAAAAACCCACACTCAGTGCCATCTGATCTCTGACTCTTGACTTTCCTTGCCTTCTCGGAAGCATTTTTGAAACTTGATGTGTTTTTGCTCTCTGGGACTTGCAGTTGTTCCCAGTAACACTGAATGTGGCAGCACTCCTTTCTCGCGGTGAGCCAAGAGGCATTGAGTTTTGATGTCGCCATGTGGCCCCAGCCCAGTAGATGTGATTTGAATTTCTTTCTCTTTCTCTAAGGGTGTAAACTGGATGGAGCCACCTTAGACCACGGCCAGACATTCACTTCACCAGACGGCTGTCGGACATGTGTATGTACGGTGAGTAACGCAATGCCTTCAGCTTGTTCGTGCGCTTATGGTTTTAAATTCACACTGGGTTAGGAGTTACCAATCTTATTCCCTATGACAGTTCTCTGCCCTGAAGCTGCGTTTCCCTGCAGTTGGATCCTGTGAATGAATACTAGATGCTTTAAAACTGTGCACAGATTCTCTGGAGCAGAAACAGGTCCCCTTTAATGCAGGTTCAGAGTTTACATCCAGTTACTGCAAGTCAATTTCCTCCCAATCACTAGTGATCTCACCTCAGGGACCATTTCTCCCCCATTCCAAGCACAGCGATCCGAACTTTGAGCACTGACCTGCAGGCAGGGCCCATTACTACAAGCCCAAGCTATGGACCCGCACGCACTAAAGGGGAAATCCATGCTCATTTGCCAGTGGAGGGCCCTGGTAGTGATGAGGAGCCAGAGCTCGGGCTGATCGATTCCCCTCCCTACTCTGGGGCACTGAGGCCAGGTTTGGTGGCCCAGTCTTTGGGGATGATTCCTTCAATTATGGAAACAGTGTACAGTGTACAACAACCCGAACCACCACCCCCCGCCCCTCCACCCGCCCTCCCTTTAAGAGAACACGGCATGACAGAGCTGCCAATACTCTAAAGCTGAAACAAACAAATAGTGAGGGCTGCTCTAAGTGGTGAGAGGATGTTTTGTGGGGCACATGGACCAAAGGAGGGGCTTCTGCCTGAGGTTCTACATTCAAACTTGGCAAAGGACCAGCCAGGTCTCTGGAGCACAGTAACTTGATCCTTACAGTATTCATATGTCAAGCAGCACTGCACTTGGAAGATTTCAAACAGATTTTCAGTTAACTCCTTGAGGCAAGGATCAGCATGTCGGTGAAAAGCCTCCTTGGGATTAATAGTTTTCAGCTTGTTTTCTTGTGCATTCCGTTCATTAGCATATGAATGTGAGTGAGAGTGAGACAGCATGTTAGGTCCATGCGTGTCCATGTGTTTATGCGCATGTTCATGCAGGTGTGTCTGTTCATCTTATGTGCAAGTGTACACTTGTCCATGTGGGGGTGTGCCAGTGTTTGTATCCATGTGCGTGTGTCCAGCTGAACATACACATAGGTGAACAGGAATGCAGTCGTGTGGATGTGTCCTGTGCCCATGAATCATGGGTGTGTTTCTGTGAGCATGGGTGTGTTCTTGTGGATCTTCCATGTTTGTGTGCATGGGTTTGTGTCCATGTTCATGGGTGTTGTCGATGTTTGTGCGTGTAGGCATGCGTCAATGTGTCTGTGCATGTATGCTGGTATTTGTGTCCATATGAATGCATGCTTTTATGCTTGTGAGTGTGTATGCATGCACGTATTCACATGTGTAATCCTCTTCGGCTGTGCACGCTGCTTGTTCTGAACAATTCAATCCAGAGAATGATGGCCGGGTTCCTTGAAACACCTTCGGCCTGTGCTCAACTTCTTTAGTGATCAGGGCCGTGGCCACAGCAACAGTGATGGTTCACCTGGTCCTCCAGATCCTCTCCTTTAAGCCGCTATCAGTGTTTGATTCCTCAGGAGAGGTACCAAGCAGAGGAAATTTCAAAACCTGGGCCTTGTGTGGACCCAAACGCAGACACAAAGCCATGGAGACTGTGGTGGGATAGGGCAGACCCCTAGAGTGAGGTACCAATCCCACGGGTCGTTGGTGTCTTGCTGGCTTGCATAGCTGTTCTTCATCTCATCTTGAACTGAGATCCCCCTTCGTTCACTTCCTCACACTTATGGTCCTGTGTGTGGCCGGTGCTAACAGTCACTGCTATGGAGCATGTTATAACATGACTGACTGTCTCCTCAGTTGAAGGGGAGAAACAGAGTTAAAACATTGGGTCCAATATGACTGTTCTGAAGAAGAAGTCATTGGACTTGAAACATTAACTCTGTTTCTCTCTCCACAGATGCCAGCCTAGCTGAGTTTTTCCAGTATTTTCTGTTTTTATTTCAGATTTCAAGCATCAGCATTATCTTTACAGTGCAGAAGGAGGCCATTCAACCCATAGAGTCTGCAGTGGCTCTCTAAAAGAGCATTCCACCTAGTCCCACCTCCCTGCCTTATCCCTGTAACCTTGCACATTCTCTCTTTTCAGGTAGCAATCCAATACCCTTTTGAATACCTCAATCGAACCTCCCTCCATCACCCTTTCAGGAATTTTGTTCCAGACTCCAGCCACTCTGGGTGAAAAAGATTTTCCTCACGTCACACTTACTCCTTTTGCCAGTTATTTTGAATCTGTGCCCTTTAGTTCTTGATGTTTTCTTGAGCGGGAACAGTTTCTCACTATTTACCCTCGCCATACACCTCAGGATCTTGAATACCTCTATCAAGTCACCTCTAAGCCTTCTCTTCTCCAAGGAAAACAGTCCCACCTTCTCCAATCTATCCTCATAGCTACAGTTCTTCATCCCAGGAATCATTTTTGTGAATCTCCTCTGTACTCTCTCCAATGCCTATACATCCTTCCTCAAGTATGGCACCCAAAACTGGATGCAGTACTCCAGATGAGGCCTAACTAGTGTCTTATATAAGTTCAACATGATCCCCTTACTCTTGTACTCAATGCTCCTATTAATAAAGCCTAAGCCAATAACTGCTTTATTAACAGCTCTCTCAACATGCCCTGCTACCTTCAATGAATTATGTACGTATACACCAAGGTCACTCTGTTCCTGCACCTTCTTTATTTGATACTGTCTCACCATATCTTTCCTGCCAAAATGATTCACCTCACACTTCTCTGCACTGAACTTCATCTGCCACTTGTCTGCCTAATCCACCAACATGTCTGTGTCCTTTTGAAGTTCAAGACTATCTCCATCACAGTTGACAACATTTCCAATCTTCGTATCATCTGCAAATTTTGAAATCATGCTCTGCATCTAGGTCATTAATAGATATCAGGAAGAGCAAGGGTCCCAACACTGACCCCTGAGGAACTCCACTGCAAACTTTCCTCCAATCTGAAAAACAACCATTTATCACTACTCTCCGTTTCCTGTCACTTAGCCAATTTCTTATCCAAGAGCCTACTTGCCCTTTTATTCCATGACCTAGAATTTTGCTCACAAGTTGTGTGGCACTGTATCAAATGCCTTTTGAAAATCCATGTACACCACATCAGTAGCTTTTCCTTTACCAACCTTTTCTGTTACGTCTTCAAAAAATCCAACAAGTTAGTTTAACATGATTTTCTCTTGATGAATCCATGCTGGCTTTCCATAATTATCCTGAACTTGTCTAAGTGATTATTGATTTTATCCTGTACTATAGTTTCCAGAAGTTTCCCTTCCACTGAAGTCAAACTGATTGGTCTGTAGTTGCGAGCTTTACCCTTGCACCCCTTTTTGAACAAAGGTGTAATATGTGCAATTCTCCAGTCCTCTGACACCACCCCTGTGTCTAAAGAAGTCTGGAAGATTATCACTAGTGCCTCTGCAATTTCCACTCTCACTTCCCTCAGTACCCTTGGATACATCACATCCGGTCCTGGTACCTTATCAATTTTAAATAAAGATAGCCATTCCAACTTCTTCCTCTCGATTGTAAGTTCTTCTAGTGTGCCAGTTACCTCCTCTCTCACCTCAGCCTGGGTAACAAGTTCGTCTTTTGTAAAGACTGATGCAAAGTACTCGTTCAACACCTTCGCTATTTCTCCACCCTCCACGTGCAAGTCCCCTTTTTTGTCCCTAATCATTCTTTTACCACCCTTTTATTATTTACATGCTTATAGAAGACCTTGGGATTCCCTTTTATGTTCATTGCCAGCCTCGTTTCCTGTTCTCTCCTTGCTTTATTTATTAGTTTCTTTACTTACCCACTGGTCCTTCTATATTCAGCCTGATTCTCCATTGTATTTTCTACTTGACATCTGTCGTATGCGCACTTCTTCCTTTTCATCTTTACCTCTATCTCTCGTCATCAAGGGCGCTCTGGATTTATTTGTCCTACTTTTCCCCTTCAGGAGAATATACCTTGACATTGCCTGCAATATTTTTTCTTTGAAGGTAGTCCATTGTTCAGCCACTGTCTTTTCTGCCAACATTTGATTCCAACTCACTCAACTCCAATGCATTCACATCCCATTGAAATTGGCTTTCCCCCAATTAATTATCCTTGCTCTGGATTGTTCCCTGTCCTTTTCCATGGTTAACCTAAACCTTATGATACAATGGCCATTCTCCCCTAGAGGCTCTTCCCAATGATATTTGATCCACTTGGGCCAACACATTCCCCAGAACCAGGTTTAAAAGTGCATGTAGTCTCATTGGACTGGGAACATCCCACTGTAGAAAATTATCTTGAGCACATTCCAGGAACTCTCACCCCTCTTGTCCTTTTGTACTATTTCTATCTCAGTCTATATTTGGATAAATGAAGTCCCCCATTATGATTACTCTGTAACTCTTGCACCTCTCCGTAATTTCTTTGCAAATTTGTTTCTCCACACCCTTCCACTAGTTTGTGGTTTACATACTACACCAATCAATGTTATTGCATCTTTCCCATTCCTTACCTAGCCAGAGAGATCCTGTCCTTGACCCCTCTGGGACATCCTCTCTCTCCAGTATTGTAATGCCATCTTTAATCAATTTTGCCACTCCCCCCACCACTTTTCTTCCTTTCCTGTCTCTCCTAAACACCTTGTACCCAGCAATATTTAATGCCCAGTCCCGTCCTTCTATGAGCTTTCATAGCAATAATATCATTAATTTCATTTGTCAATTGTATTAATCACGCTCCATGCTTTCACATACATGCACATTAAATCCTTTTAATTCCCTTCCTAACTCCCGAAAACCTGCTTTCAGGACCTCATCCCTTTTCCTACCCATGTCCCATGTCATTGGTCCCAATTTGGACCACGACCTCTGGCTCTTCATCCCGCACCGTCCCACCACCACACACACACACACCACCCCCCGCGGCCCCCCCCCTGCGCCCTCCCGCCCCCCAGAAGAATGTCCTGCAGCCACTTTGTGACACCCTTGACCCTGGCACCTGGGAGGCAACATACCGTCCTGGAGTCACGTCTATAGCTGCAGAAACTCCTGCCTGCTCCCTGAACCCCTGCACTATGGAATTCCCTACTACTATAGCATTTCCACTCTTCCTCCTCCCCTCCTGTGCAGCTGAGACACCTGTGGTGCCACAGACTTGGTTCTTGCTGCAGTCCTCTGAGGAGCCATCTCACTCACCAGTATCCAAAATGGAAAAGCAGTTAGAGAACGAGATAGCATCAGGGGATTCCTGCATTACCTGCCTGTTTCTCATAGATATCCTGGCAGTCACCCATTCCCTGGCTGCCTGTGTACTACTTAGCTGTGGTGTGACCACCTCTCTAAAGGCGCTATCCACATAATCTTCAGCCTGTGGATGCACCACAGTGACCCCAGTCGCTGTTCAAGCTCCACAACTCAGAGTTCAAGTTTCTGCAGCTCGTGACACTTCCTGCAAACGTAGTCATCCAGGACACTTTGTGCTTGCACGAGTTCCCATATCCCGCTGGATGCACATTCCACATGGCCAAGCTGCACTGGTATACCTTATACTTTGTATAAAGCATTTACAACCATATTTACTAATTTATTTTAATTATTATCTTAATTTAGAATCATTTCTTTGTACACTATAATTTAATTTGTTTATCCCAGTTTCGCCCCCTCTCACGGTCTCTTAACTTCCGTCTACACCCTCAGTCTCACCCCTTCTCACACCCTTTTAACTCCTGACTCCACTCTCAGTCTCACCCCTTCTCGCACTCTTTTAACCCCCAACTCCATTCTCAGTATTTTGCTTTTATCCTCAGTTAAAGGGTTCAGCCCATTAGTCATTCTTTTCTGCATGAGAACTGAAGTATTAGAAAGAAAGACTTGAATTTGTATGGCAGTTTTCATGACCACCAGACAACTCAAAGCGCTTTACAGCCAGTAAAGTACTAGTGTAATCACTGTTGTAATGTAGGAAGCATGGCAGCCAAATTGGCAAACTCCCACGAACAGCAGTGTGTCAATAACCAGATAATCTGCCTTTGTGATGTTGGCTGAGGGAAGATATTGGCTGGAACACTGGGGATAACACCCTGGCTCTTGTTCAAATTACTGTCTTGGGATCTTTTACTTCCACACAAGCACGCAGTTGGGGCCTCCACTTAACATCTCACCTGAAAGATGGTACCATTGACAGTGCAGTACTCCCTCAGTACTGCACAGGAGTGTCAGCCTTTATGTTGGTGCTCAAGTCCTCGACTGGGACACAGGGACTCAACTCTTGTCCTGTTCCTGCTGAGAATAGTTAGACTGGTGGGAGTCCAGTCACCAGGTGATCTAAAAGAGAAGCCTTGCCAGTCAATCAGCCGCATTGGGCAGGATTTTTCGCTGAGCAGGTGGGCGCGTGCCCGACCCGCTCGAATGTAAAATGACACATCATAACATCGGGTGAACGTCCCGACGCCATCGCGCACTCGAGCGATATTTCATTTGGCGGGCGTGCGTGGGAGTCGACAGCACACCCGCAGACAATTAAAAGGCCTATTAAGGCCAGTAAAGATTTAATTAAGTGTTATATTTCGCTGCCCGTCGAACCTTACAGTCGGTGAGCAGGCAGAAAGGCCAAGCGGCCTCTGCACTTGTTAGGAAACTTCGTCCACGGGCAGGGTGAGGGTTCCAACAGCAATTAAAAATAGAATGTAAATTTTAACACTTCATTAAGCACACGCCCCTGCTCATATTTTTTTAACAATTTAAAATTGTTTATTTTTAATTCTTAAACTGTTCATCTCCCTGAGGCAGCTCTGTGCCGCAGGGAGCTTTTCCAGCGCGCACCCACGCGCATGTGCAAAGTTGCACACTCGCCCTCCACACACAGGCAGTGCTGAGCGCTGCCGCACGCGTTTCACCCTGGGCGGGCCTTACTCGGCCAACGTGAAATCGTGGGCAGCAGTCAGATTCTCAACCGCTCCCGCCCGCCTGACAAGGGAAAAATCCTGGCTGTTGAGCTGCTCTCTTGGCACCTGCTGCACCCACCCACCGCCCCCCCCCCCCCCCACCCCCCATACACAACGAATCTGCTCCACAGGCTGCCAGTGAACGGGCTGGCCTGCCGTTACCCCCTAAACCAGACCCTTCCTCAGTCCCTCCTTTGTGATGGATCATTTGGGGATCAGAAGGGAGAGATCGTGGGGGTGAATGGGGAGATGGGAGCCGGTGGGGGGGCGGGGAGTGGTGATCGGGGGAGATGTCAAAGGGGAGATGTCGGGGCTGCTGGTACAAGCTGTAGCCACTGATGTTTACAGTGAGCTGATTTTGCAAGACCTGATAATGAGAAAGAGGGAAAGAGAAATAATGAAAGCTGGCAGATTTCTGCTTCACCTCCCCTGGATAAAGAGCCATTGCTGAGACTGGTCACATCCCAAACTGAAGAATGTTCAGAACAAAAGCCGATGAAATGAGGAACTCTGGACTGAGGTCAAGGGGCTGAGGGCAGGATCGGGCTGGGTGAGAAACCTGTGGGAATTTCTGTAGAACTGAGCCCAAACTGATCGTATTCTAAATGGCCTGATGCGAAGGTCAGTGTGGGTGGAGGGGTTCACAGTGGTCACAGTGGAGGGGGGGGGTGGGGGGGTGGGGGAGGTCGAAAGTCTGCAATGAGGGTACGGATTGGGATCGGGGTGAGGGGGGTTAGAAGTCCAGGATGAGGGCGGGGGTTGGAGTCAGGGTGCTGCTTGGAGTGCAGCCAGAGTTGGGATGAGGTGCAGCATCCCACGCCTGGACCGTAATCCAGATCCCGCTTCCTTTCTCTTTCCAAAGTGGGACATTGAGATGCTCAGAAGAGACCTGCTCACAGTGTGACTATGTCGCAGTGTCGGAGATTGGACAGCATTTTTCCACAATGTGCCCATGGATATCACGTCGTACAGCAAAGCCCCATCAACACGGGAAGGGAGCTATCAGGAGGGAATGGGGAAGATTAGAGGGGGATTCAGTTGAAGGGAGGGGCTTCTGTATGCAACGAATATTGGAGATATAGATGACGATTCCTTGGGAAGGTTCCAGGGCTGCGAGGATCAAGTTACAACGAGAAGCAGTATTCACCAGAGCAGCGAAGGTTCAAAGATTTTTTTAATCTTTAAGGGATGTGAGCGTCATTGGCTAGGCCAGCATTTATTGCCCATCCCTAATTGCCCTTGAGAAGGCGATGGTGAGTCATCTCATTGAACCGCTGCAGTCCGTGTGGTGCAGGTACACCCACAGTGCTGTTAAGGAGGGAGTTCCAGGATTTTGACCCAGTGACAGTGAAGGAACAGCAATATATTTCCAAGTCAGGATGGTGAGTGGCTTGGAGGGGAACTTCCAGGTGGTGTTGTTCCCATGTGTCTGCTGCCCTGGTCATTCTAGATGGTAGTGGCCATGGGTTTGGAAGGTGTAATCAAAGGAGCCTTCATGATTTGCTGCAGTGCATGTTGTATACAGTACAGAATGCTGCCACATTCTGTCGGTGGTGGAGGGAGTGAATGTTTATGGATGTGGTGCCAATCAAACGGGCTGCTTTGTCTTGGATGGTATCAAGCTTCTTGAGTGTTGATGGAGCTGCACTCATCCAGGCAAGTGGAGAGTATTCCATCACACTCCTGACTAGTGCCTTCAGATCAGGCTTGTCCAACCTTTTCACTCAGGGCCACATTTACATTTTTTCTCACTGAAGAGGCCAATGAGCAAATTTCGGGAAGGTGAGGTGTGGCACAACATTAAACTGAATTTCGAAAAAGTTGCAGTATTAAGAAACAATTGCTGAGCTAAAGTAAAGCAATGTCATTGCAATAAATTGTTGCTAAAAAAGAGTGATTAATAAAAATGACAAGAGTTTGAGAGGGTCAGTGTGTGTGTGTCTGGCTCACTCCCAGTCTCAAGGTGCTCATTCACTCACCCTCACCCACTGTGTGTATGTATGTGTTGGTGTGTGTGATGAGAGTGAGTGAGAAACCTGAGATTGGGAATAAGGCAGACACATACTCTCTCCCACGTACACACTCACTCTCTCTCTCCCACACACTCATTCATTCACACAGTCACTCTTATTCACTCACTCCCACTCTCACTCCCACAAACTCAAACACACTCCCTCACCTTCTCACTCCCACTCTCTCACTCCCGCACACACTCTCACTCCCACACACTCACTTCTACGCACACTCTCTCACTCCCACACACAAACTCACTCCCTCACTCCCGAAAACACGCATACACATATGCACTTTCTCTCACTCAGTCTCACACACACACACACACACACACACACACACTATCGCTCCCACAAGTTCACCATAACACTGTCGCCTCCCCTGGCCTTGCCTGTACCCACCCCGGACCCGCCGTGCCTTCTCTTCCCTCAGACGCAGCAACCCTCAGCGCACTCACTGCTGCCGTGTTCACTAGTCCTCCAATCAGAGACTGTTTCTATCCCTCATTCACTGCAAATGCAGGAAAGGAGCAGCCTGTGATTGGAGGAGCAGTTCTTTGCAAAATTTTGAATTGCACTTAGCTTCATTTTCAACTTTCTGGCTTTTGAACTGTGGCTTCAGGGCCAAATTGCAGCCCGCAGGCTGCCAGTTGGACAAGCCTGCTTTAGATGGTGGATAAGCTTTGGGGAGTCAGGTCATGAGTTACTCAGCTCAGAATTCCCAGCTTCTGGCCTGCTCTTGTAGCCACAGTGTTTGTATGGCTGGTCCAGTTCTGGTTCTGGTCAATGGTAACCCCCAGGATATTGATAGTGGGGGATTAAGCGATGGTTATGCCATTGAATATCAAAAGACAATGGTTAAATTCTCTCTTGTTGGGGATGGTCATTGCCTGACACTTGTGTGGTGTGAATGTTACTTGCCACTTATCAGCCCATGCGTGGATATTGTCCAGGTCTTGCTGCATTTGAACATGGACTGCTTCAGTATCTGAGGAGTCGCAAATGGTGCTAAACATTGTGCAATCATCAGCGAACATCCCCACTTCTGACCTTATGATAGAAGGAAGGTTGTTGATGAAGCAACTGAAGATGGCTGGGCCTAGAACACTATCCTGAAGAGCTCATGAAGCAGTGTCCTAGAACTGAGATGATTGACCTCCAACAACCACAATGATTATCCTTTGTGCTAGGTCATGGGGAGGTTTACCCTGGATTCCCGTTGACTTCAGCTTTGCTAGGACTACTTGATGCCACAGTTGGTCAAAGGCTGCCTTGATGTCAAGGACTGTCACTCTCACTTCACCTCTGGGGTTCAGTTCCTTTGTTCATGTTTGGACCAAGGCTGTAATGACATTAGGAGCTGAGTGGGCCTGGCAGAATGCAAATTGAGCAGGTTATTGCTGAGTAAGTGCCAGTTGATAGCACTGTCAATGACTTTTTCCATCACTTTACTGATACTCTTTCGAGTACAAACCTGTTTCCATCTGTTTCAGATGAAGTTACATGTTTCACAGTTTGCCATTGTGAGATTTGAACTCTTGATCTCAGGGTTACAAACCCAGTACCATAACCACTTGGCTATTTAGGCCAAGCCATCACTTTACTGATACTCTTTCGAGTACAAACCTGTTTCCATCTGTTTCAGATGAAGTTACATGTTTCACAGTTTGCCATTGTGAGATTTGAACTCTTGATCTCAGGGTTACAAACCCAGTACCATAACCACTTGGCTATTTAGGCCAAGCCATCACTTTACTGATGATGGAGACTAGACTGATGGGGAGGTAATTGGCCAGGCTGGATTCATCCTGCTTCTTGTGGACAGGACCTATCCGTGCAATTTTCCACATTGCCAGGCAGATGTCAGTGTTGAAGCTGTACTGGAACACCTTGCTAAGGTTATGGCTAGTTCAGGAGCACAAGTCTTTGGTATTATTGCCAGGATGTTGTTGTAGCCCATAGTCTTTGCAGAATCCAGTGATAATGGAAGCTGTGCCCAATTTCTATCATTCATTAATTTCACTGTTGGAATTTTTTGTACTCACCCAACCTACAATTTTAATGACAAGAAATGGAACTTTTCACATTTCAGATACACTATCCCCATCAAACACTCCCAGGGCAGGTAGAGCACAGGGTTAGATACAAAGTAAAGCTTCCTCTACATTGTCCCTGTCAAACACTCCCAAGGCAGGTACAGCACAGGGTTCAATACAGAGTAAAGCTCCCTTCGCATTGCTACTATAATTTCCTGTGGGTAGTTAGCATGTTTCAATGATGAAAGGACAAGATTTAACTCAATGGATTTGAGCATGAACCTATTTGATGGTGGGATGTTTCTAAGGAGTTTTTCACCACTGTTTTCCAGCTGGGTCTGTTGAATGGCATAATCAAGCACAATGGCACCCTCCCGAGGACCCCTGTCACATTTGCATACATTTGGCGAAGAAAGATTTAGGGATTAATTACTGAGGGATTTGATTTGTTGTTGACAGTTGCACTAGTGGCTTTGTTCGTTGCTCAGTGTCTGCAAACTCTGTAAAACAAAATGCCAGGCCATGTAATTCTAGCTTCGGGTTCTGTGGCAATGTAACAAACATAAATGTGCCCCCTGTCAAATGTCTCCATGAGCAAATGCACTCCCTGGAATTGTATTCGGGCACACACAGGACTGTGAGTCAATTCTGATTCTTGCTGGCACTGATCTCAGCCAGGAGATGGCAGTTGTGAGAGAGTGTGGGATGATTAGTGACAGGTGGCTGTCACTAGAGTGGGTTTAGAATACTGGAGGAGAAAATATTAGCCATAACGCACAGTGCAGAATGTGTGAGTGTACTCCCATGTGCATATCTGCATGCAGTGGAATGCCCTGCTCACAGACCAGAGTGGGCAGTTTGGTGAACTGGAGGCTATCTCTGGAATCTCCCCTCAGTGAAGAATCCGCAATTTCAGGATATGTGTAGAGGAAACTTCAGAAACAGAACTAAATATTCCCATTTGTGTTTTCCAGGAAGGGCAAGTCATGTGTGAAGAGAAGCAGTGTCAGAACAACTGCAGAAATCCTGTCCCACCGCTGCATGGGACCTGCTGCCCCCTGTGTGTTGGTGAGATCTCTATTCACTTAGACACCCCCAATGATGAGGACCTGGTACAATGGAAACTGACAATTCACCTTAATCACATTCACTCACTCAATCATTCACTTAATCTCTCATACTCCCACAAACTCACACAATGCTCACTCACTCATTCATACTCTCATACACTCCCACTGTCTCGTCTGCATGATGGCACAGATATGTGGTCAAAGGTTCATATCAGGGTCAAAATGACGCCAAGATTGCAAACAGTGTGTTTCAGCCTCAGACAGTTCCCTGAGAGAGGGATGGCGTTGGTATTGGAGAACAAAGTTTGTAGCAGGGACCAAAGACAACAGTTTTGGTTGTCACAATATTTAAGGAGGCAATTTCTGCTCATCCTTCAGTCCCCAGCACTAATACTCCCTACGTCCCCATCACTCAGACTGTCTTCCTCCATCCTTGTCAGTCACACACACTCAGACTTAGACTCAGTCACTTGAGAATTCTGAAATGTTGAGAATGCTGTGACTAATTTTCTTCCTATCTCTCACTCTCTGCAGGTTGTTCTATTGATGGACAGGAATATCTGAATGGGGAGAAGGTACCCACTGGAGATCCATGTGCAGACTGCAGATGTCTGGTAAGATTTATTTGTTCATGGGAGATGGGCATCGCTGGCCAGGCCAGCATTTATTTCCCATCCCTAATTGCCCTTGAGAAGGTGGTGGTGAGCTGCCTTCTTGAACCACTGCAGTCCATGTGGTGTAGGTACACCCACAGTGCTGTTAGGAAGGGAGTTCCAGGATTTTGACCCAGCGACAATGAAAGAATGGTGATATATTTCCAAGTCAGGATGCTGAGTGGCTTGGAGGGGATCTCTGAGGTGGTGGTGAACCAATCTATCTGCTGCCCTTGTCCTTCTAGATGGTAATGGTTGTGGGTTTGGAATGTGCTGTCTAAGGAGCCTTGGTAAATTACTGCAGTGCATTTTGTAGATGGTACACACTGCTGCTACTGTGTGTCAGTGGTGGAGGGAGCGAATGTTTGTGGATGGGGTGCCAATCAAGTGGGCTGCTTTGTCCTGGATGGTGTCAAGCTTCTTGAGTGTTGTTGGAGCTGCACTCATCCAGGCAAGTGGAGAGTATTCCATCACACCCCTGACTTGTACCTTGTAAATGATGGACAGGCTTTCGGGAGTCAGGCTTACTTCGGGAGTTACTCGTCACAGGATTCCTAGCCTCTGACCTGCTCTTGTATCCACAGTATTTATATGGCAAGTCCAGTTCAGTTTCTGGTCAATGATAACCCCCAGGATGTTGACTTCCTTCTTAAACAACCACAGGAATCTGACAACCTGATCTTTAAACAGCGTCAGATGACGAACACTAGCATTATGGATTGCAATACAGATAGATAGAGCATGAGTTAGAAACAGAATAAAGCTCCCTCCACACTGACTCATCAAAAAAATCATCGTATTATGACTGGATGGAAGGAACAGGGCCTTGGGGAGGGAGGGAAGGAGGCTGTATGGAAGGAATGGTCCTGTAGGGAGGGGCTGCCGTGGGGAGGGGCTGCCGTGGGGAGGGGCTGCCGTGGGGAGGGGCTGCCGTGGGGAGGGGCTGCCGTGGGGAGGGGCTGCCATGGGTCGGGGCTGCCATGGGTCGGGGCTGCCATGGAGGGGAGTTGCCATGAGACATGTACAAATTCTGGATTGTCTGATGTTTACTGCTCTTTCCTTAGGATGGAGACCTTCACTGTGAACCAGTAACCTGTCAGCCTGTGGCCTGCAAGGATCCCCTGCAAGAACCAGGGAAATGCTGCCCCAGGTACTCAACTCAATGGCTTTACTGTACTGGAGGAGGGGCACTGGTCTCAAGGTCTGCGATTTTAGGGCAGGCTCAGTCCCACACCCAGTGTAATCCCGGTCTGTGTGTGACTCAGCACCACACCCAGTGTAACCCCGGTCTGTGTGTGACTCAGCACCACACCCAGTGTAATCCCGGTCTGTGTGTGACTCAGCACCACACCCAGTGTAACCCCGGTCTGTGTGTGACTCAGCACCACACCCAGTGTAATCCCGGTCTGTGTGTGACTCAGCACCACACCCAGTGTAACCCCGGTCTGTGTGTGACTCAGCACCACACCCAGTGTAACCCTGGTCTGTGTGTGACTCAGCACCACACCCAGTGTAATCCCGGTCTGTGTGTGACTCAGCACCACACCCAGTATAATCCCGGTCTGTGTGTGACTCAGCACCACACCCAGTGTAATCCCGGTCTGTGTGTGACTCAGCACCACACCCAGTGTAATCCCAGTCTGTGTGTGACTCAGTACCACACCCAGTGTAACCCCGGTCCATGTGTGACTCAGCACCACACCCAGTGTAATCCCAGTCTGTGTGTGACTCAATACCACACCCAGTGTAATCACAGAATCACACAGTGCAGAAGAGGCCCTTCGGCCCATCGAGTCTGCACTGACATGTGAGAAACATCTGACCTACCTACCTAATCCCATTTACCAGCACTTGGCCCATAGCCTCGAATGTTATGATGTGCCAAAAGCTCATCCAGGTACTTTTTAAAGGATGTGAGGCAACCTGCCTCCACCACCCTCCCAGACAGCACATTCCAGACCGTCACCACCTTCTGGGTAAAAAAGTTTTTCCTCACATCACCCATAAACCTCCGGCCCCTCACCTTGAACTTGTGTCCCTTTGTGACTGACCCTTCAGCTAAGGGGAACAGATGCTCCCTATCCACCCTGTCCATGCCCCTCATAATCTTGTACACCTCGATCAGGTCACCCCTCAGTCTTCTCTGCTCCAACGAAAACAACCCAAGTCTATCCAACCTCTCTTCATAACTTAAATGTTTCATCCCAGGCAACATCCTGGTGAATGTCCTCTGCACCCCCTCCAGTGCAATCACATCCTTCCTGTAATGTGGCAACCAGAACTGCACACAGTACTCCAGCTGTGGCCTCACCAAGGTTCTATACAACTCCAACATGACCTCCCTACTTTTGTAATCTATGCCTCGATTGATAAAGGCTAGTGTCCCATATGCCTTTTTCACCACCCCACCAACATGCCGCTCCGCCTTCAGAGATCCATGGTCCCTTTGTTCCTCAGAACTTCCTAGTGTCATGCTGTTCATTGAATACTTCCTTGTCAAATTACTCCTTCCAAAGTGTATCACCTCACACTTTTCAGAGTTAAATTCCATCTGCCACTTATCTGCCTATTTGACAATCCCGTCTATTTCATCCTGTAGCCCAAGACACTCAACCTCACTGTTAACCACCTGGCCAGTCTTTGTGTCATCCGCAAACTTACTAATCCTACCCCCCACATAGTCATCTATGTCGTTTATATAAATGACAAATAATAGGGGACCCAGCACAGATCCCTGTGGTGTGCCACTGGTCACTGGCTTCTAGTCACTAAAGCAGCCTTCTGTCATCACCCTCTGTCTCCTACTACTAAGCCAATTTTGAATCCACCTTATCAAATTACCCTGTATCCCATGTGCATTTGCCTTCTTTATAAGTCTCCCATTTGGGACCTTGTCAAAGGCTTTGCTGAAATCCATATAAACTACGTCAACTGCACTACCCTCATCTACACACCTGGTCACCTCCTCAAAAAAGTCAATCAAATTTGTTAGGCATGACCTCCCTCTGACAAAGCCATGCTGACCATCCCTGATGAAACCTTGCCTCTCCAAGTGGAGATAGATTCTCTCCTTCAGAATTTTCTCCAATAGTTTCCCTACCACTGACGTGAGACTCACTGGCCTGTAGTTCCGTGGCGTATCTCTACCAACCCTTCTTAAATAGTGGAACTACATTAACTGTTCTCCAGTCCTCTGGCACCTACCCCGTGGCCAGAGAGGAATAAACAATTTGGATCAGAGCCCCTGCAATCTCCCCTTGCCTCCTTCAGCAGTCTGGGACACAAATCATCTGGAACTGGAGATTTGTCTACTTTTAAACCTGTCAACACCTCCAATACCTTGTCACTCCTTATATCAATTTGCTCAAGAACCTTGCAGCCTCTCTCCCCGAGTTCCATCCTGGTCTGTGTGTGACTCAGTAGCCAGCATAATCCCGGTCTGTGTGTGATTTAGTACCACACCCAGTGTAATCCCGGTCTGTGTGTGACTCAGCACCACACCCAGTGTAATCCCAGTCTGTGTATGACTCAGCACCACACCCAGTGTAATCCCGGTCCATGTATGACTCAGCACCACACCCAGTGTAATCCCGGTCTGTGTGTGACTCAGCACCACACCCAGTGTAATCCCGGTCTATGTATGACTCAGCACCACACCCAGTGTAATCCCGGTCTGTGTGTGACTCAGCACCACACCCAGTGTAATCCCAGTCTGTGTATGACTCAGCACCACACCCAGTGTAATCCCGGTCTATGTATGACTCACCATCACACCCAGTGTAATCCCAGTCTGTGTATGACTCACCATCACACCCAGTGTAATCCCAGTCTGTGTATGACTCAGCACCACACCCAATGTAATCCCGGTCTGTGTGTGACCCAGCACCACACCTGGGGCAGAATTTTTAGGTGGGTTTACACCAGACCCAATCAGACATGAAATGCGTAGGATGATGTCGAGTGAGGGTCCCGAGGCCTATTGAGGCTGTTAAAGTTGTAATTAACTCTGATCTTTCAAGGTCCGTCCAACCTTACGGTTGGCGGGTGGCTGAATCGGCCAGGTGGCCTTTGCATTTTTGAGGAAACTTCATCCAAGGTAAGGATGGAGTTTGCATGATTAATTTTTTAAAAGATTAAAATGTTTTGAAAAAAGTTTCATCATCCGTATGTTGAGGTGCCTCATTCTAACACGTGAACATTTTTTCCAGATTTTATATTCTGTTTTTATTGATTTTAAATTCTTCAGTTCCCTGCCTTCAGGAAGCTTTCCTTCCGCACTCCCCCATGCTGACTTCAGTGCTCACCCTCCTCCTGCAACCACCCCAGCAGCATTGAACCTTTCAGCGCGAGTTTCACACTGGCTGGCCGTTAATTGGCTAACTAGTGCAAAATCGCGCTCGGGGCCCGATTGCAGTCCACTCCCTGGCCGCCCCTGAGCCCGCCGATCGCAGCCACCTACTGGCCCAAAAATTCTGCCCCTGGTGTAATCCCAGTCTGTGTGTGACTCAGTATCACATCCAGTGTAATTCTGGTGTGTGTGTGTGACTCAGTACCACACCCAGTGTAATCCTGGTGTGTGTGATTCAGTCTTACATTCAGTCTAATCGCAGTCTGTGTGCAACTCACTACCACACTTTGTGTAACACTGGTCTGTGTGTGACTCAGTACCACATCTGATGTAATCCCAGTCTGTGTGAAACTCAATATCACACCCAGTGTGATCCTGGTGTTTGTGTTACTCAGTACCGCACTCGGTGTAATCCCAGTCTGTGTGGTTTGGGTGTCTTGGTGAAGATGTTGGGCAAGCTGCAGGGTGTTAAAAGCCGAGGGTTCAGACTGGATCTGAGGGTTAATTTCTTGAATGTCGACTTCTTCCTGTGGAACGTGCAACATCCCCCACACTCTGGGAGCTGTGCCAAGCCTATCCTCCTGTGGAAAGTCTGATTCTTTGTGCTCAACATAGGGCTGTTGGCGGGTTAGAGATGGGTCAGGAAAGTCATGGATGATGAGCACTGAGCTGTCTGTCTTGTCTGGTAGGTGTGGGCAGTGCAAGTACAAATCTCAGACCTTCAGTGATGGACAGCTCTTCACGCCTCAGTCCAATCCCTGCCTGAGGTGTCGTTGTGAGGTGAGTACAGGAACTCTCGCACTGTCTGACTGTTCCAGCTCGCCTGGATCCCACATAAAGCACATGGTTAAAAGGGAAGTAACAGAAGGAAGAAATCACCCATGTATCTTGGGCCCAGCTCCAATCCCACAAAACCCCTCTCCCTCCCCCATCTACCACATCCCCCACACCACCCCTCCCTTCTTCGCCCCTCGTTCCCCCTCACCCATGTACCACATCCCCATACTACCCCTCCCCCCCTCTACCTCGCCTTTCCTCTCCTTCGACATCCTCCCCTCCCCCCCTGTACTACTTGGCATTGATGAGATGGAGTTCATTTACAACATTCCCTGTCTGACATGTCATGATCTGACTTATTTCTGACTTCCCCTGCCTTCCCGCAATCCCCTCATTTGACAGAGCATAGGTGGGGAAGTCAATTGCTCCTGGAGGCTTGAGGCCTGAAACAGTTTGATTGGTCGCCAACTGTTGTGGCCCTGCACTCCCTCGGTTTGTGTGTTCCTGTGTTTGGTTTCTGCACTCCCTCTGTTTGTGTATTCTGGTGTTGGGATTCTGGGGGTTGCTGCCAGCTGGGACTGGGGAAGTTTGAGGTTTAGTTTCTGTACAGTGGGTGTCGGCCATTTTATCACAACCAACCTGTGATCTTCTGATACTTGATTTAATGCTTTGGATATAAAAGGGACATGGATGGGGATTGGCTGCTCTAATTCAAAGTTTGATTGTTGCGATTGGCCTGCAGTTGATGATGTCACTATTCTCTTACCTGATAGGCTGGCAATGTGTCATGTGACCGAATGGACCGTAATTGCCCACCTGTTCGCTGCAGTCATCCAGCCAATCTGGTTGGACAGTGCTGCCCATCATGTGACAGTGAGTAACCTTTGGCAACCTGGGGGTTTGATGCTGGTGGGCCCAATTTATGGATAGAAGAATCAATATTAAATCATTAGAATGCACACCTAATCAACCCCACTGAGAAAACCTCAAACTATCCCTTACTGAAATAACCCAAAAACACAACCGATTGTTAGCCTACAATCACCTTCCTTCTACTGTTTACCAAAATTCAAGGAAGCACCAGAGACTTCGTTGTGTAGTATACAGAACAGACTTTGTTGCTACTTATTGTGAGGAATCTGCTCAACCCAGCTCAGAGAGTAGCTTTCAGCCTCAACTTCTGTCCTGCGTGTGGCTTTCTGAAGAAATTTCGAAAACCTTTAAATACCATGTTTTGAGCATTGCTGAAAAAAGAGACATGCCGAAGCTTTTCGTCTTGCACTCATCAGGGCACTCGCAAGAATACCAATATAAGGGGGAAAACAACAATTTATACTGTATGTGAACAGAGCGCTGATTGGTTGGCAAGTGGCATTGCCACTTGCAAATTCATGAGCGGTCCTAAGGCCGTCACTTTCAGTCCGGAAAAGTGCCCAGTCTACCTCAGATTACCCTGGAAGGGCAAGGTTTCGCAAAACTTTGAGCAACAGGTGAAGCTAGCTGTTTTACATTGCTACTATGCAGTAGCAACAGGTGTGATATTCGTCACTAACAGGATGCTGCTGTCAAGCCAAAAAAACTTTCTGCCTATCACACAAATGAATATTGTGGTATATGACTTTCAGTGGAAGTGTGATGGTAGGTCATACATCCCAAAGACTGGCAGATCGTATCAAATAGCATGTTCCAGCTGTTGTTCGCAATGGGCAGGGTACAGATCATACCCAAACCAGGCCATGCTTGCAAAACTCAAAACACAGTGTCCGGCATCAGATGTGATTCCACAATTGGATAGAATTTGCTAAACAATTCTCAATTTGCTGAGAATTACACTGACAACCAATTTAAGATTGTCAGCCGGGCTCACAATGTGGCACATTTGCGTGTATTAGAAGCTACATATATTAATACACAGGACCCTGTTCTTTGCAGACAGAAAGAACATGTACACACATTGCACCTGTTTCAGCTAAACAAAATAAGCCATTTGTTGACTCATTCCTTAGGGCTATGCCTTGACCAATCAGGGTCAAGCTGCCTGGTTTAAATTTCAAACTATGCTTGGCAGTTAACTATCAGTCACAATCAGTGGTCCATTCTCAATGGCAACGCCACTTGCCAACCAATCAGCATTTTCTTCACATACAGTATAAATTGTTGTTTTTTCTCCCTTATATTGATATTCCTGCAAGTGTCCTGATGAGTGCAAGACGAAAAGCTTAGACATGTCTCTCTTTTCAGCAGTACTCAAGCTCTGTACCACCAAACAACTATTTACCATTATTTGCCTAAGTCAAAAGTACATGTAACAGATCAGACCTCATGATGTATCTATCTTCAAATCCTTTGAAGACAAACTTCTAAACAGTTGTGGTTGTTTATTCCAAAGCTGCTTCCCTTAAACAAGCTTTTCGGACCTAAATGTCCCCAATCACTTTGAAGAACAGGCTTTATCAACTATTAACTTTCTATACTAATGGATCACTTACCTATGTTTATTACCCTAACCCTTAAAGTTTTGATCAATTGTGTCTGATGTCATCACTGTCACATGTTTCTTTAAATAAGCACTTTCAAGTTGCGCATTCCCCTCACATTAGTTCAAAACTATCTTGTTTATATTGGAAAACTTCTTGCTCTTAAGATACAAAGAGGTTTGTCTATTCACTCTTAACACTCGATATCCAACAGCCAACTCACCAGGATGTCCAACACAGACCCATTGAGACACAGACTAATGAGAAACCTAAATAAAAAGGGCAGTTGTATTTGTAGGATAGATGGAGAATGCCAGATTTCTTAGTGATATAAACTGGCAAGTTTACAGGATCAAGCAACCTTTCCCTGAACTTCAAAACTCTTCTCATCTGGAGCACAAGGTGCTGCATGGAACTGCTTTCAAAAATGATACTTTTTATCTATGACAGAATATTCAGTGGATCTTACCTTTCTAGTCCCAGCATACTGAGAGCTAATTTGCTCACTGCAAGCAGTTTCTGCAGGAGATATACACAGCAGGCTGCTGTACCAAGGTAAAATGATGCAGTTGTTTTCTGTCATTGTTCTTGGATGGCGAACCCTACATTCGAAACATTTGGAACAGGCCAGTAGGTTTCCCTGGAAGGAAATGCTTTGGGACAATTTCCTATATTAAAGCACTAATGTAACCATAGCAATGTATCTAGGCTTATTTTTCATGGTCACACACTGTTGACTTTGATAATATCCCACAACAAACAACATTAAAACTGCCTAACGCTCAGCTATATATTTGGCTTGTTTATAGTTAGATGAAATGGCTGTGTCCTTTCCTGAGAGGCCAAGTAAACTGAGTCTACATTCTTTGGAGTTTAGAAGAATGAGAGGTGATCTCATTGAAACATTCAAGATTATGAAGGTTCTTGACAGGGTAGATGCTGAGAGATTGTTTCCCCAGGCTGGGGAATCTAGAACAAAGGAGCACAGTCTCAAGATAAGGGGCAGATCATTTAGGACTGAAATGAGAAATTTCTTCATTGAAAAGGTTGTGAATCTTTGGAATTCTCTACTCCATATGGGGAGCGGGCAGGAAAGGGGAGTTGAAACCCAAGATCAACCATGATCATATTGAATGGTGGAGCATGCTCGATGGACTGTATGATCGTCTCCTGTTCCTATTTTTTATGTTCTTATTATACTTCAGAATTGACTGGAAAGTGTTCTAGAATGTCCTGAGGTTGTGCAAGGCACGATGGAAATGCAAGACTTCTTATTTTTTTCTACATAACTGCAACCAGGTTTCAAAGATCAGTTTGATGATGAAGATTAATGCAGGAGAAGCATTGATGATATTTTGAGGAGATAGTAAAGCTTGTAAATACACTAAATACCATTCATTCCCCTGTTTAATGTTAAATAAAATGATCTGGTTTAGTAACCTGAGCTGAGCTCTGACAGTCTCTTCACCCAGCTACTGAAGGCAGGAGGATAGTGTGATGGCATGTGACTTATTCCAACAAGTCAGGAAACAGGGATGAGGGCTCTCTTTCCAATCCCTGGCTTATGTTGTCGATAACCTCAATGCCAGGCAAGTGAATTCTCACATTGAACCATGGCGGACCTGCTTTTAGGATTGGTGAGGATGTTAAATCTGAGATTATCTCATGTGAAACTCAGTGATGCAACACTTGTGTAGAACTGTATTGCAGCAATACTGTGCCATGATCAATTATGTTTCCCCCCCACCCCCACCCCATTCAGTGTGCGAGTATGAGAGTGTCCTGATTGGCAATGGCCAGATGTTTCATCCCACTTTTGGTGGACCCTGCATTCAGTGTACCTGCTCAGTGAGTACATGCTCTTGTGCAATGATTCTGTGTTTCTTTATATCAAATAAAAGGGTCCTACGGAGTATTTGGAAAACATACAGATACCTACAGGGGCAAAGGTGTGTATACAAGCTTTCTCACAGATAAGGATGTATTAACACTCCGAGCCTCAACAGGGAGTGTTGCAGTCAGAGCAACAGTGCTGGGGGAGCACTGCACCATCAGAAAGACAGTACTGAAGGATGCTGCATTGTCAGTGGGGTGGTACTGAGGGAGCACAGCACATTCGGAGGGGTTAGTACTGAGAGGGTGCCACACTGTCAGAGGGGCCAGTACTGAGGGAGGAAGAGAGTTTTGGGGAGGGAATTGCAGAGAATGTGTCCCAGCAGGCTAGAGGAACAGGTGAAGGGAGTGGGCATTGCAAGGAAGTCATTTGGGGCAAGGGAGTTTTGGGGCCGGAGGTGATTGTTGAGATAATGACAGAAAAATGCAGATGCTGTGTCTGAAATGTTTGTTACTTAGAACGGAAATGTACGATGTCAGGAGGAAATCTGTCATCCGCTGACCTGCAATAACTCGTTCAAAGATCCAGACCAGTGCTGCCCCACGTGTAAAGGTAGGTGACCCTCTGACTCAGTGTTTGGACTGATGGCCCAAACCGTAAAAGTAAGAAAATCCAATAAATCCAATCTTGACTTCACACCCCAATCCGTCCGCGCACCCCCACCCCCCCACCCCCCACACCCCCGAACCCACCAAGACCCCAACCCCCCACACCACGCATGTTCCTGACTTTGCTCTCCTGCTCCCACCCCCTATGTCCCCACTGCTGCCCCATGTCCTTGACTCCTCCCCATGTCCCCTTTCCCCCTAAGCCCCCCTTGTGTCCCATTTAGTTTCAATGCATTGATTTGAGGGAAATGGCTCTGTGACCCTCGGTCTCCAGGTGCACGCAAATTTGAAGGGCACTCAGAAGGGACGAGGACGAGGCCTGGGCACCAGCTGGTCCTCAGCACTCATGACCACACGGCATTAGACATCACCCAGGAACCCAGGCTAAGGGCCCAGCAATCTCATCTCATCTGAATTCAGACACTCAAGCTAGTTCAACTTGGTTCAGGCACAGCTCACAGGGCGAAGTTTACCAAACCTGTGCCCCAGTTTGGTTGTGAGTGGAGGGGCTGGTGGGCATAAGGGCTGTAGTCTTAACTTCCAATGTTTGTTACCTGCTGTTTGGTAGATTGCCCCATGCAGAGAGGTCAGTGAGCCCCGCAAAGCAGTGAACTGATCCCCAAAGCGTGAAGAAGACTGTTGTAGAGTGCTTACCTTCACCACTCTGTGTTAACTCAGTGTTATTATAATTACAATGGCCTTCCTTGAGGCATTTCCCTGCCTGGTTGTTGATGCTCTGTAACTACAAAGGTGAAAAAAGAAATGTTTTTATTCAGAGCTTCCATCTCACTGAGGAGGCTTCAGGCTATTCCACAGACAATAAACTGCTCTGAAAATTCTGCTCACGTTTCAGAATCACAATTATTACAGCACAGAACGAGGCCCTTTGGCCCAACATGCCTTCACCAGGTGTCCGTAGGGACAATTTACCTAGTGCCACTCCCCCACCTTCTCCCCGTAGCCCTGCACATTCTTTTCAGATAAGAACCCAATTCCTTCTTGAATGTCCTGATTGCACCTGCCTCTGCCACAGTCTCCAGGCAGTGCATTCCAGATCCTAACCATTCGCTGCTAGAAAACATTGTTTCTCATGTCGTCACTGCTTCCTTTGCTAATTACCTTAAATCTTTGACCTCTTGTTCTCGACTGTTCCACCTACAAGAACATTTTTTCCTATCTACTCTGTCCAAACCCCTCGTGATTTTTGAAAACCTTTTGAAAATACATTTTAAAATGTTATATTTGTATTTAGGTTTGTGTATGTTTGTTTTTTGCTCTGTCAGTGTGTATCGTACAGGGGCTAGAGTATGAAGATGGAGCAGAGTGGGATCTGGAGGAGAGCCAGTGCACCACTTGTACCTGCGTTAATGGTAACATCACCTGCAGACCTAGGCAGTGCCCGCCTGTCTCATGCCAACATCCAAGCTCAAACAACAGTACGTATCACAGACAATCAAAATCGAGCTCAACTAACAAATGCCTGCGCATCCATCGGGGGTAGGTTACTGGGACAAGAATAGGTTGGCGGGGGGATGCAGGTGTTGGGTATAGGATCAGGGGTTTGTGTGTAGGGTTGGGTACAGTCAGAGGGTGGAGGGGTTAGGTGTTGGCTGGGGGGCTTTTGTGTGCTGGGTTGGGTAATGGTTCAGGGGGTTGATGAAGGGTCGGGAGTCAGGAGAAAGGTCAGGGTTACAGTTAGTGGGTCCGTGGATGTTTGATCTAATTTGCCAGAGTGCTTGTTTCCTAGGAGGTTGCTGCCCATCTTGTAACCAATGCACATATAACAAGCGACACTACAGGAACGGGCAGGAGTTCATTGACCCAGACAGTCCGTGCCAGAACTGTCACTGCCAGGTAAGACCAGTTCCCTGCTCTTCTCCTGCCCCTTGTGGATGTGCGTGGACAGTGCCAGACAGTGGGCAGAATATTACATCCAGCGGGCAGGTGCGTGCCTGATCCAATCGGACGTAAAATCATGCGAGAAAACATCGGGCAAGCGTCCCGACGTCATCGCGCGATATTTTGCTCGACAGCCGCGCAAAAGTCAGAGGCGCACCTGCTGACAATTAAGAGGGCAATTAAACCCATTAACAGTGCAAATGACTCCAATTTTTCATTGCCTGTCCAACCTTACAGTTGGCGGACGGGTGAATCGGCCAAGCAGCCTTTGTATTTTTCATCAAACCTCACTCAAGGCCAGGATGAAACTTCCGTGAGGAAATAAAATAAAAATAAATTTCTGTGGACAGCATTATTATCAGCTATAGTTTCAGGTGATTGATTATGATGCATGGGCACTTTTTTCAGCTTTTAAAACCTTTATTTTGGCTTTTTCAGGGCTGCAGCTCCTTGAGGCAGCTGTCTGCCTTCAGGGAGCTTTCTCACAGCGCTCACCCACTCCCACGGAAACCTCATCCTCCGACCTCTTCCCACCCCTGCAGCGCTGAGCATTTCAGCGCACATTTCACGTTGGCAGGCCATTGCTTGGCCAGCCCGCCTGAAATCGCAGTTGGGGGCCAATCGCAGTCGGCGGTCAGTTTCCTGACCGATCCCAGGCCCACCAATCGTGCGCACCTGCCAAAGGTAAAATTCAGGCCGATTGTGTATGTGTGTGTATTGGACTGTGTGCCAGATGTCACGTGTGTGTTGGACTGTGCGTGTGTGTGGCTAAGCTGGACTAAGTCCGTGTGTCTGCATGTGTGTGTCTGTGTGTTTCTGTACATGTGGCTGTGAAATCAGTTTCTGTTTGTCCAGGAATCTCTTGGAGCAGACTGGGCGTTGATGCTGGTGAGAGGTGGGCTAGCAGATGAGAACCTGTCAAGCTCTTTGGAGCATCTGGGCCAGGTTTGGTGAACTGTCAGAGCTGTCCTTTAAATCGCATCTGATGTTTTCTCTCCTGACAGAGTGGGACAGTGCGCTGCACTCCGACTGAATGCCCCCAAATCACCTGCACCAGGCCGGAGAGGAAGGCAGGTCAATGCTGCGCAAAATGTCCAGGTAAGGGCAAAGCCTGGACTTTGAGGCGTGGGGCAGTGGGGGCGAGTGATAGTCAACACTGCCCCAAACATCTGCCTCTCTTGTCCTTCAGTGTGACAGGCGGACTCAGGGTCGCGGGCATCGTCAAGCTGATTGGATGATTTAGATCAATCAATAAGCAAGTGGGTGAGATCGGCTGTACTCAAAGATCAGGAAGTAACCAGAAGGGAATGAGGAGCTTCAGCGATTTGAGGTGATTGGCTGGAACAAGGTGTCTCTCAAACAATTGCAACTTGTTAGAACTTGGCCCCATCCCAGGACCTGGTTAATGTTGTTAATCCATTGATATCCTAATTTAAATTCCACAGACACTGACTCTCACTGGGGTACAGTTCCCCAGACACTGACTCTCACTGGGGTACAGTTCCCCGGACACTGACTCTCACTGGGTTACAGTTCCCCAGATACTGACTCTCACTGGGGTACAGTTCCCCAAACACTGACTCTCACTGGGGTACAGTTCCCCAAACACTGACTCTCACTGGGGTACAGTTCCACAAACACTGACTCTCACTGGGGTACAGTTCCCCAGACAGTGACTCTCACTGGGTACAGTTCCCCAGACAGTGACTCTCACTGGGTACAACTCCCCAGACAGTGACTCTCACTGGGGTACAGCTCCCCAGACAGTGACTCTCACTGGGGTACAGTTCCACAGGCACTGACTCTCGCTGGGGTACAGTTCCACAGGCGCTGACTCTCACTGGGGTACAGTTCCACAGGCACCGACTCTCACTGGGGTACAGTTCCCCAGGTACTGACTCTCACGGGTACAGTTCCACAAACACCGACTCTCACTGGGGTACAGTTCCACAGGCGCTGACTCTCACTGGGGTACAGTTCCACAGGCACCGACTCTCACTGGGGTACAGTTTCACAGGCACCGACTCTCACTGGGGTACAGTTCCCCAGGCACTGACTCTCACTGGGGTACAGTTCCACAGGCACTGACTCTCACTGGTGTACAGTTCCACAGGCACTGACTCTCACTGGGGTACAGTTTCACAGGCAATGACTCTCACTGGGGTACAGTTCCACAAACACCGACTCTCACGGGTACAGTTCCACAAACACCGACTCTCACTGGGGTACAGTTCCCCAGGCACCAACTCTCACTGGGGTATAGTTCCACAGGCACCGACTCTCACTCGGGTACAGTTCCACAGGCACTGACTCTCACTCGGGTACAGTTCCCCAGACAGTGACTCTCACTGGGGTACAGTTCCCCAGGCACCAACTCTCACTGGGGTACAGTTCCACAGGCACCAACTCTCACTGGGGTATAGTTCCACAGGCACCGACTCTCACTGGGGTACAGTTCCACAGGCACTGACTCTCACTGGGGTACAGTTCCACAGGCACTGACTCTCACTGGGGTACAGTTCCCCAGGCACCAACTCTCACTGGGGTATAGTTCCACAGGCACCAACTCTCACTGGGGTATAGTTCCACAGGCACTGACTCTCACTGGGGTATAGTTCCACAGGCACTGACTCTCACTGGGGTACAGTTCCCCAGGCACCGACTCTCACTGGGATACAGTTCCACAGATGCTTACTGATCAACATTACTGTGAGAATGGTGGGATGGGGAAAGAGAATGAAAATGCTGGTGGAATTGAGGGTCTGGAACAAAGCACCTTTGTGATGGGCACCTTGTGTTTTTGCCTACAGACTGTGTGTTTGAGGAGCGAGTATTATTGGATGGCCAGCAGTTCCCTAACCCCCTGAACCCATGCCAGGAATGCACCTGTTTGAATGGCCAGGTGACCTGTGAGAAGAAAGATTGTATCAGCGCCCTGTGCTCCTACCCACTGTCTGGATCCTGCTGTCAGAACAACTGCAATGGTAACGGCTCAGCCAGACTCGAGGCTCGGACAGGCAGACTCGAGGCTCGGTCAGGCAGACTCGAGGCTCGGACAGCCAGACTCGAGGCTCGGACAGACAGACTCGAGGCTCGGACAGCCAGACTCGAGGCTCGGTCAGGCAGACTCGAGGCTCGGACAGGCAGACTCGAGGCTCGGTCAGGCAGACTCGAGGCTCGGTCAGGCAGACTCGAGGCTCGGTCAGGCAGACTCGAGGCTCGGTCAGGCAGACTCGAGGCTCGGACAGGCAGACTCGAGGCTCGGTCAGGCAGACTCGAGGCTCGGACAGCCAGACTCGAGGCTCGGACAGCCAGACTCGAGGCTCGGTCAGGCAGACTCGAGGCTCGGACAGGCAGACTCGAGGCTCGGACAGGCAGACTCGAGGCTCGGACAGGCGGACTCGAGGCTCGGTCAGGCAGACTCGAGGCTCGGACAGGCAGACTCGAGGCTCGGACAGGCAGACTCGAGGCTCGGACAGGCAGACTCGAGGCTCGGACAGGCAGACTCGAGGCTCGGACAGGCAGACTCGAGGCTCGGACAGACGATAAACAGACCACAAGCTGACTGATAAATAGAAGGGAAAATGGACAGAGAATGGAGGGGTGAACAGAGAGTTGAGAGTGAAGGAATGTTCCAGCTCCAAATGTAACTACTATCATGGACGCGGTGTAGAAATCTCAGAGAATGACCAGGGAATATTTTGAGCAGTTCTCTGTGTCTGTCTCTCTCTGCAGGATGTCAGTATGCTGGCAAGGAGTATCCCAATGGGGCTGATTTTCCACATCCCACAAACAAATGCAAGGAATGTCACTGTATTGTAAGTATGTGGAGAATTCAATCTGACCTGAAGAGGCAGATCTGAGTTAGTGTGATTTGATACTTTGTTTCTCCCCATACCTCCAAACCATCTGTCTCTTTCTCTCTCTCTCTCTCTCTCTCTCTCTCTCTATCTCTTTCTATCTCCAATCCCTCAGTGTCTCTCGCTCTCTCTCTTTGAACCCTCAGTGTCTCTCTCCGAGCCCTCAATGTCTCTCTCTCTCTTCGAACCTTCAGTGTCTGTCTCTATCTTTGAACCCTCAATGTCCTTCTCTCTCTATCTCCAATCCCTCAGTGTCTGTCTCTCTCTCTGTCTCTACCTCCGAACTCTCAGTGCCTCTCTCTATCTCAGATCCCTCAGTGTCCGTCTCTATCTTCGAATCCTCAGTGTCTGTCTCTCTCTCTGTCTCCGAACCCTCAGTGTCTGTCTGTCTCTCTCTCTATCTCTATCTCAGAACCCTCAGTATCTCTCTCTCTTCAAACCCTTAGTGTCTGTCTCTATCTTCGAACCCTCCTTGCCCCTCTCTCTCTTTCTCTGATCCCTCAATGTCTCTTCCTCTCTCTCCATCTCTGAACCGTCAGTGGATGTGGAATCTGTATGGGTAGAGCTGAGAAACAGTGGAAAAAAACATTAGTGGGTGTTGTATATAGACCCCCAAACAGTCGTGGTGATGTTGGGAATAGCATTAAACAGGAAATTAGAGACGCATGCAATAAAGGAAGATCTGTAATTATGGGTGACTTTAATCTGCAAATGGATCGGGCAAATCAAATTAGTAACAATACTGTAGAGGGGGAATTCCTGGAGTGTATACGGTCTGGTTTTCTGGACTAATACTTTGAGGAATCATCTAGAGAACAGGCCATCCTAGACTGGGTATTGTGTAATGAGAAAGGAATAATTGGCAATCTAGTTGTGCGAGGCCCCTTGGGGATAAGCGACCATAATATGATAGAATTCTTCATCAAGATGGAGAGTGGCGTAGTTGATTCTGAGACTAGGGTCCTGAATCTTAATAAAGGAAGCTACGATGGTATGAGGCGCGAGTTGGCTATGATGGATTGGGAAACGTTACTTAAAGGGATGACGATGGATAGGCAATGGCAAACGTTCAAAGAGCGCATGGGTGAACTGCAACAATTGTTTATTCCTGTCTGGCACAAAAGTAAAAAGGAAAGGTGGCCAAACCATGGCTAACAAGGGAAATTAGAGATGGTATTAGATACAGGGAAGAGGCATACAAATTGGCAAGAGAAAATAACAGACCTGAGGATGGGGAGCAGTTTAGAATTCAGCAAAGGAGGACCAAGGGATTGATTAAAAAGGGGGAAATAGAGTACAAGAGTAAGCTTGTGGGGAACATAAAAACCGCCTGTAAAAGTTTCTATAGGCGTGTGAAGAGAAAAAGATTGGTGAAGGCAAATGTAGGTTCCTTACAGTCAGAAACAGGGGAATTTATAACAGGAACAAAGAAATGGCTGACCAACTAAATACATACTTTGGTTCTGTCTCCACAAAGGAGGATACAAGTAACAGACCAGAAATGTTGGGAAACACAGGGTTTAGCGTGAGGGAGGAACTGAAAGAAATCAGTATTAGTAGGGAAATGGTGTTGGGGAAGTTGATGGGATTGAAAGCCAAAAATCCCCGGGGCCTGATAATCTACATCCCAGAGTACTTAAGGAAGTGGCCCTAGAAATAGTGGATGCATTGGTGGTCATCTTCTGAGATTCTATAGACTCTGGAACAGTTCCTACAGATTGGAGGGTAGCTAATGTAATCCCCTATTTAAAAAGGGAGGTAGAGAGAAAACAAGGAATTATAGACCAGTTAGCCTAATGTCAGTAGTGGGAAAAATTCTAGAGTCCATTTTACAAGATTTAATAGCTGAACACTTGGAAAACAGTGGCAGAATCAGACAGTCAGCATGGATTTACAAAAGGGAAATCATGCTTGACAAATCTACTGGAATTTTTCAAGGATGTAACTAGTAGAGTTGATGAGGGGGAGCCAGTGGATGTGGTTTATTTGGACTAAAATTAAAGCGCATGGGATTGGGGGTAGTGTATTGAGATGGATAGAAAACTGGTTGGCAGACAGGATACAAAGAGTAGGAATAAACGGATCTTTTTCCTCTTGGGGCGAAAGCGGGAGCAGGCTATTAAGTTGGATGATCAGCCAAGATCATAATGAATGGCAGAGCAGGCTCGAATGGCCTACTCCTGTTCATACTTTCTATGTTTCTCTCTCTCTCTGTCTCCAAACCCTCAGTGTCTTTCTATATCTCCGATCCCTCAGTGTCTCTCTCTATCTCCAAACCTTCAGTGTCTCTCCATCTCTGATCCCTCAGTGTCTCTCCATCTCCAATCCCTCAGGGTCTCTCTCTCTCTCTCTCTCTCTCCATCTCCGATCCCTCAGGGTCACTCTCTCTCTCCATCTCTGATCCCTCAGTGTCTCTCTCTCAATCTCAGAACCCTCAGTGTCTCTCTCTACCTCTGAACCCTGTCTGTCTCTCTCTCTCCATCTCTGATGCCTCAGTATCTCTCTCTCTCCGCCTTCGATCCCTGTGTCTCTCTCTCAATCTCAGAACCCTTTGCCTCTCTCTACCTCCGAACCCTCAGTGTCTGTCTCTCTCTATCGCTGAACTCTGTGTCTCTCTCTCCCTTTCTCCGAACCCTCAGTGTCTCTCTCTCTCTCTCTCTCCACCTCCGATCCCTCAGTGTCTCTCTCTCAATTTCAGAATCCTCAGTGTCTCTCTCTACCTCCAAACCCTCTGTGTGTCTCTCTCTCTATCCCCAAACCCTCTGTCTCCTTCTCTCTCTCTATCCCCGAACCCTCAGTGTCTCTCTCTCCCTATTTCCGAATCCTCAAGTGTCTCTCTATCTCCGAACACTCAGTAGCTCTATCTTCAATCCCTCAGTGTCTCTCTCCATTTCCAAACCCTGAGTGTCCCTCTCTCTATCTCCGATCCCTCAGTGTCTCTCGCTATCTCCGAAAACCTCAGTGTCTCTCTCTATCTCCAATCCTTCAGTGTCTCTCTCTCTATCTCCGATCCCTCAGTGTCTCTCTCTATCTCTGATCCCTCAGTGTCTCTCTCTCTGTCTCTATCTCTGGATCCTCAGTGTCTCCCTGTCTCTGCTCCTTTGGCGTTTCTCCTTCCATCCCTGTTTTTCAATTCCCCTCACACAGTCACACACTCCCGGACACATTTGGAAATACACTCTCCTGACACACCCAAATTATTTTTCACTTTTTGCTTTCTCTCTGTTACTCCTTGTAGAATGGAAACGTACAGTGCCTATCCAAGAGATGTCCCCCTTTGACTTGCAATGACCCATTCCTGGTACCTGGAGACTGTTGTCCTCAATGCCCAGGTGGGTGCAAGCATTCCTCAAAATGATGCAACAGAGCAGCTGTACCAGAGAGTCACACTGAGGGGTGTGGGGTATAACGTAGAGTTACACTGAGGATTGTGGGGTATATTGGGTGTGCAATATATCGGTGTTATGGTGAAGGGTGTGGAGTATATTGGTGTTACAATAAGGGTGTGGAGTATATCGGTGTTACAGTAAGGGTGTGGAGTATATCAATGTTACAGTAAGGGTGTGCAGTATATTGGTGTTATGGTGAAGGGTGTTACAATAAGGGTGTGGAGTATATCGGTGTTACAGTAAGGGTGTGCAGTATATCAATGTTACAGTAAGGGTGTGCAATATATCGGTGTTATGGTGAAGGGTGTGGAGTATATTGGTGTTACAATAAGGGTGTGGAGTATATCGGTGTTACAGTAAGGGTGTGCAGTATATCAATGTTACAGTAAGGGTGTGCAGTATATTGGTGTTATGGTGAAGGGTGTTACAGTAAGGGTGTGCAGTATATCAATGTTACAGTAAGGGTGTGCAGTATATTGGTGTTATGGTGAAGGGTGTTACAGTAAGGGTGTGCAGTATATCAATGTTACAGTAAGGGTGTGCAGTATATTGGTGTTATGGTGAAGGGTGTTACAGTAAGGGTGTGCAGTATATCAATGTTACAGTAAGGGTGTGCAGTATATTGGTGTTATGGTGAAGGGTGTTACAGTAAGGGTGTGCAGTATATCAATGTTACAGTAAGGGTGTGCAGTATATTGGTGTTATGGTGAAGGGTGTTACAGTAAGGGTGTGGAGTATATCGGTGTTACAGTAAGGGTGTGGAGTATATCGGTGTTACAGTAAGGGTGTGCAGTATATCAATGTTACAGTAAGGGTGTGCAGTATATTGGTGTTATGGTGAAGGGTGTTACAGTAAGGGTGTGGAGTATATCAATGTTACAGTAAGGGTGTGCAGTATATTGGTGTTATGGTGAAGGGTGTTACAGTAAGGGTGTGGAGTATATCGGTGTTACAGTAAGGGTGTGCAGTATATCAATGTTACAGTAAGGGTGTGCAGTATATTGGTGTTATGGTGAAGGGTGTTACAGTAAGGGTGTGCAGTATATCAATGTTACAGTAAGGGTGTGCAGTATATTGGTGTTATGGTGAAGGGTGTTACAGTAAGGGTGTGCAGTATATTGGTGTTATGGTGAAGGGTGTTACAGTAAGGGTGTGCAGTATATTGGTGTTATGGTGAAGGGTGTTACAGTAAGGGTGTGCAGTATATTGGTGTTATGGTGAAGGGTGTTACAGTAAGGGTGTGCAGTATATTGGTGTTATGGTGAAGGGTGTTACAGTAAGGGTGTGGAGTATATCGGTGTTACAGTAAGGGTGTGCAGTATATCAATGTTACAGTAAGGGTGTGCAGTATATTGGTGTTATGGTGAAGGGTGTTACAGTAAGGGTGTGCAGTATATCAATGTTACAGTAAGGGTGTGCAGTATATTGGTGTTATGGTGAAGGGTGTTACAGTAAGGGTGTGCAGTATATTGGTGTTATGGTGAAGGGTGTTACAGTAAGGGTGTGCAGTATATTGGTGTTATGGTGAAGGGTGTTACAGTAAGGGTGTGCAGTATATTGGTGTTATGGTGAAGGGTGTTACAGTAAGGGTGTGCAGTATATTGGTGTTATGGTGAAGGGTGTTACAGTAAGGGTGTGCAGTATATTGGTGTTATGGTGAAGGGTGTTACAGTAAGGGTGTGCAGTATATTGGTGTTATGGTGAAGGGTGTTACAGTAAGGGTGTGCAGTATATTGGTGTTATGGTGAAGGGTGTTACAGTAAGGGTGTGCAGTATATCAATGTTACAGTAAGGGTGTGCAGTATATTGGTGTTATGGTGAAGGGTGTTACAGTAAGGGTGTGCAGTATATTGGTGTTATGGTGAAGGGTGTTACAGTAAGGGTGTGCAGTATATTGGTGTTATGGTGAAGGGTGTTACAGTAAGGGTGTGCAGTATATTGGTGTTATGGTGAAGGGTGTTACAGTAAGGGTGTGCAGTATATTGGTGTTATGGTGAAGGGTGTTACAGTAAGGATGTGGAGTATATCAATGTTGTGGTTGATGTTTGGAGCTTATTGGAGTTACAGTGAGTTGATGTCCAGTTCTCTTTGAACCAGCTCCTCCGAGTGAATGCCGGTACACCAGAATTCTCTACAAACACATGGAGCGTTTCTACGACCCCTCAGACGACTGCCGTTCCTGTATGTGTAATAACGGCACCATCACGTGTCAGAGGAAGCCCTGTGCCCCCCTGCAATGCTCGCACCCCATTTTGCAGGATTGTTGCCGTACCTGTGATGGTAAGCATCCTTCACCATGAGAGAAACAAGGGGGTCCCGCTATTAGGGAACCAGGAAGGGATGTGAGAGGGTGATGCATGATGGGTTGGCTGTGTGTATGGGAGAACAATGTGGGGGAGGGGTTTGTATTGGGGGGCGGGGGTGTGAGGAGGAAGTGACAGAGCTGGGAGTTATGGCTACCTGAGGTTAATGGTCTTTCTGTGACTTTGTTTTACAGGCTGCCTGTTTGGTGGAAAGGAGTATGCAAACGGAGAGCAGTTTGCTGACGGTTCAGACATCTGTAATGTTTGTGTGTGCAGAGAGGGCAGTATATCATGTGAGAAGAGACCCTGTCCTGTGCTAGAGTGCCCCTTCCCCACCCAGGGACGCTGTTGCAGAGCCTGTGATGGTACGGCACAAAAATGTAAAATTCCAGCATTCACCTTCAATATCATTCATCTACAAACACAATTTAGATATTTCCCAGGAGACAAGCTGAGGTGGTCAAATACTGACCACTCACCCTCTCCACACAGTAAGATGTTTTGGGAATTTCCTGTTTATTTTTGGGAAATTTCCTGCTGCTTTTTGGAGATTTTCAGATGATTTTTTAGCCATTTCTGCTGTTTTGGGAAGATTTTCTGATGATTTTTAGGCGATTTCCACTGATTTTGGGGAAGTTTCTGATGATTTTTAGGTGATTTCTGCTTATTTTGGCAGACTTGCTGATGATTTTTAAGGGGATTACCAGCTGATTTGAGAGGGGTTCCTGCTAATTATGAAGGAGATACTAATGGGGTTGAATGAAGGGTGGGAGAAGGCTTGTGTGAAGCATAAACACCACCACAGCCTAGTTGGGCAGAATGTCTCTGTGCTTTAAATACTTGGTAATAATTTAGTTGGTGGAGGGAAGGGTATTCTTTTCTGATTTTTGAGGTTTCCTGCTGATTTGGAAGGGGTGGGAAACAAGATTTCCTCTTAATCCTGATGCAAGATTTCTGGCCAATCTCCCCCTGGGGAGGTTCTGCATCGCTGGTTGCGGGGAGGGGTTGGGTGGTGAGCCTGCTTTGCTCTTGTATCTCCTAATCCTGTCTCCTTTTTGCCCAGGGTGTAATTACATGGGGGAGGAGTATCTGAATGGTCAGGAGTTTCCTGGCCCCCTCGATCCCTGCACTCGCTGCGAGTGTATGAATGGATTTGTCAGCTGCTCAAGGAGGTCCTGTTACAACCCAGGTTGTAGCCATCCCATCAATCTTCCTGGGCAATGTTGTCCTGTCTGTGAAGGTAAAAATATTGTTTTATAACTGCTTCATCTGTGTGCACTATGAGACAGACAGAGAGACACCAGTCAGCAAACAGATGTCTCTTCAAGGGAGAGTGACTGAGAGACACCAGTATATAGGTATTATCTTGATGGAGAGGGACTGAGAGACATCAGGCAGTGTACAGATATCTCCCTGAATGAACAGGGACAAAGGGACATCAGTTGGTGTACAGATATTTCCCTGAGAAAACAGGAATTAAAAGACACCAATCATTGTACAGATATAAGAACATACGAATTAGGAGCCAGTCAGCCCTCAAGCTTGTTCCGCCATTCAATAAGATCATGGCTGATCTGATTGTAACCTCAATATCTCCCTGAGGGAGAGGGACTGAGAGACTCCAGTCAGTGTACAGATATCTCCCTGAGGGAGAGAGACTGAGAGACTCCAGTCAGTGTACGGATATCTCCCTGTGGAGAGGGATTGAGAGACTCCAGTCAGTGTACAGATATCTCCCTGAGGGATGGTGACTGGCTGTCATCAGTCAATGTAAAGAAATTGGAGAAACCTCTTCACCCAAAGTCTAATGAGAATGTGGGACTTGCTATTGCAGGAAATAGTTGAGCTGAATAGGATCAATGCATTTATCGAGAAGCTGGATAAACAGATGAGAGAGAAAGGAACAGAAGGATATAATGGTGGGGTCGGAAGGAGAAGGACGGGAGGAGGATGGTGTCATAAACACTGTCATAGGCCATTTGAACTAACTGCTCAGTTCTTGTGGTGTAGATTTTCTGTACAATATGATTCTTCCTATACTGTGCGTAAATGTTTTCAATTATTAGCAATCTGATATCCCACAGGCTGTTATTATGGCGGTATTGCTATCAGCAATGGACAGACGTTCACTGACCCTGCTGACACATGCTCACAGTGTACCTGCCGGGTGAGTAACAACACCACACTCTATCAGAGAGGGGAGTTCGACCCTCGCGCTTGCTGGAACCTCTCCCCTGGGGGTAGGGAATGACTGACCCCCATTTCTACCCTTTCCCTTCCTCCCACATTCTTCCACTGTTACTCCAGCCCCCTAGCCCCTCCCTCTCTCAGCCCCTCCACCTTTCCCACCTCCCATCACCATCCCCTCCCGCTCCCTTAACCATCCCCTCCCCCTTCTTCCACCCTCCCCTTCCCCCTCTCCACCACCATCCCTTCTTCCCCCTTCCTCCACCCTTCCCACCATCTTCCCAGAGGAAAGTTCCAGTAAAACTGGTACTAGTAGATCCAGTTCTGAACAGGTAGCCCAGAAGGTTGGTGCCAGTAAAATGGGTGATGTTTATTTTCCCAGTCTATCCAGTGGTATTTCGGGCTCCAGTTGTGAACTGCATTTATTACTGGTGTACTTATACGACACAGGCTCAAATGAGGTTCAATTGATGTTAATAATCAAGTGAAAGTATGCAGTCCCTTTCGTGTGTGTGTGTGTGTCTGTCTGTCTGTTTGTCTGTGCTCTAGATCAATGTGTCATTCCGTAGAATTTCAGGTTGCGTCTCCAGGGCCAGGATTTTACAGCCCCTCCTGCCCTGCAGGATATCACGGTTCCATCGAACTGAATGGAGATTTAAATGGCTCGCTGCTTCTGCCAGGGGGTGGGGAGAGACGCCGCGGAGGGAGCCACAAAATCCTGGCCCACATGTCTGGACAAAACACTCAGAGTAAAAGTTTGAGTGAAAGCCATGCAAATTTTACTATGAGAATCAATACCACCCCCAATTGTACAATTGCTCCATATGCACACTACCACCACCGCCCCCCCCCCACCCACCCAACCATGGCAATCATTGCGGGGGCTTTTGTGCTCTGCCTGGGTGGGGGCTGTCACTCCGAGAGGCATAGTCCTGGGCTGCAACATATTGAGAGGCTGGTGCAGTCCTCTGCCTTCAAATGGAAGCAAAAAAAAAGCTTTATTATTTTTATATCAGAGGTTGGGGGAACATTTGCACAACTCCAACAGATCCTTTTTTTGATCAGAGGGATGCTACATTGAAAGAAATGTGGCAGGTAATTTTAAATTGCAGTTATATAAACAAATGCATGAATTTCTTCTTGGAGGCAGTCATTAAGCCTGGGAATATCCCCTCCATCTTTTCCTGGACGGCTGCCTTCTCTGCTTCCAGTCTCCCAATCTTACCCAGCAGCTCCTCCTGGCACCGGGCAGGTTCCATCACCTGCCCTCGGGAATGCGAGTTGGGTGGGATTGAGCTGGAGCCCGTTACGCTGCTGACTCGGAACCACCCGGGGAGCACCTGCAGATGAGATATCTTGCCCTGGGGCAGTTTTGTTGCTGCTCCCAGTCTCTTACAGTCTCCACGCCAGCTTCGCTGTTGCTGACTCTGCCGCTGCCTCTGGTGCCATCACTGCTGTTGCCGCCTTCTCCACTGCCGCCACATCCACCCCTATTGCCAAATTCACCAGGGTGACCAACTCTGGGGGAAAAAATTAAGGGACACTTGCCAGGGTTGGGATGGTGGGGTGTGGCAGGGGCTTATGTTGGCAAGACCAGCAGAGCAATCCACGGTTCACTCTTGAACTAGTCTGAACTGGTTTTTCCACATTCCCTCCCTCCACCCTCCAATCCAGCTCCCATCCCCCTCCCGCCATCCTTCCCTCCACCCTATCCGCCCCCTCCCTCCTCCATCACCTCACGCTCTCCCTATCCCTCCCATTGCTCCCTCTACCCCACCTACTGCCCGATGGTGTTTGTTTCTGCTATGTGGAGCCTCTAAGTCTGGTTATGCTGTGTGCTGTGTTACAGGTGGGCTCGGTGCATTGTGTGAGGAAGCTGTGTCCCCCAGCTCCCTGCTCCCATCCCATTAGCGGACCCTGTGACTGTCCCCAGTGTGTCGGTGAGTGTAAATCTCCAGCACGGTCTGATACTATGGCCTCACTTACTGATCACCATTCCGGTCACTGAATCATGGGAGAGACATCCAGCTATTAGAATTGGGAGGGGGGAGGACTGATGTGCAGAAGGGGGAATGAACTGGGAGACTGGGGAATGAAGTTGGATAGGGGGAATGAGCTGGGACAGGGCACGGAATGAGCTGGGATATTGAGGAATCAGCTGGGACAGAGCAGGGAATGGGCTGGGGAAGAGCAGGGAATGAGCTGGGATATTGGGGGATGGATTGGGACAGAGTGGGGAATGAACTGGTATGGTGGGGATTGAGCTCAGATAGTGGAGAATGAACTGAGAAAGAGTGGGGATTGAGCTGGGATAGTGAAGAATGAACTGGCATAATAGATAATGAGGGGTTACAAGTAGTTCTGAGCAGTGAAATTATGGAGCGACTGCAGAATCTTTTCACACTGGCGAAAGGTGGCGTGGGGTGATCATAGTGAAGGATCCAAGAACCTAAAGGATATTGCCAAGTTAAATATAAAAATGAATGGGCTCTTTCTGTGCTGTAACATTCTATATATAAGTAATGTTACAGATTGTAAAACAGGAGCATATCCACAACAGGCTGAACCAAGACTCAGTGATAGCATCTCATGTCAGAATCAGAAGGTCCCATTAAAACCTTTGGGATTAAAGGGACAGTGGCAGCAGCTTATGGACAGAAAACAGAGAATAGTGGTGAATGGTTGCTTTTGTAGCGTTGGGAAGTAAACAGTGGGGTTTCCCAGAGGTTGGTATGAAGGCCATTGCTCTTTTTTATTTATATATATATATTAATGACCAGGACTTGAGCATACGCACCATGATTTGAAAGTCTGCAGGTGATACAAAACTCCGAAATGTGTTAACATGGAGGAGGGATAGTGACAGAGTTCAGAAGGTCATGAACTAGTGAAATGGGCAGACACGTGGTGGATGAGATTTAATTCAGAGAATTGTGAAGTGATGTGTTCTAATAAGATGAGTAAAGAGTGATAATATAAACTCATGGCCCATTTTGATAATCCTGTTATAAAAGTATAAGGGATCCTTAACTTTATAAAGGAAGGAAATTATGCTAAACCATTATAAATCACTGCACTACTGTGTTCATTTCAGGGCCTCTCATTTTTGGAAGATGTCAAGGCCTTAGAGAGGGTGCAGAGGAGATTTTCTTTATTCTTTCATGGGTTGTGGGCATCGCTGGCAAGGCCAGCATTTGTTGCCCATCCTTAATTGCCCTTGAACTGAGTGGCTTGCTAGGCCACTGAAGAGGGCAGTTAAGAATCAACCAAATTGCTGAGGGACTGGAGTCACATATAGGCCAGACCAGGTAAGGATGGCAGATTTCTTTCTCAAAAGAAGACTAGTGAACCAGTTGGGTTTTTAAGACAATCGATGATAGTTTCATAAATAAAAACAAAAAAACTGCGGATGCTGGAAATCCAAAACAAAAACAGAATTACCTGGAAAAACTCAGCAGGTCTGGCAGCATCGGCGGAGAAGAAAAGAGTTGACGTTTCGAGTCCTCATGACCCTTCGACAGAATTGTCAAAGGGTCATGAGGACTCGAAACGTCAACTCTTTTCTTCTCCGCCGATGCTGCCAGACCTGCTGAGTTTTTCCAGGTAATTCTGTTTTTGTTGTTGATGATAGTTTCATGGTTGCCATTCCTGAGACAGGCTTTTAATTCCAGATTTATTAATTGAATTCAAATTTCACCAGCTGCCCTAGTGAGATTTGAACCCATGTCCCCAAAGCATTAGCCGGGCCTCTGGATTACTAGTCCAGTGGCATTACCACTATGCCTCCATCTCCCCGGAATGGTACCAGGGATACGGGACATCAGATGTGTAGAGTGACTAGAGAAATTGGGATTGTTTTCCTTAGATCAGAGAATGATATGAGATTTTCTAAAAGTGTTCAAAATATGAAAGGTTTTGATACAGTGAATAAGGAGAAACTGTTTCCAGTGGCAGGAGGGCTGATAGCCAGAGGGCGCAGGTAGAAGGTAATCTCAGAAAAAAACTAGAGATGAGATATTCTTTTAAACACAATGAGTTGTTGAGGCCTTTAACTACACTGGCTGAAAGGGTAGTGAAAGCAGATTCAATTGTAATTTTCGAAAGGGAATTGGATAAATACTTAAACAGGAAACATTTGCATGGCTATAGAGATAGAGTGGCAGAGTGGGATTAATTGGATGAGTCAGCAAAGACAGAATGGGTTGAATGGCTCCCGTGCCATATCATCCTATGGTTCTAAGGAAGTCCTAGGTTCAGGCCCCAATTCAGCAACTTGAGCACTTATTCAATACTGAGACTCCCAGTGTGGTACTGAGGTAAAAACAAAAAGTGCTGGAAATGTTCAGCAGGTCAGCAGTATCTGTGGAGAGAGAAGCAGTTAACATTTTGGGCAGGTAGCCTTTCGTCTGGAGTGTTACACTTGTGGAGAAACACCGCTCGAGGTGTGCTGCGTTTTTGGAAGTGCTGTCTTTTGAACGGATGTTAAACCAAGTCCCCAGCTGTCCTCTCAGGTGGGCATAAAGATCTTTATCGCACAATTCAAAGAAGAGCAGGGAGCTCTGGCCAATATTAATGCTCAACCAACACGGCTAAAACAGATTACCTGGTGATTATTATATTGCTGTTTGTGGGAGATTGCTGTGAGCAATTTGGCTGCCGTGTTTCCTACATTACAACAATGACTACACTTCAAAGTACGTCATTGGCTGTAAAGCATTTGTGATCTCCTGAGAGCATGGAAGGTGCTATTGAAATGCAAATTGAATACATGCACTATTTGAATGCTAGCCTTTATTGCCAAAGAGCAATTGAAAGGAATTGATAGAGTAGTTAGAGAAACTTTTTTTTGCCCCAGGCAGAGGAGTTTAATTCAGCAACATTAGCCTGGTTATGATTTTAATGTTTTGAGGAGAGATGTTATGAAACATTTCTTTACAGAAAGCCTGGCAAAAATGTGGAACTCTCTCCCAGGTAAATGCAGTAGGCGCTAGCTTAAGTAATCATTTTAAATCTGAGATTGCTAGATTGTTGCGAGCCAGGAGTATTAAGGGATACGAAGCCAAGGCAAATAGATGAGTTAGGATACAGATCAGTCATGATCTCAGTGAATGGTGGCACAGGCTTGAGGGGCTGAATCGCCTACTAATGTGGAAAGTGCTGTGCAATGAACACTGGCCGTAACTTGACTAGCACATTCACAAGAGTGTTGGGTAAATCCCTGCTGAAATGTTTGTTTGAGGCTTAAAGAAATGTCTTAGGATGTGTGATTTCCAAGACACTGTCCAGCCCAGAGTGACTCCAGGGATTACATCCTGACCTCTAAACTCCTGTGTTCATCTGGTTGGGGGTCTTTGATCATGCTGCAGTGCTGAAGGAAGATTTAGGTTTGGTATATTACCCCAGCACACAAGTTAATGATTCACAATCTCCGATTGCTGATGTTCTCTTTTCTCCAGTTACCCCACTCCCTGCTGCCCTCTGGGGATCTGGGCTCTTACTACAGTGCAGTTCTGGGGCCAATGGCTGCTCTCCCAGACCGCACTCGAGGGGCATTTTTCCAGCCTCAGAGTGCCGCGTGGTTCACACAACTGGTGGCTGTCCTTTGATTAGTTACCCCATTCCCTGTCTTTTTGTAGGTTGTCATTTCCAGGGTGAAGATTATGCGGAAGGAGCAACATTCCCCGCTCCAAAAGGGAAATGTGAGGAGTGTCGGTGCCAGGTAAGATCGCCAGGTTTCGTGCAAAAGAGAAAACTGCAGAGTCATTCTTCAGTAGCAAAGTGCAATGTTGCTGTAAGGACATTTGAGGCTGTGTGCCAGGCACTGAATATCTGGAAATGAATATTGAGCAACTGTTGCTTAGTGTCAGCCATGGCTCAGTGGTAATACTCTCACCTCTGAGTCAGAAAGTCATGGGTTCAAGTCCTAATCCGGAGGTTGAGCGCTTAATCTAGGCTGACACTCACAGGGCAGTACTGATGGACTGCTGCACTGTCTGAGATGCAGTACTGATGGAACGCTGCGCTGTCTGAGATGCAGTACTGCTGGAACGCCATGTTGTCAGAGATGCAGTACTGATGGAGCGCTGCATTTCCAGGATGTTCTACTGAGGGAGTGCTACTCTGCCAGAGGTTCTGGACTGAGGCAGGGCTGCACTGTAAATGATGCAAGACTGAGGGAGCACTGCATTGTCCAAGATGCAATACTGAGGGACCATTGCACTACCATAGGCGCAGGACTGAGGGAGCATTCACTGTCAGAGGAACAATACTGAGGGAATGTTGTACTGAGGGAGCAATGCACTGCCAGAGGCACAATACTGAAGGAGCACTGGCAGTCTGAGGCACAGTGCTTGGTGAGCACTGTGCTGTCAGAGGGCCTGTGCTTAGGGAGCACTGGGGAAATTCTGAGGGAGTGCTGCCCTGTTGAAAGGACAGTACCAAGGAAGTGTTGTATTGTGAAAAATGTACCATATTTGGGATGAGATATTAATCCAAGGTCCTGTCTGCTCTCTCAGGTTGGTGTAAAAGATCCCATTTCACTATTTGAAGAAGAGTAAGTGAGTCCTCTTGATGTCCTGGCCCTCAAACAATACCATCCAAAACTGGTTATTTCTGCCCTCTGCTGCTGGTGGGATCGTACTGTGTATTAACTGATTGACTGGGTTTCCAACATCAGTGACTGCATTTCAAAACAAAATCACTCAGTGAAACCTCTGGAGATAAAGTGCTATATAAATAGAAGTTCTCCCCTGTTCTGGCCCAATTCATCTTGACAATTGACAGCAAGTGGATGAGACTTGATGTGGGATAAATGTGATGAGCTGATCCCTCTCTTCACACAGGAGATAGTGGAAAGGTGGTGTAGTGGCAGTGTCACTAGACTGTTAATCTAGAGGCTAAGGCTAATGATCAGGGGATGTGGATTCAAATCTTACCATGGCACTGGTAGAATTTAAATACAGCTAATAAAATCCAGAATTGAAAGCTAGTCTCTAATGGTGACCGTGAAACTATATTTGATTGTTGTAAAAACCCATTTTGTTCAATAATGCCATTTAGGGAAGGAAACCCGCCTCCCTTTCCTGGTCTGGCCTACATGTGACTCCAGACCCACAGTAATGTGATTGACTCTTAGCTTCCCTCTAAAATGGCCTAGAAAGCCACTCAGTTCAAGGGCAATTAGGGATGGACAACAAAGGCTGCCTTGCCAGTAAGGCCCACATACCATAATAGAATGTATTTAAAAAATAACAGCCATTATATTTTTTTTATATTTGTTCCTGTCATTATTGCACTTGGTGCAATGATGGATTGGTGAGCAGTGGCTACAGGGATTGTTGGGCAGGCACATGGAATTATGACAGGCAGGAACTGGTACAATAATATTTCATTTCCTTTTTCCACTTTAGAAGGGACAAGTGATCTGTGACACCAAACAGTGCAGGAAAGTGTTGTGTCCCCACCCGATGATGAATCTCTGTGGCTGCCCAGTGTGTAATGGATGTCGGTACGAAGAGAGAGATTATAAAAATGGTGAAAAGTTCCCAGACCCGAGTGACAAATGTAACCGCTGCACCTGTCTGGTAAGGGGGTGTTATCACCATGTGAGCCCAGTCAGTGGGCCCCACCTATCCACAATGTGTTTGTTTGTCTAGCTAGGAGGTGGGCGGAAGAACTCCGAGCAGCTTCACGTGTATGTCGGGCCTGCAGAGTACAGTAAAATACAGCGTACAATAGAAAACTGGCAACATTTCTTTGGACTGGAGCAATGCTTCCTCTAACTTCTGTTTGCTGTGTGTGACTGGCTTGTAACACTGTGCAGTCCCTTTGAAAATGCGACATGGCTGCAGATGTTAAAGGGAATGTTGTCAGTTGACTGCCTCCTTCACAGCACATTTCCCAATTGCACAGCTCAGAGAAAAGATTGGGCTGGAGTCACGTGTAGGACAGACTGTGTTAAGGATCACAGCTTGCCTTCTCTGAAGGACGCTGGTGAGCCATTTGAGATTTTACCACAGTCAGTAGGTTTTCTGGTGATTATTCCTGGTGCCAGCCCATAAATTATCTGATTCATTTAATTCACTTTCACAGCTTGCCCATGAGATTTGAACTCACAGCCTCTGGGCTCCTGATGCACTGGGTGCGTGTGTGTTGAATTAATGGAATCAGGTTCTGCAATAAGCTGCAAGGGACTGGAGTCCCCATTGAAGTCCACGCTTGTCTTTATGTTCATGGATGTCTGCCTAGTCCTTTCACCCTCTGCATGTTACTGGTTCCCACACTTCAGCTATTCAATCCATTTGGGAATGAATAACTTGAACATTCCTGAGGTTAAGCACAAACTCTAATCTAAAACTTAACAGGTCAGAGGAAAGTCCAGGGAGAAACTTCAGCATAGTTGCCGTCCAGAGCATTGAACTGAAGATTGGAATCACACAGCAGTACATGAGAAGTGCCCCTAAGTGATCCTTCTGAGAATCCCAGACAAGGCTGCACCATATAGAATTTACAGCTCAGGAACAGGCCATTAACTCAGTATTAATTATTTTGGTATTGATGCTCCAAGCCAGCCTCCCATGCTATTTACTTCATCTCACTCTATCAGCATAACCTTTTATTACTTTATCCCACACGTACTTATCCCTCTTAAATGCATTTTTGTTAATCCCTTCAGCCTCTCCTTGTGGTGGCGAGATCCACATTCTAACCACTTTCTGGGTAAAGAGTTTTTTCCTGCGTTCTCTGTTAGATTTATTAGTGACATCTCATATTTATGGCACCAAGTTTTGGACTCTCCACAAGTGGAAACATATTCGTTACATTTATCTTGTCAAAACCCTTCATAATTTTAAAGACCTCAATCAAGCCAGCTCTCTTGTATCATCATTGTTTATACTTTTCTCCTTCTATATGCTATTTGTAATATGGATTGTTCCCAGTACTTCAAGTGTGGTCTAACCAAGATTTGATACAGGTTTAACATAACTGCTCTTATATTTTATTCCTTGAGGAATTATCTTAAGCTGGTCCCTTGGTCTTTGTGCCAATGATGGCTACTGTTCATGTAACTCTCATACCCATCCTTCACTAATGTCCTGTAGAAACGCATCCAGTGTGTTGCTGCCCCCAGGGGTAATTGGGTGCGGGTCTGTCCCTAAGATTTCCAACACATTCCTGGTCTCAGTCCGGACACTGGGCAGTGGTTGTGGACACCAGGATGAGGGGAAATCCCCAATTCTACTGGGAGTTCTATGTGGAAAGAATGTATTGTATAGAAGTTGGCTGTGACTCTGCCTCTGGGCAACCTGCCCATGGCTTCTTTCAGAGAAGAGCAACAGGAGAGAGAACAGCTCAGCAACATCCCACAGCCAGGGACAGCTGTAACTACAGCATACATGGAGAGATGTGCTGGATTACTGGATATTGGAGAGCGTTAATCAGTCTCCCACCCAGTGCATTAAAGAATCAGGCTATATATCTTTTCAAGATTAACAATAAACAGCAAATGGGCCACCTCTACTGTGAAAGGATTATTTGCTGTGTTGAATTCAAAGTGAAAGGTTGCTCATTGAGTGTGATGTCAATTTGATTTATTTAAATTAATCTTGGCTGTGGGTGTCACAGGCAAGACCAGCATTTTTTGCCCATCCCTATTTGCCCTTTCAACCGTTCGAGTCCATGTGCTGAAGATGTTCCTACAGGAAGGGAGTTCCAGGATTTTGACCCAGTGATAGTGAGCGAACAGTGATATAGTTCCAAGGTAGGATAATGTGTGACTTGGAGGGGGACTTGAAATTCCCATTTGTCTGCAGCCCTTGTCCATCTAGGTGGTAGAGATAGCAGGTTTGATTGATTTGGCCGATTAACAAATGATGTTGTTGGAACTTGCCTGTGGATGAGTTTCTCAGAGGCCTCTGCTCTTCACCTGACCTATCCCAGGTCTAATTTGAATGGGTGAATTGGGTGTGGCACTGGGCACCTCTTGATTTTCATAATATGGTTCATCAGAATGACTGCTCCTTGGCATTGCTGCTTTTGATATTTCTGTATTGAACATCAATCACCAGTTTCTCACTTTGTGTCATGAGCTTCTCAGATAATTGAACTCAGGATTTTAATGATAGTGCTGGTGCTTCATTCCAGAATGGGAGAGTTACTTGCGAGCCTGTATCCTGCCCATCCGTCACTTGTCAGAATCCAGTGACCCCTCGTGGCGAGTGCTGCCCGCAGTGTACTGGGATCTGTAATTACCTCGGGCAAGTGTACGAGAGCGGAGCCACTTTCAACTCCCCATCCGACAAGTGTTCAAAGTGCTCCTGCCTGGTAAGTAACTATATCAGAACGGCCAGGAACTGGAGAAGACCATCATCCCAGCAAACCCCGACCCCACCATTCCAACAAAACCCCACATCAATCCCAAGAACCCACTTTCAGTCCAACAACCCTCAACCCCACCCTACCCACCTTCTCATCTTATCCCTCAATTCCACCTATCCGGAATGGCCTGTGGAAGAAGGGTGACTGATGAGGCAAAGTGTACAGGAGCTGTGGAAGGAGATTATATGAGTGAGGTAGAATTCATGTTAGGGTAGAGTGTTCAGGGACTGGGGAGAATGGCAATTGATGAGGTAAGAACATGAGCAGGAGTAGGCCATTTGGCTCTTCATTCAATAAGATCATGGCTGATCTTCTACATTAACTCCACTTTCACGCTCTAACCTCACACCCTTTGATTCTCTTAGTGCCCGAAAATCTATCAATCTCACTCATGAATATATTCATCAACTGAGCATCCACAGCTCACTGAAGTACAGAATTCCAAAGATTCACAACACTCCGAGTGAAAAAAAAATTCCTAACCTCAATCCTAAAAGCCTGATCCTTTTTTAAAATTTGTTCATGGGATGTGGACATTGCTGGCTAGGCCAGCATTTATTGCCCATCCCTAATCGCCCTTGAGAACTGAATGGCTTGTTAGGCCATTTCAGAGGGCATTTAAAAGTCAACCACATTGCTGTGAGACTGAAGTCATATGTAGGCCAGACCAGGTAAAGATGGCAGATTTCCTTCTCTAAAGGGCATTAGTGAACCAGGTGAGTTTTTACGACAATTGACAATGGTTTCATGGTCATTATTAGACTTTTAATTCCAGATTTTCTATTTAAATTTCACCATCTGCCTGTGGTTATGGCTTCTAGTTCTTGACCCTTCAGCCATTGGAAGCAGACTCTCAGCATCTACCCTGACAAGCCCCCTGAGAATTTTATATGTTTCAATGAGATCCCTCATTTTTCTAAACTCAAGAGGATATAGGCCCAGTCTACTTAATCTCTCCTCACAGGACAAATCCCCTCATCCCAGGGATCAATCTAGTGAAATAAGAGCAAAATACTGCAGATGCTAGAAATCTGAAATAAAAACAGAGTGCTGAAAAATACACGTGTCTGGCAGCATCCGTGGAGAGAGAAACAGAGTTAACTTTTCGCGTTGGATATGGCTCTTCAAAGCTGTCAGTTTTATATATCAATCTAGTAAACCTTAGTTGCAGCCCTCTAAGGTGAGTATATCCTTCCTTAGGTAAGGAGACCAAAACTGTACACCAGGTTTGCTCTCATAAAGGCCCTAGATAATTGCAGCAAGACTTCCTTACTTTTAACCTGCAACCCCTTTACTATAAAAGCTAATATACCATTTTCCTTCCTAATTGCTTGCTGTATCAGCATGTTAACATTTTTGATTCACGTACAAGGACACCCAAATCCCTTCAAAAACCAACATTTAGTAGTCTCACACCTTAAAAAAAATAAATCTGCTTTATATATTTCCTGCCAACTTGGATAATTTCACACTTCCCCACAATGTACTTCATCTGCCATGTTCATGCCCAATCTCTTTGCAGCCCCTTTATGTCCTCACAACTTACTTTCCCGCTTTACTTTGTATCGTCAGCAAACCTGGGCACATTCACTTGGCCCCCTGGTTTAAGTCTCAGATCTAAATTGCAAATATCTGAAGTCCAAGAACTGATCCTTGTGGTAAAGTATATAGGGACTGTGCGAGGTGCCAGGTTGACAGGGAAGTGGGTATAGGGACTGGGCAAGCATGGCGATTGATGGGGTAGGGTGCACAGTGGCTGAAAGCGTTGGTGATTGAAGAGGTAGAGTCGACGTGGGCTGTGTGGGGATGGTGGTTGATAGGGGAGAGTTTACTGGGGCTTTGAGAAGAACCAGGTTGATGGGCGGTTTGTGATTCAGTACTTTATTATTCATGGTACTGTTGTGCCCTCAGGCTGAGGTGGTGACCTGTTGGCAGACGCCATGCTCCAAGCAGTGCACCCACCCAGTCGCCAGCACCGCCTGTTGTCCCGAGTGCAATCGCTGTTCCTTTGAGGGCGTGGAATACGAGAACCGAGAAACCTTCTTCCCTCCATCCGACCCGTGTAAACGCTGCAGCTGCCTCGATGGGAATGTGTTGTGTTTGGAAGTCGTGTGTCCTCAGGTAACCTGTTCGGAGCCCATTACCAAACCGAAGCAGTGCTGCCCAGAGTGCCCAGGTATGTGCCACCCTTAAAGAGGACAGGAGCAAACTCTCTGGGAATTGGGATGTGTTGCACACATTTAGCAGATGTAAAACAGGCAAAACTTAGCAGTGGGACTCCCTGCCCTTCATCTGTGCAGGTGTTTATCCCTTTACTAAATACACCGGGCCCTTGTTGCGGGCATTAGGCCCCTTTAAATGATGTAAATACATCGGGGCCTAACACCTGTGGATGGCCCTTTTGTCAATGATGTGTGGTAATGTTTTGGTCTCTGTCTGACTGTGGCTCTGTCCTTCTACAGTCTGTATCCATCACGGCAAACAGTATGCAGGAGGATCACACTGGGTTTCAGCAGTAAACCCCTGCCACAAATGTGTGTGTACGGTAAGTAACCAATTAACAGTTAGTTCATAGGCAGGAGCAGCAGTGAGGAGGTAGAATGGGACTCGACAGATCTCCTCTTAACCTACACTGTTGTAGTGAAGGGTTTCTACAGTAACAAAAGAGTTCAATTAATGCTCCCCATGAATAACTTGCCTCCCATCTCTCCCCAGATGGGTCAATTATCTGGGCATAGACTTGAGGTGGGAAATGACAAAGTGTAGTGAGGAGTGGAGAGTCCAGTAATGTGTGGAACTGTGTTTACGTACAGTCCGGGACTGTGTTTACGTGCAGTCCGGGACCGTGTTTACGTGCAGTCCGGGACCGTGTTTACGTGCAGTCCGGGACCGTGTTTACGTGCAGTCCGGGACCGTGTTTACGTGCAGTCCGGGACCGTGTTTACGTGCAGTCCGGGACCGTGTTTACGTGCAGTCCGGGACCGTGTTTACGTGCAGTCCGGGACCGTGTTTACGTGCAGTCCGGGACCGTGTTTACGTGCAGTCCGGGACTGTGTTTACGTGCAGTCCGGGACTGTGTTTACGTGCAGTCTGGGACTGTGTGGGACTGTGTCTACGTATGGTCTGCCGCCATGTGGAGCTATTTATGTACAGCCCAGCGCTGGGTCTAGTGTGTGGCAATCCTTTCTTGTGTTGTGATGATGGGTCAGTACCCATATCACTGTGTTCACTGTTAATGTATTTCAACATATTTGAGAAGGGGCAATCAAGTCTGAAATCAGAAGGCTAAAACAAGAGCTATATCCAAGGAGTGCCTCATTATTATTGGTGTCATCCTCTGATGCTCATGTTGAATTCTAATACAGGGCCTCTCTCCCTCTTTCTCCCAGCCTCACTTTCTCACTCTCTCTCTCTCTCTCTCTCGCTCTCTCACTTCCTACAGCAAGGTGAGGTGACCTGCCTGGAGCCAGAGTGCGAGGTCACGTGTCAATATCCTGCTCGGATTCCCGGCCAGTGCTGTCCGATTTGCCTCAACTGTTACTTTGAAGGGAATATTTACGGGAACGGAGAATCATTCAAACCCGATCCCTGCAGAGACTGCTCCTGCAATGTAAGGGCCAATTTAAGTTCAAAACTCCTGATAGTTGCTCCACAGGGAACTCTACAGACCTGCTACATTAATCCAGTATTGGAAGTTCTCCTCTTTCTAGTCACTAAGGGATCTCTGATAGTCCCTTGCTCCACAGTTCCTATTCATACAAGAGAATGTATGTTGGGCTGGTAATAAAGGATTCACACCACATAATGTGGACCAGCTTCAAGTGTTGCTCTTGGACTGGTCACTGGTAGATAGACCAGTGGTGGATGTGTTGAGAACACCCTGGGGGAGGTTTTTGCTCTGTGTGTAAAGGAAACCCAGTCAGCGGCAGCTGAAAGCTCAGCCAGGTTCCCCCTCTGCAGGGGGCCAGTGTAATATACAAGTCCCTGAAACTCCAATGCCCCCTTCCCAACCCCGTAATGGAACCACTCAAATGCTCAGATTGTCCAAGGGAATTGTGAAAGGATCCTGAGGCCTGTCCATGGGAAACTCCTCCCTCATCTTGAAATTTGACAAGAACATAGTGGGAAAAGGAGGGTAAACTTGATGGTAGCAGTGCAAGCAAAGTTTAATGCCCATCTCAGCACCTTGACTGGGATTACCCACCCCCCAACCCCTGGCCCCATCCACTGGATGCAGCTGGAAATTTCTTCCTGCCTGCTGTCTGTAAGTGGTGCCCAGGCACTAGGTCTGCATTTCCAAGCCATTTTCCTGCCTTCCTCCTCACTTAGCTAGGATAAACCTGTGGATGGTGGCAGGAGGCTCTGGGAGATGATAGTCCTCTGCCAGTGCCAGGAACAGGCCCTTGTAGCAGGCTCCTTCCCCCTGCAGTGACCTGCTAGAGAATCTGGTCTCAGGCCAAACCCCGTGTCAGGAGACCTTTTTTGCTGCCAACAGTCCCTTTAAGAACTCGCACTCCTTCAGCCCCCAACCCCTGTCTTTTGTTTGGTTGCTAGGTGCTTTAGTTCGCATTGTGATTTATAATTGCTGTGTTGCAGGGTGGCGATGTGCTGTGTCTGCCTGTTGAGTGCCCAACACTTAGTTGTGGTCAACAGGTCAAGAACGCAGGATCTTGCTGTCCACAGTGTCGAGGTAAGGACTCCTTCCTGCAATCCCCTCCCCACCCCCACTTCAGATAAAGTCAGCACTCTGGGAACTCTGGGAATTTAATAAAATTGTGAAAAATGATGAAAGGGTTTGAGGGGTAAATAATGAGCAATTGTTTTCACTGATCAGTGGCATCTCAGGGTTCATACCAGAGACACAAAGAAGAAAGATAGAATGGTCCACATAAAGGGTTATTAGAATATGGGAAACATTCCCCAAGTTGGAGCATTTAAAAGAATTAGAGAAATCCTTGGAAGAGAAAATATTTAAGGGTCCAGTTCTTCAGTGGGAAATGGGTGACTAGATATTCGTGACGTGGAGGGATCGGGGACTGGGCTATGGGACATACAGGATACAGTTACACTCTAGCATAAACCCTCCCCTTAATGGTTACTAACTCCCTTTGCCATCCCTATCAGGCTGTATGTACAATGGGAAGGAATACCAAGAAGGAGGGACCTGGTTCGCACCCACAATCCCCTGCATGACGTGTATGTGTGTGGATGGAGTCACAACCTGTGCCGAAATTCATTGCATCACTCCATGTGTGAATCAGATCCATGTGCCTGGAGAATGCTGTCCTCTGTGTGCAGGTAAGTTGTGCGAAGGAGGTGCCCATTATTGCCCAGGTAAGCCCTGTACCTGGGACACTGCTGGCTCAAGGTGAGACCTGTAGCTGGGACACTGCTGCCTCCAGGTGAGCCCTGTAGCTGGGACACTGCTGCCTCCAGGTGAGTCCTGTAGCTGGGACACTGCTGCCTCCAGGTGAGAACTGTAGCTGGGACACTGCTGCCTCCAGGTGAGACCTGTAGCTGGGACACTGCTGCCTCCAGGTGAGCCCTGTAGCTGGGACGCTGCTGCCTCCAGGTGAGTCCTGTACCTGAGACACTGCTGCCTCCAGGTGAGCCCTGTAGCTGGGACACTGCTGCCTCCAGGTGAGCCCTGTAACTGGGATACTGCTGCCTCCAGGTGAGCCCTGTAGCTGGGATACTGCTGGCTCCAGGTGAGCCCTGTAGCTGGGTCACTGCTGGCTCCAGGTGAGCCCTGTACCTGAGACACTGCTGGCTCCAGGTGAGCCCTGTAGCTGGGACACTGCTGCCTCCAGGTGAGCCCTGAAACTGGGACACTGCTGCCTCCAGGTGAGCCCTGTAGCTGGGATACTGCTGCCTCCAGGTGAGTCCTGTAGCTGGGTCACTGCTGGCTCCAGTTGAGCCCTGTCCCTGAGACACTGCTGGCTCCAGGTGAGCCCTGTAGCTGGGACACTGCTGGCTCCAGGTGAGCCCTGTAGCTGGGACACTGCTGGCTCCAGGTGAGCCCTGTAGCTGGGACACTGCTGGCTCCAGGTGAGCCCTGTAGCTGGGACACTGCTGGCTCCAGGTGAGCCCTGTAGCTGCGACACTGCTGGCTCCAGGTGAGCCCTGTAGCTGCGACACTGCTGGCTCCAGGTGAGCCCTGTAGCTGCGACACTGCTGGCTCCAGGTGAGCCCTGTACCTGAGACACTGCTGCCTCCAGGTGAGCTCTATCTCTGGGAAACTGCTGGCTCCAGCTGGACCTTGAGTTGATGCCTAGCCTCAGACATTAGATGCATTTTGACCCCTGTCTAGCTCCTGGATGAAAAGCTTTGTGCCACTTGATACCCTAAAATACTGAGGGATACTATTTTTAACTCAAAGTATCCAATTGGAGAGCAGGTTGTAAAGGATTTGAAAGACTAGTTCAGTGTAAAAATGTACCATCTGGGTTGGTACTGAGGCCCACACAAGGAGTAGGAGAGTCAAGGTTAGGTCCCAGCCATGTCTGAATTAGTGGATCACGGGGAGACTTCACAGCTAAGGATGAACCTTCCTCACCTGAAAACCATACAACTATTCATTAGTGTTAATCCCATGCAGTATCTGCTGGTGCCAATCCAACACTCTTATCTGTTGGTGCTAATCACACACATTATTCGTTAGAGGTAATTCCACACACAATATCCGTTATTGCCAATCCCACACAAAATTCATTAGTGCTACTCCCACACATTGTCCAACATTCACTTTGTTCTTCGTTCCCAACAGATTGCATCTACAATAACCGTGTGTATGGCCCAGGCGAGAGTTTCCAGCCTACCAATGACCCCTGTGAGATCTGCACCTGTGAGGTAAGATGTGTATTATCACACAAGCAAACCTGGAGTTGCAATCTGAACTTTGAACCCCTCCCAAAGATGTAGGATCTAACAGAATCTTTGAGAAAGCAGACAGGCTTGTAGAAATATCCTTCTACCTTAGATAAATGTCTGATTGGAAAGAGTGAGTGTGAGTGTCTAGAAAGGCGACAAAGAGCCAGAGACAATAATAGTTCAGATTGATTCAATGTCGTAGAGACTTTTGACAGAGGGAATGCTCCACAACAGGGAGGATGGGCTGAGCAGCATCCCTCTGTGCTGTAAGGTTCTAGGATTTGGACTTGGAAACCTCGGAGAGGAAGGTCTGTGATGGTGGGGGGCAGGGGAGTACAGAGACCACGGGGAGGATGGTCTGTGATTCATAGGATACGGGGGGTTGTACAGAGACCCCAAAGAGGTTGGTATGTGATTGGGGTGGGCGGGGGTTAGAGACCCCAAGAAGGATGGTCTGTGATTAGGGGATTGGGGGTGGAGTACAGAGACCCCGAGGAGGATGGTCTGTGATTAGGAGTTTGGAGACGGTGTACAGAGACCCCGAGGAGGATGGTCTGTGATTAGGGGATTGGGGCGGAGTACAGAGATCCTGAGGAGGATGGTCTGTGATTGTGGGGAGGGTGGTGGTGATGTATGGAGACTCTGGGTGGGGGACTGTCTGTTGCTGAGAGAGCTATTGTGTCTATAGTGAGTAAATTCTCACTAATTTTACTTGCTAGGTCTTGTGAGTCAGTGAGTTTCTCCAGAACGTTACACTGAGCTAATAAATTGGGTGCGCTGAGTGTCACCACTCACCGTAACCCCAGTAACCGATATCACTTCATACCATCAGCAGCCGCCACGTCCCCGCACCTTGTGTCCCCCTGTTACTGCCCCACTGTTACTGCCCCACTGCTCTATCCCTCAAAATGAGTCCCACTAATGACAAATCCTCTCTCTCTGCAGGTGATGGTGGACGGAGAGCAGCATCTGCGCTGTTATCGCCATCAATGTCCCAGCCTGGTAGACTGCCCGAGAAATCTGATCCTGGCCCCGACACCAGGTCACTGTTGCCCCAGCTGTGCCCGTGAGTGCCTGCTACTCATTCCCACTTACTTTATCTTCAGTTCCAGAGGATTATATCAAAAGCCCTAATGAAGTACAAGTCTAGCACATCCACTGTTTTACCCATAACACAAGCTCTTTCGTCACCCCCTCAAGTAAAACCAATCAGTTAGACTGGCAAGACAGCCCCTTCCTGAACCCATGTTGGATATCTTATGATTTTTCTGTCACCTCTATCATTATCTATCTCCTTCCACAGGGATAAGTACTCCAAGATTGCAGCTATCTCTCAGCTAAATTATCATTTAATAAATTCACCCAATTGTTTGAAGGGTCTTCAATATTTGAAGCAAGACTTACATTTATAAAGCTCTTTTCCTCACCTCAGAATATCCCGAAGTGCACTACAGCCAATGAAGTATTTTTGAAGTACTGTTGTAGGAAACACTACAGTCAGTTATGCACAGTAAGCTCCCATAAACAGCAACGTGATAATGACCAGATCATCAGTTTTTAGTAATGTTGGTTCAGGGATAAATATTGACCATAACACCAGGGGGAACACCCCACCCCTCTGCCCCCTGGTGCTCCCCCCCCCCCCCCCCTTGAAATAATGCAGTGGGATCTTTTATATCCAGCTGAGAGGGTAGAGAGACTACAGTTTAACGTGCCATCCAAAAGAGGGCACTTTTGACAGTGCAGCACTCCCTCAGTATAAGCCCTCCAAAAGTGCAGCACTCCCTTAATATAGGCCCCCCAACAGGACAGCACACACAGTGATGGTCCTCAAAGAGTGTGATGCTCCCTCAATTTTGGCCCTCCAACAGTGCAGTACTCCCTCAGTGATGTCTTTCCAATAGTGCAGCATTCCCTCAGGACTGCAATCAACTGTTAGCCTGAATATCCCCCAAGTCTCAGGAGTGGGGATTGAACGATGACCCCACTCAGACAAAAGAGTGCTGTTAACTCAGGCATGGATGATAACTCACATGAGTGGCCAGTTGTCAACACACACTGTCTACCATTCATTGCCTTAGTTTATCTCCTAACCCCTGATGCACCTCAATTTGCATCTGGCTATCAGGGAATATACACAAACCTCAGGAGCTGAAGCCATTCACTGCCTTCCATTTAAAGGGACAGTGTGCCTGGGTTCAGGATTGTCCCTGTTTTGTATAATATGTGGACATCAAAACGTCAGTGACCAGATCTGAAAAACTGGCCAATTAAGTTTTGTGATTGAGGTTGGGACTGATGACCTTTTATCTTTATTGCAGAGCCTCTGAGTAACTGTACTGCTGCCCTGGCTGGAAGTGAACTCCTCGCTACCAATGATCCCTGTTACACCTGCCAGTGCAAGGTAAGTGCCAGAACCAGAGAGAAAGGGCCATGGCTTGTAGCATTGGAGTAGGAATCCTGGGCAGGCTGTCTGTGAGAAGACAAGTTACTTAAAGGCTGGCTCCATCACCACAGGCACCTCACCCCTCAGGCCCCGCTTAGCCACACTCGGTCACAGCATCAATACAGCCACAATAGGCCCTCGGATCCCACAATTGTGAAGGGAAAGTCAGCTAAATTCCCATTCTCACTGTTCAATAATATCAGTTGCTCTCCAGTCAGGATTCTACAGTTTGCCTCAGTGTCTCTGAGCTTGTGGACTGACAAATCAGCCAGTGTTCCTGCTCCCATTATTGGGGTTTGTACTCGATCGGAGTCATAATGTTACTGTGCTCCCCATGGGATTGTTTGATGGCAACTGTGTCGAGGGAGCTTCACTCCGCATGGTACCTGTGCTGTGCTGGAAAGGTTTGATGTTGATGCTGCTCCTTTTTGCCTTCGTGTGTGCTTGCGGCAGTGGTTTGATGCTGTGGAACCCACAGCCATTAAGTCTGGGACTGAGAATGGCCCAAGCATTCATTGAGGAGCAAATCAGAAGATAACAAACATCTTCACCCCTCTGGATTTGATCCTATAGCCTAGGGTAAAAGGTCAGTGTCTGACCCCGCCCTGCAGTGACCACTTTGGGACTGTGTGACAATCGCATGCTCTCTAAGCCATTGCAACGATATGTTGGAGGAGTGAAGGAGGGATCGCTGCTGGGGAACAGAGGCATCTTGTTACTAAGTGGGGTCAGGCTGTACATGACTGACTGAACATGAGACCGTTGAATGATGCTGTGTGTTTGTTGCAGGATTTGACCTGGATCTGTATCCACCAGAGCTGCCCCTTGCTCAGCTGCCTGATCTCTGACCAATTCACTCCAGCAGGTTCTTGCTGCCCAATTTGTGATGGTAGGATTATTCCTGATTATCCCCCTTACTCATCATTACTCCACTTAATCTCTGTTATTTCCCATTATTCCTGCAGCTTTACACTGTATCTAAACTGTGCTGTACCTACCCTCAGAGTGTTTGATGGGACAATATAGAGTAAGCTTTACTCTGTATCTAACCTGTGCTGCTCCTGACCTTACCCTTTTCCTCTTTAATCTGTAGAATGTGTGATCGAGGCTGAAAATCGCCGTGTTTCTGATGGAGAGACCTGGACTGACTCGATCGATGAATGCATCACATGTTCCTGCAATGTAAGTTACACTGTCTCTCAGTTTCTCTCTCTTCCCCTCTTATTGTTTCTCTCTCTCCCTCTCTGTCTCAGAATTATTGTCCTTCTCTCTCTCCCTCTCTCTCTCCCAGAAACTGCCTTCCTCTGTCTCTCCCTGTCTGCCTCATAATTATTGTCTCTCTCTCTCCCCCACCCCCGTTATTGTCTTTCCCTGTCTCACAGGTGCTGTCTCATTATCTCAGTTACTATCTCTGTCAATTTCTCTCTCTCTCTCATACACAGACACACTCTGTGTGTGTGTGTGTGTGTGTGTGTGTGTGTGTGTGTGTGTGTGTGTGTGTGTGTGTGTCTCTCTCTCTCTCTCTCATTGTCCCCTCTTTCTAATGCTTCCTTTTGCTCTGTGTTACAGCTCGGACACATTGAGTGCCACATCGAGGAATGTCTATCTGTCATCTGCCACGATGGTCTAATCAAAGTCCGATCTCCAGGGAGATGCTGCTATGAGTGCCAAGGTAACTGGAACTTAGTGTCAGGGCCAGGGGTTATGATTTGATGCCATGACCTGTGTGGTGTATAGCAGACTTGGGTGAAGAGATGACTCTGGACCTATGATTTCCAAAGCTCTCCACCGTGAGTTTCCTTACCTGGGTGGGGGGAATTTTCCCAGCCCCCTTTGAGGTGGGTTTGCAGGGATGGGTGGTGGATGTTGGGGGGTGTGGGGCAGGGAGGACAATTTTATAAAAGTGCACTGGGCTGGCTAACCGATGTCTTCCCTCCTCTGGTTGTTTTTCCCAGGCTGAGCCGCAAACCCAGATGGCAACCCTCCTAAAGGTGGCAAAAAGTCGATTAAGGCCATTATTGCACCAATTAACCGCCATTTTCCCAGGGCACTGGCAATTTCCTGGCAGCACAAGGGAACCCCAATGTGTCTGCAGCTCATGAAATTAATATGCAGCATTAACTTTAAATAAGATTATAGGTTCAGAGCTCTGAAGAAGAGTCATACGGAGTCAAAACATTCACTCTGTTTCTCTCACGCCACAGAACATGCCAGACCTGCGAAGTTTTTCCAGCATTTTCTGTTTTTTTTTCAGATTTCCAGCATCCGCAGTCTTTTGCTTTTAACTTAGGGCTTTCAAGTGGAAATGTTTCACCTGCAGACAGAACCACCTGATAGTTCTGGGCATTGGGATTATTTTGCTAGTTCCAGCAATGCAGTATGTCTCCATCATGTGATGTCCCCTCCCTCTCTGTTCACCTAAATAAATCATACCATTCTCGGCAGAGCTGCTGCTCACACTTCCCTTTGGCCACTCTGGCCCTCCCACCTCCGATGCCCACCCACCATCCCTAATTGAACAGCCCTCCCAGAGGCATCTTTTCAATTGGCCCAATGTCCCGCCACTTGTTCTTCAGGATTCCCGACCTGGAATTCCTCCCTACGGAGGGGATTGGCATGCCAGTGTCAAAATTCAGCCCTTTGCACCTGACTCTCTTATAAACTAATTGATAGAGATTGATTGCCATGATTAGTCAACAACTCCCATTATCCATGGATTGTGTGACTACCAGTATGGTGAAAGGTGAACCAGATGTACCTTGGTCTTTTACCATCTGGTACCTGAGATACAAGCAGTGTTGTGGAATCCTGCCCTCAAGCATAAGATTGGTATCTGGGTTCCCAGGGCATTCCCCCATGCCCCCTGCCCCTGTCCTCACCCCACAATATAATCTATTCTGAATGCGTAATAGATTTGAACATGAGGATGAGAATTTTAAAATCCAGGAGTAGCTGGGATGGCACCCAAAGTTGATCAGCCAACACAGGAGTCTTGGTGTGAGCTCAAATACAGGTCACAGAGTTTTGGATGAGCTGAAGTTTATGGAGAGCAGGAGGCCACCAGGAGAGCATTAGAATAGTCCTTCCCTGAATTAACTGACTACCACTGGAGCCCAATTCCCAGATCCCAGTCACCCTCATGTGTGAGTATCAGATGCGCTGATTCCACTCCAATCCTCACCAGTGGAGCATGGTGTGGAACTGGATTCCTGGTTGCTAATCACCCCTCTATCTCCGAGGGATCTTAGGCTACTCGTTGCCCACAACCCATAACCCTTCCCCCCTCCTTCATCTCCTTAACACTCCCCCAGTAGCAATTAACTGACTTGATGCAGACCAGTTATTGTGTGTACCTCAGGACCATACCGAGCATTGATCCTGAGCAGTTCGGGGGGTGGTGTAGTGGAGAGGAAGCCAGTATTCCCTCTGAGAAGATACTGAGGGTGTAGAGATTTCTCTGTTCACTGATATCTCTGAGCTCCATCCTGTCCACAGATCCCAGGATTTCCTGCAGCTATCAGGGACGCATTTACCAATCGAACCAGCACTGGGAAGTGGATGAATGCACCACCTGCACCTGTGTCTCTGGGGAGGTCCACTGTCAAACCGAACACTGCCCGCCGGTCACCTGCTCATCGGTAGGTTGAGGAGAGAGAATTGTCTTAGGGGAGACTAGGATTAACACTTCACATATCAGCCCCAGGAGCTGGAGTCAGGGAAGCCATTCACCAAATTTGAATAGATAACATGAGTGCAATCGCAATCTCAGCATTTGAATTAGTTTATACAGAATAACAGATACCCGGAAGTGAGTTACAGACGGAAATGTAATCAAGGAGTTTGGGGGGCTTTATATGTTGAATATATTAAATTAAAAGGGTACCTGGGTAGTGAGTTACAGGATGGAATCTAACCAAAGTGTTCAGGGAGTTTATATACAGAAGAGCATATTTCTGGAGTGAGTTACAGGCTGGGATCGAAAGGAGTGGTTTGGGGTTTGTATGTAAATAACAGATACCCAGAGTGATTTACAGACTAGAATCTAATCGAAGGGTTCGAGGGTTTTGTACATAGAATAACAGATAGCCAGGAGCGAATGGCCTCCAGTTGTTTGGACTCAGTGGATTGGCGATGAATAACTGGAATATGTGGAACATGTGTGGGTTCAGTCCATACCTCACTCTCTATCTCTTTAGGATGAGAGCCCTGTGTTGATCCCAGGAATGTGTTGCCCTCACTGCATCCCCCGCCCTGCCACCTGTATGGTATTTGGAGATCCTCACTACCTCACCTTCGATGGAAAGATGATCCACTTTCAGGGAGCGTGCAGCTACATTTTGGCAGAGGACTGCGAGGGTGGGGACTTTAGGTCAGTGTCCACACAGGCACCATAAAGCACTATATCTCAGAGGATGGTAATGGATCCTACTGTCTGGCATGTCTGATATCCTATATACAGGGACTTGCCTGCCATCTGTCTCTCTCTGACACCCTCTTTATCGTTTCTCTTTCTCTGTGTCCATCCCTCTCACATTCTCTCCATCTCTCTCTTGCCTGCTTTCTAAACGCCCCCCCACCCCCCTCCACCGCATGTATGCTCCATTTCTCCAATCACTCACTTCCTCCCTCCTCTCTCATTCAGTCTCTCTTGTTCAGTCGTTTTCTCTTTGCCATTCTCTTGCTCTCTCACTCTTGTTCAGTCTTTCTGACTCATTCAGTCTCTCACTCACTTGGTCTCTTTCTCCCCCTCTCTGAACATTTTATCTTTTCTCACAGCATCCATGTGACCAACGAGAACCGAGGTCGGAGAGGAGTGTCATGGACGAAAGAAGTGACGGTGCTGATCGGAGATCTGATTGTCCAACTTCTCCAAGACTGGGTTGTCATGGTAACCGAACAGAGTTTGTCACAGAGCTTAGTAACTGAAAGGTTAATAACAGAGAGCTTTATACTGAGCTTGGAGTGTATGAGGGAGTGCTATAAAAGATTCTGGTACTGAGTGGGGTGTTACTGCATGGAGGTGGGTTTAACCCAGGCCCTGTGGTCTGCATAACTCTGGGGTCCAGCAGTTACATCCCGAGCCATGTGCCACATGGCCAGCTCGTTTTACATTGAATTTTATGGGTGTGAGAAGTTTGCCAGGCTGCTGATACAGCACGGGAGCCCTCTGCCTGTATGAATGAGTGTCGAATGAGAGTGGCGCGCCACACTGAGCTCTCCTCGTTCCTTGTCCTCTGCTCACTGGATGTGTGACGTGAAGTGTCTCTTTGTTTGCAGGTAGACGATCACAGTGTGTCTCTGCCTTTTCTCAAGGAGCCGTATGTCTACATCGAGAGGAGAACCAATAGCATCTTGCTCAACACTAACATTGGTGTGAAGGTGAGGGCCAGAGATTCACCCCTCCCGCCTGCTGCAGGACTAGGAGGGGCAGTTTAACCGAACCCATTTTCACTGGGCTACTGGGGTGGGGGGATGACGAATGCTGAATGGTGAGCTAACAGCTGGCAAGAGAGATTTCCGCGACCCCTCATCCAGAACAAGAGTTGGATGGAGCACGCAGCAACATGACTAAGGAAAATTAGAGATAAGTTCAGAAAGCGAGATGGAGTTTGTGGTTGAGGGTTCCTGGGCTGAATCAACCCAGACTGAGAAGCTGAAGACCCCCTTTCTGCAGGCTCTAAATGCCCTGCAGGGAAATGAATGCAGCTCAGTCCCAATCCAAATGGTAGCTTGCTGAGTCTGTACCTGCCCCCACTCCGGCCTGGCTGAGGACTGAATAGCTTTCTCACTGAGAGTTGTGGTGCAATGGTTAGGGTGAGGAATGGGATATTGTGCCTCAGTCCCAGTCTCTGTAATGTGACAATGAGGGAGCATTGGGTGATTTCACTTCAAAATTGCCATGAAGAAAAACTTCAAACCATCCCACAAGGCATTGCAGCCAATGAAGGGTCTAACCAATGTTCTAATGTAGAAAAAGCAGCAACCAAACTGCATACAGCAAGCTCCTACAAACAGCAATGTGATATGGCCATCAGTTTGAGGTGTAGGTTAAGGAGAAATATTAATCAGAACATCAGGGAGAACAACCCTCCTCGTCTTCAAAGAAATGCCAGGGGATCTTTTAATTCCATCTGTGACGTCAACTCTGTGCGGCAATCCCTCAGTTTGGCCCCTCCAACAGTGCGGCACTCCCTCAGTACGGCCCCTCCCACATAGAAACTAGGAGCAAGAGTAGGCCATTCGGCCCTTCGAGCCTGCTCCGCCATTCATTATGATCATGGCTGATCATCCAACTCAATAGCCTGCTTTCGCTTTCTCCACATATACTTTGATCCCTTTCGCCCCAAGATCTATATCTAACTCCTCAACTACTTTCAGTGGTAATGAATTCCACATGGTCACCACTCTCTGGGTGAAGAAATTTCTCCTCATCCCAGTCCTAAATGATCTACCCGATATCCTGACTCTGACCCCTGGTTCTGGACTCCCTCACCATCGGGAACATTCTTCCTGCATCTACCCTGTCTAGTCCTGTTAGAATTTTATAGGTTTCTATGAGATCCCCCCCTCATCCTTCTGAACTCCAACGAATATAATCCTAATCAACTCAATCTCTCCTCAAATGTCGTCCCGCCATCCCAGGAATCAGTCGGGTAAACCTTCGCTGCACTCCCTCTATAGCAAGTAAATCCTTCTTCAGATAAGGAGACCAAAACTGCATACAATATTCCAGGTGTGGTCTCACCAAGGCCCTGTACGATTGCAGCAAGACATCCCTGTTCCTGTATCCTCTGGCTATGAAGGCCAACATACCATTTGCCTTCTTTACCGCCTGCTGCACCTGCATGCTTATCTTCAGCGACTGGTGTACAAGGACACCCAGGTCTCGTTGCACATTTCCCTATCTCAATTTATAGCCATTCAGATGATAATCTGCCTTCCTGTTTTTGCTACCAAAATGGATAACCTCACATTTATCCACATTATACTGCATCTGCCATGCATTTTCCCACTCACTCAGCTTGTCCAAATCACACTAAAGCATCTCTGCATCCTCCTCACAGCTCACCCTCCCCCCCAGCTTTGTGTCATCTGCAAATTTGAAGATATTACATTTAATTCCCTCATCTAAATCATTAATATATATTGTGAATAACTGGGGTCCCAGCACCAATCTCTGTGGTACCCCACTAATCACTGCCTGCCATTCGGAAAAAGACCCATTTATTCCTACTCTGTTTCCTGTCTGCCAACCAGTTTTCTATCCATCTCAATACGCTACCCCCAATCCCATGCGCTTTAATTTTACTCGCCAATCTCTTATGTGGGACTTTGTCGGAAGCCTTCAGAAAGTCCAAATAAACCACATCCACTGGCTCCCCCTCATCAACTCTACTAGTTACATCCTTGAAAAATTCCAGTAGATTTGTCAAGCATGATTTCCCTTTCATAAATTCATGCTGACTCTGTCCAATTCTGCCACTGTTTTCCACAAGCTCAGTTATTAAATCTTTTATAATGGACTCTAGAATTTTCCCCACCACCGACATCAGGCTGACTGGTCTATAATTCCCTGTTTTCTCTTTACCTCCCTTTTTAAATAGTGGGATTACATTAGCTACCCTCCAATCTGTAGGAACTGTTCCAATGTCTATAGAATCTCGGAAGATGACCACCAATGCATCCACTATTTCTAGGGCCATTTCCTTAAGAACTCTGGGATGTAGATTATCAGGCCCCGGGGATTTATCGGCCTTCAATCCCATCAGTTTCCCCAACACCATTTCCCTACTAATACTGATTTCTTTCAGTTCCTCCCTCTCACTTAAACCTGTGTTCCCCAATGTTTCTGGTATGTTAACAGTGTCCTCCTTTGTGAAGACAGAACCAAAGTATGTACTTAGTTGGTCAGCCATTTCTTTGTTCCACATTATAAATTCCCCTGTTTCTGACTGTAAGGGACCTATATTTGTCTTCACCAATCTTTTTCCCTTCACATACCTGTAGAAACTTTTACAGTCAGTACGGCCCCTCCCATAGTGCGACGCTTCCTCAGTACAGCCCCTCCCACAATGCGGCACTTCCTCAGTAAGGCCCCTCTCATGGTGTAGCACTCCTTCAGTACGGCGCCTCCCACAGTGTGGCACTCCCTCAGTGCGGCGCCTCCCACAGTGCAGCACTCCCTCAGTACAGCACCTCCCACTGTATGGTACTCCCTTAGAAATACCTGTTATATTGCTGAGCAGGCATCTGGTGAAGGAAGAAGTTGAAGCCAGCCTGCCTTCAACATAAGTTTATTCACAAAACCCAGTATGACATAAATGCAGAAGAGTTTTCCCTTCCACACAGTTTTTCCCCCACAGAGGTGGAAACTGGCTCTTATATATGTGCCCTAACCTCTCCCCAATTAGTATCAACTGCTCTTAATCACAACTAGAGCATGCATTCAATTGTCACATACTTTGCAACATCAACAGATTCCTTTCTTTCTTAAAAAGGATAAAACAAGTATGTATTTAGAGACAAGGTTTAAAAAGCTGAAGAGAAATAAATCTTACACTCCCAAGACTTACAGCTTGAGGCATCCTTCTTCTAAGACTCCCAATAACTTCTCACTGGAATCATTCCTTTTGGTAAAACAGTCAGACAATCGAAGGCTTGTATCTACCCATTTAAATTTGGCGATTTTCTTTTATCTCCAGACTCTCAATATCAATTCTTATTCTCGTCTCATTCACGCACTTTGTGGAGTGCATGTTATCTCAAAGGGAACGACTGTCTATATGACATTCAATAGGTATGGTTTCTTTGACATTTCCTTGATGTAGAATTTTCCCTAGTATCTTTGAGAAAAAGAATGCCATGTCAACTATCTCAACAAGTGCAAGAATTTGAGCGGCCAGAGTACTTTTTACTATTCTCCTCATTTTCTTGGCTTCCCAAGCCAAGGGGCAACATTTCCCACTTTCTCCCATAAGAAATATTATAAAATCTGCTGCGCTTGACAACCCATCACAAAGGTTTGCATGAGAGGCATTACTAAAAATAATCAACTTTATATTCCTGGGTCACCCAAGGATGGAAAGTTCAGTGCACATTTCTCCATCTTTAAATTTTTTATTGTTTTGTTTGCCCATAAAATGCCCTCGACCTTTGGATGTTTCAATCACGGTTCTTCGTTCTAAATCATCAGAACTTGCATCTGGCCTTGTCTGTGTGCCCAGACAATTCAGTTGTCCAACTAGACTTTGCAGCTGCTCTAGCTTAGTTTCGGAAGCATCTGCATCTTTTTATGAGGACCTGGCACGATTGACTGTGATGATGTTAACATTTTTTGAGTAAGATTGATGATGTAAAGTAACACCAGACCCATACTGCCTTATTTCCAACCCAATATGTTTAAAGGCCCCAGAGGCCTGACTCCCAATCTTAAATTCTGCTCTAATCCTGTCAGTAACATATATAGCGAACTCACTACTGTCACCCATAAAAAGTCATCAAGGTGCATCACAAAGGTGCCCAGGAACTTCCCGCCATAGCACCAATAAAACATGGTAGGATCTGCTTTCAGCTGCAGACAGCCCAACTTTAACAAAATGGAACTAACTGAAAAGTACCATACTCTGGAAGCATCATTCAAACCATTTTCACACTTATTTAACTTCCAATGTTATCCTTCTACATCTGGCACCTCCTTAGGAGAAACACTTCCCTCTGGAGGTGATTCCACTGCAGAAATGCAGCTTTTATGTCTATTGACTTACATTCCCAAGAAATCTATACTAAAAGGGTCAAAAAATAATGTTTTAAATTACCTTTCCTGCTGTGGGCGAGTTCACTCTGACCCTTGTATCTCCTAAGCATTAAGCATTCCTCAAAACCCTGGGCCACTAACCTAGCTTTGGTCTTAAGTTCCATCCGGTAGGACCTATTCTGTGCAGATCCATCTGTGTGATAATGCTGGCTGACCCCTATCTGGAACCTCTGAAGACACGCTAAATTCCCTCCAACTTTCTAACTCTTTTTCTGTCTAACCTTCCGTATGGCTTTATCCCCTAATTTGTTGGCAGCTTCAAAAACATCTCCGTCATGAGGACTTATGAGTCCAATATTTTGTCATGATGGTGCTGCATTCTCCACTCCATTGTTTCATCTAGTCAGACTGTGACCACGACTCTCCTATTAAGGATCCTTCCAAGCTGCTACTGTTAGGTCCCCTGTATACCCTGCAGCCCTTTCCACCGTAAGTGAACATTTCCTCGATTGGGACTCATCACCAGATCCATTACTAGAACTGGAGCTAGACTTTCTTATTTTCCATTCTCGCCCACCATTCTCCCCCTCTGTGGCCTTCATTCCTTGTCCATCATCCTGGACATTCAACCAATTTTCCTGTGGACTTCCCTGCCCATCCCATCATTGTTGCATCCCTCCAATTATTCGATCCTTCTGGATGGTACGTCACCCGGGAACCCATTTTGGGCAGTTGGCCTTAGATAGAATAGCCCTTTCCTGTTCATCACAATCAGTTTCTCTACTGACATCTAACCCTGATCTATCGTATCTTGTCCCTCTGGCCCTACCCCACAAATATATGTGTATGCAATGCACATGAAGCTTAGTCACCCCCTGTCACATTTTCAGTACTCAGAGATTTATCATTCATTCAGATGACCTGTGAGGAATGGTATTTTATTGTTTGATTCCCATGTTTGATAATCACTGTTTTCCTCTCACGTCCTATAACTTTCCCTGACCTTTCCATTCTCTACGCCCCCCTCTCTTGTAATAAACCAGATCACTGGAAATAGAGCCTACCTCAAATGGTCTTATGCAATATCACAACGCTCTCCGAATTCTTTCTGAAACTTCAGCCTTGATAAAAGTTTTCCTGCCTGCATGTAATGAATTCAAGTGGGAAAAGAAAATAGAACTAATGGTAGTTCCTTCTGGGGCAGGGGGACTATCAGACAGTGCAGAAGGCAACTTCAGATTCCTTCCATATACTGAGTGGTGTGGGTTATACCACCCACACCCCAACCATTTGCAAAGAATGTTAAGCATGTAGCACCCATGCCAGTGCAAGTCAGAGGTCAGCCAATATCTGATGTAACATCTTGTCAATTATTGTGTAATTCCTCTCACATAAGCCATTGCTGAATGGGCTCAAATTCTCATACATGTCCCAAAATGGATCATTTGCGACTTCTCCTCCATTATCCGTCAAAACTTTTGCTGGTGTTCCTAGTCCAGTACCAATCGATTTGTCCATGATCGATGGTATGTTTGTCCCTGCCATTTATCACCAGAGATGGGCTGAATCTAGTTGCGATATCCACAAAGTGCAACAAGGGATGCTTGTTCCATACTGTTAGGTGCTTAGCCACTACATCATTAAATTCTCAGGCTAGTGGAAGACTCGCAACAGAATGTGTTGGTGTCCTCTGATATTTGACACAAACGTCACATTGAGACATAACTTGCTCAATAAGAGTTTCATATTCCCTATCGACTATTTCAGCATCCCTCAGCAGAGCTTTTCATTTCTGTAAAGAAGGATGTGCGAGTTGTCAATGTAATTTTCCAAATAACTTCCCTGTCAGCCAGACTCTTATCCCCTGAAGTCGACAATACTGCCTGAATTTCCCAATGAGAAACATCTGGTTTCCTCAATGGTATGCAGTAATGCCCTGATTGAGCGAAATGTAAATCCACAGCTTTCCCGAATACAAATGCTTTGTCATTTTCCATATATAGTTTCCTCTATGCTGTCAGCATCTACGTCTAGTATTCAGACGGTCTCAAAATTCAGCAACCATGGAGTCTTCCATTCTTTGCATCACTGCAAAGCTGCCTGTTTGTGACCTGATAGCAGCTGGAAATGACTACTTTCCCCAAAAATATTTTTTAGGGCAGCAGCCATTCAGTCCAAAAGACAACCTGCTTCATGAAATTGAACCCCTGTCAGTACCAGAAGTCGGTCTATTTGTGAAATCTGTGCGCAATCCAGTAACTTGACTGCAGGCACAGACTCGGGGATCTCTGGATCAATTTTTTCCAATCTCTTATACAGGCTATCAAAGTCCACAATATATTCTCCATGGGCTGAGTGTCCGTCTTCTTAAATTTATCAAAAGTTGACTATGTTTCATAGGCTTTCAACAGATCATCTTTCTTGTAAATCCTACCCATAAATCAAAATCTAGGAGCTAATCCCTCTTCAGTATCCAAGATACCCACATCCAGCTCTGAAAATACTTTATTTCTAATCTTATTATTTCCCGATAATGACAAAGCCAAGGGCATAACTTGCTTCCTGTTGGATAACGAGGTAACTCAAGTCCACATTTCCACCTCATTTTTGCACTGGTCATACAGTTCAGATTCCAAAAGAACCAAGGGATAATCAAAGTTTGAGAATTTGCATTGGGCCTCAGCCATTTCACACCCGAGACTGCAGGAGCATTATTTTTGTCCAAAAAGAGAGAAAAAGAAATCTTATTCAGCTCTGCCCGCCACCCCACACCCATCCACAGACCAATGTTAATCCTTTGCTACCATGTTATATTGCTAGGCAAGAATCTGATAAAGGAGAAAGCTGCAGCCAATCTGTCTTCAGCAATGGTTTATTCACAAAACCCCAGTATAACATAAGTGCAGACCCTTCCTCACAGGTTCTTATATAATGTGCCCCAACCCTTCCCCAATTAGTATCAGTTGTTCTTGATCACAACTGGAACATGCAGTCAATTGTCACAGCATTTGCATCATTAACATTGCCCCTCCCACAGCGCAAAACTCCCTCAGTACTGCCCCTCTGACAATGTGGTGCTCCCTCAGTACTGCCCAACCACAGTACAGGGCAGTACTGACCCACTAGATCCTTGGAGTGGGCCTTTAACCCACAACCTACTAACTTGGGTGAGGGTGTTACCCATTCAGCCATGGCTGATACAATAAAGACAAAGGAGTAATGTCTTCCCCTCTCTGTGCCTTGTATTCCTGTGTGACAACATCATTCCCCTGGGTTGTGGATCCTCTTAAGAGTCAGTCACTCGAGTCTCTAATATCTGCTGTTTACTACAGGTCCTGTGGAATGGGAAATCTCACTTAGAAGTGAGTCTGCCTGGAACATATAAAGGACAGGCATGTGGCCTGTGTGGGAACTTCAACAACTACCCCCAGGATGACATGCGGATCCGAAGCGGACAAATTGTTACCTCTGAAGCAACGTTTGGCAACAGCTGGAAGGTAGGTCCTGAGAACAAGTCTGATTGGAGTCCGGTGTGTGGGTGAGATCACAGCGACCAAACTTACACCTATCATGCGTGCTGAGTGTCAACTAGCTCGCCATCCCGAACAGAATAACCTTCATAGGGCAAGTAGGCAAAGATAGAATGCTTTCTACATCAGGTGGGGACAAGCTATCGTGGCAAGTGCACGATCGCATTCAACCAAACCACAGGAAAAACGCGTATTTCTATAGCACTTTTCACCACGTCAGGATGTCCCAAAATATATCACTCTTAAAGTGTGGTCACTGTTGCAACATGGAAAATTCACAATAACCAACAAATACCAATGTGATTATGACCAGATTATGACCAGTGATGTTGGTTGAGGGATAAATATCGACCAAGGCACCAGGAAGAACCCCCCTGTTCTTCATTCAAAATGGTGTTTTGGGATTCTTACATCTACCTGAAAAGCTAACAGGGGCCTTTGTTTAACATCTCATTTGAAAGAAGACACCTCCAAAAGGGGGTTTCAAGGAGAGGAGTTCCAGGCGAGAAAGTCAGGACAAACACCCATGTCAAGATCTGACACAGTCACTCAATTTATCAGGACCAGAATATCATTGGCCTTCACATAGCGAGTGGTTCAGGTCTGGACTGCACTGCCTGGAAGTATGGTGGAGGCAGGTTTAATCAAGGCATTCGAGAGGTATTAGATGATTATTTTAAATAGAAACAATGTGCAGGGTTACGGCAAAAAGGCAGGAGAATGGCACTAAGGCATAATGCTCATTTGGAGAGCCAGTGTAGACACGATGGGCAGAATGGCCTCCTGCATCGTACCAATTCTGTGAACAGTGCAGCACCGCCTGCAGATTGCACTTGTAGTGTTGCACTTGATTATGTGCTCAAGACTGTAGCGTGGGACTTGATCCCACAACCTTATGACTCAGAAGACTGTTACCCATTGAGCTCCAGTTAGGAATGACTGTAAGAGATTTGATAGGATGACCACTTAGCAAGTGGAGAAAGTTCAGGCAGGCTCACAAGAGACCAGCAAATTCTGCAGTGGAAACGGCAGCAGTATGGCAGATTATTCACCTGACGGCCCTGAGAGAACTCATGTCAACAATCAATATTGGCCCCAAGCACCGCTTTCACAGCCAATCTAATAGGGAATAGGGAAAACTGGCCAACAGCCCAAATTTAAAGGGATGTACCTATGTAACGCAAGGGGCTGCTTTTGGGGGAAAATAATATTTCAAACTTTTAAGAAGCATCAGTCAGTTTTAAATATTTGACAGGTACAGCACAGGTTAGATACATAATAAAGCTCCCTTCACACTGTCCCCATCAAACACTCCCAGGGACAAATTCAGCATACGGAGTAAAGCTCATAAGTAGGTGTTCTGAGCTTTCAGGAGTGTTCCAATGAGGCTTACCCAATGCCCAGTAACCAACAGTTCAAACTGACAGTTTGATAGTTCAAATCTTGTAATGAAGACCAGTGTCCCATTTGTTTTCTTGATCATTGTTTATTGCTGTGCTCCAACATCGAATGCCTCCCTGTAACAGGACTTCTGAACCTCTCTAATTACATTCTCTCCACTGCCAAACCCACCCCCCCCCCCGCCAACCCAAACCTCAACCACACCGACCCTTCTCCATTTAAATTCTACTCCTTGTCCCCATTCCTGCATTCCAGCACAGCACTAATCTGGGTATCTGTTTATGATGCTGGTGGACTGTGTGTGCCCGTGATTGACAGTACCCTTAATTGTGTGTAATCCTCCCCAGGTGCGCAGTGAGAACGAGAGCAGGCCACACTGTGCAGACGGAGAAGATATCAACCCCTGTAAACAGGCAGGTTACCGAGCTCGCAAAGAGGCTAATGCCAAGTGCAAGATCCTGAAGTCCAAGGTCTTTGAGCGCTGTCATGCAGTGGTGCCACCCGAGATGTTCTTTGGTTCCTGTGTGTATGACCTGTGTGCCTGCGGTTCAAATATCGATGACTGCTTGTGCGATGCTCTGGAGGCTTACGCATCTCAGTGTCGAGAGGCTGCGCTTGTCCTGCACTGGCGATCACCAACACTCTGTGGTATGTTCATATTTGTCTACTTTGAATCCAGGGGCCCCCATCCTTCTCCACAGACACCTCTTTTAAACTCCCATCACATTGTACTAATTCATGGTGGAACATGGGTGACCATGGATTTTGTGTTCTCTCTGAATGACTGCTCATTCCACACTGAACAGGTGGTTCCTGTTCTCTGGGCCAATACCCATCAGTAACTGGGCTGAGATGAGCAAGCTCAGTTCACAAAACTTCATCACCTCTGATTGGGGCTGGATTTGGCTGCAGGTCATAGGGTGAAAGGTCAGTTTCTGACCATGTTAAACCTGACACTCGGTCAAGTCTGAGACAGAAACAAAAAATGCTGGAAAAACTCAACAGGTCTAGCAGCATCTTTGGAGAGAGAAACAGAATTAACATTTCGAGTCCGTATGACCCTTCTTCAGAGCGGGTCTTCGAGTCTGAGACAGTTTTGGAGGCAGTCGGTGGGGGATGGGGGGGATGTTGAACCGTGTGAAGGGGCTGTGTGGCAGGACACAGATGTGTGACAGGGTTCAGCTCAGCTCCAGGACATCACTGCAGGAGTTCCTCAGGTAGTATCCTTGGCCCTACCATCTTCAGCTGCTTCATCAATGACCTTCCTTCCATCAGAAGGTCAGAAGTGGGGATGTTTGCTGATGATTGCACGATGTTCAGCACCATTCATGACTCTTCAGATACTGAAGCAGTCCATGTCCAAATGCAGCAAGACCTGGAAATATCCAGGCTTGGGCTGACAAGTGGCAAGTAATATTGGCATCACACAAGTGCCAGGCAGTGACCATCTTCAACAAGAGAGAATCCAACCATCACCCCTTGACATTCAATGGCATTACCATCGCTGGTACCCCCACCATCAACATCTTGAGGTTACCATTGACCAGAACTGAACTGGACTATCCATATAAATACAGTGGCTACAAGAGCAGGTTAGAGGCTGGGAATCCTGCAACGAGTAACTCACCTCCTGACTCCCCAACGCCTGTCCACCATCTACAAGACACGTCAGGAGTGTGATGGAATACTCCCCACTTGCCTGGATGAGCGCAGCTCCACAACACTCAAGAAGTTGAACACCATCCAGGACAAAACAGCCCGTTTGATTGCACCACATCCACAAACATTCACTCTCTCCACCACCGACGCACAGTAGCAGCAGTGTGTACCATCTACAAGATGCACTACAGAATCTCACCAAGGCTCCTTAGATAGCACCATCCAATCCCACGACCACCAACATCTAGAAGGACAAGGCCAGCAGACACATGGGAACATCACCATCTGGAAGTTCCCCTGGGTGGCAGGGTGCGGCTGGGTGGCAGGGTGCGGCTGGGTGGCAGGGTGCGGCTGGGTGGCAGGGTGTGGCTGGGTGGCAGGGTGCGGCTGGGTGGCAGGCTGCGGCTGGGTGGCAGGCTGCGGCTGGGTGGCAGGCTGCGGCTGGGTGACAGGGTGCGGCTGGGTGGCAGGCTGCGGCTGGGTGGCAGGATTGAACCATGTGAAAATGTCAGAAGCAGAAAGTGGGGAAAGCAGTTCAGCGTAACAGAACGACCAGTTACTTTGTGAGTTTCCTGCAGTGGGAGGGATACAAATAGTTAGGGAATTTCAATGTTGAAGGAACATATATCAGCAGTATTGGTGTATTAAAGGTACAAAACTAATAACTGTGCTAATCGGACTGTGCTCTCTCCCTCCAGCGGTTGGTTGCCCTTCTGATCGTGGTTACGTGTTTGATGAATGCGGCCCTCCGTGTCCAAAGACCTGTTTTAACAAAGATGTTCCCCTGGGAGTGATTGACGCTCACTGCTTCAAGCCTTGTGTCCCAGGCTGTCAATGTCCAGCTGGTCTAGTGGAACATGAGTCTCACTGTATAGCACCAGAGACCTGTCCCAAAATCATCTACGGGAACCTCTGATTCATACAGGCACAGACAGGCATACACACAGTGTCAAACACTGCTAGTACACTTGTAGTCAGTGTTTTACTGTATAAAGGTGAATAGGAGGAAAAGCAGAAAAAGACAGGCCAAGCACACATCCTGTAACATTGGCCTATACACTCAGAGAGCAAAACCAGCTAAAAGCAGAGAGAATGTAACTCTTCAAATATATGGATTCATGAAGAGCGATGCGACTCTCTGTTCATCTGGTGATTGTATCTGTCATCTGGAGTGCTTCTGTTCATTTTCTACCCTCATTCAAGTCACCGTTTCTGAGCATCAAGACTCGTTATTTTTGTTCACTATTATGTAATTTAGATTTTCAATATTTTTTGCAATTTTTAAGATTGGGGATCACAATCCTGTGGCAATATCAAATTAGGGATAGTCTAAGAGATTCAGTTTTCCTATAAAAGTTGAGAATGGAAACCTGAACTTGGTCACATTTTTAATCAGGCCAGACATATCCAGCACAGGTTAGATACAGAGTAATACTCTCCCTACATTGTCACATCAAGCACTACTCGGGCCGGGGCAGCGTGGGTTGGATACAGAGTAAACCTCTCTACGCTGTCTCATCAAACATCCCAGAGCAGGAACAGCATGAATTGAACACACATAGTAAAGCTCCCCATAGCCCTGTGTCAATTCCAAACTAATCCCATTGTCTCCCTCACTCACCATATCCCCGTTCATAAATTGTTGATTCCACCAATTCCCTTTCTTTTGCTATAGAACATGACAGAATGAAAGATTGCTATGGAGGGGGCATGATCTCAACATTCATAGCAATAGTGAAAGTTCCCTGTTAATTCTGTGGGCCCTGTGGTTTTAGAGGATTTTAGCTTCCTCAAGAAATGCTGGAATACTCCCAGCTCAAGTTCTTACTTAAAAGAGAGAAGCACCTGAAATCATATGGACAAGGCCCGTGAAGGGAAATTGAGAAGGATGGATACTGAGAGAAAGGGAAGAATAACTCCCCTACATTTCTTCAAATAATATTGTGGAAACTACTACATAAACTCAGACAGACAGATGAGGCCTCAGTTTAATGTCGCAACTGAAAATCGACAGTGCAGTACTCTCTCGGTACTTCCCTGGGAGTGTCAGCCTGGAGTGGTGCTTGAACACAGGGCTTCTTACTCAGGCAAAACTGCTACCACTGAGCCACATCTGACACTATTATGTGATATCCCTGAGCATGTAGACAGATGTAGTTTATCAGTTGATTGAGTATCTTAACACAGGGTCTGTCCATTACTAAATGCAGTAGTTCACCTACATTGGAAAGGTACGTCCATGTTTAACCATCATGGAGAGAGAGTCTCCTGCGATCTGGAGTTCAGATTTTAAGATGCAAAATTTATTTAAAGTTATTCTTTACTCACATAATCACTGAGGAATGTTAATACCTAGTGTACACTCTGCAATAAAACCACATTTTTTAGTCATTTGTTTGCTGATAATGTCTCTCAGTTTGTGTATCCATCCAGGGACCGACCTCTCAAAGTGCCCTTGAGCTGTCCAGAGTTTTACCTGGAAGACTCAGGATTACAAAGAAACCATTCCCAAAACAGCACAAATGTTCTTACTAAAATTTTCCCCCTACAATTATTCATGCTAAACCCCACAGGCTATGCCTGGTCAAGCATGCTGCACATCAGGCCCTCATTCTTCATGTATGAGTCTAGACCGGGAGTTGGAGGAATATCTCAGCTGATCTTGTCTTCACCCAACATCAGCACCTAACCACAGGAGGTGTTCATTGTCTCTTTCATACATGCTAAATCTCAGGAATTTATCATGAGAGACGGGATTTCGGAGTAAAATTAAGAATTTGTGGTAAAGCTTGAAATCTCAGGATTTTGCAGCAAGCGCTCTTAAAACACACCTTCCGTAGGTTACTGTGTCCTGCTTCCTCCCACTGCCACCACCCTCGGATAAACTGGCAACAGCAACTCCTACTTTCCTGCTCTCAGCAGCTGTCAGCAGGGAACGCTGTAAAACAAAACTCTGCAATCGTGGCCCATTAAACAATAGGATTTCAAGTCCCCATTTCTGCCCCGTTTTATTTTTAGCTTTTCTTCGCTGGCTTTTGTTCTTCTCTTTTTCTTGTGTCTCTCTTATTTCCTTTGCTTTTAGATGGCTATGAAGGATCCTGCCATTCACACCTCCTCTAGCCACACATTTTGTGCCTTTATTTGTTCCATTACCACTCCCTTTGGCTTTGCACCATGAAAACTTTTGTCATTTAAACTTTCCTGCCCTCCACCTTATCATAGATCTTCCCATTTGTTCTCTCCCCCCCCCCACCACCCTTCACTTGCTCTAAACCAATTACATTTCTAACTTTTTCCAGTTCTGCTGAAAGGTCATAGACCCAAAACATTGGGCTGAGTTTTTAATTAGAGGCCGGGAACCAGAAGCGCGGACTGGTTCCAGGTCCTAACCCCACAAGGCATGCTTTAGGTATGCCAACTGGGATTTCCAAAGCTGCAGCTAGTTAAAGGCCAGGGAGCAGGCTTGTCATCCACTCAAGGACAATGGGCAGGCTCCTGATGCTGGAGGGCCAAGGCAAGGCCCTCCCACACTGTGATAGGCAGCCCCACTGACACCGAGATGGGAACTACCCATCTGAAAAGAGAGAAGGCCAGGTAAGTTTTTCTCATCTTTTTAAAAAGACATAGCTGCAGGGCCATGATCCTGGAGGAGCAACCCCCCCCCGCCCTTCCGGGGACGGGGGGGGGTGGCTCCCTCAAGTGATCCATTGCTAGCCCTCCATACCCCCACCTCCCTCAAACCCCATGACTTCCTGCCCTGAACCCACCACATTGGCCTAGTCATGGTCTAGGCCAACATGGGTTGCCCACATTGCCAACTGAAAATCCCAGTGAACACGGGTGGGGGCCCTAATAGGCCCCTTAATTATCAATAATTAGTCTCAATAGGCTGCCCGTCAGGAAGTAGCAGCATCTCAGCCCGGAAGCTGGTGGCTTCAAATTGCACACCTGCTCGCCTCTAACCCCGATCCCACGTTAATTTAAAAATCAAAGCCCCCAACCCTGTTTCTCCCTCCCACCAATGTGCCAGGTCGGAGTATTTCATGCTGTTTTTATTTTAGATTTCACCTCTCCATTCTCCAAATCCACAACCTCCTTCCTCTGCAGTCATGAGTCTTGTCACCTCCATTCAGGTAAGAAGAAACCACCGAAAGCATCCAATTCCAATCCAGGAACTTATGGCAGTAACAGTGGTGGACAATATCCCTGGGTGTTTGCACCTTGCTCGGGGAGACTGCCTGGTCAGCTGGTTTTCTTTCCCTGGGTCCTAATGCCCTTTGTGTTTCACACATACACACATTAGAGGGCTGGGGCGGTGAGTTATACAGACTATTTGAGTGTTGTGAATGTGTTAGAGAGTAATGGAGGGCTGGTGGTTGGTTATAGGGCAGGGATTACATCCCGCAGGTGGCGTGCGCCCAACCCGATTAGGCGTAAAATAGAGCGCGATGATGTCAGGAGAGCGTCCTGATGTCACCGTGCACTTGCACAATATTTTGCTTTGTGTGTGCGCAAGAGAATCGGCAGCGCGCCCACTGACAATTAAGAGGCCTATTAAGGCCATTAAACAATTCGTTAAAAGCTCTTTTTAGCTGCCTGTCCAAGTTTACAGTTGGCAAGTGGGCGAATCAGCCTTGTGGCCTTTGGATTTTTTAGCAAACCTCATCCACGGGCGGGATGAGGTTTCCAACATTAATTTTTTATAAATGTTTTGACATAATTTTTATGACGTTTATGTTCATGTCAGTGAGTCCTACGTTGGGACAGTTTTTTCACGTTTTCAAAATCTTTATTTTTGTTTTAACGATTCTTCAGTTCCCTGAGGTTTTCAGGGAGCTTTCAGTGCTCGCTCCCCCGCATGTGTGCAGCCTTTTGCACTCGCACTTCTTCCGCCCCCACCCCAGCAGCACTGAGCTTCTCAGCACGCCTTTCACTGAGACTGGCTGGCTGTTCATTGGCCAGCGCTCATGAAATCATGGTCGGGGGGCTGATTGCGGACGGCGGACTGTTTCCTGGGACTGCCTGCCATGCCCACCTGACGATCCGGAAACCCTGCCATAGAATAATAACATGCCAATTTGTGTGATTATCCATGGTCCAGTTGGAGCTTCAGGATCATTTTAAATTCTGGTTGTAAAGTCAGGTCAAATCAGCTCTGCCTTTTTATTTGCAGTCCAATTGAAGAATATTAATGGGTTTATAGCAGTACTGTTCGAAGATATTTGGTGACCTAGCAAAAGTATATCATATCCTGTTTTAGGAGGTTTTTGTTAGTTTTCTATGTTAGTCAATAAAGAATATCGCCAGGAACCTGCTTCATTCACCAACTCCGCCAGTGACACCAGGCAGGTATATATTTTGCATGGTTGGGGTTGCAGTTACAGTTCAATGCTGAAGGAGACAGGAATCTTCGCGTGGTCCTCCTCTTAAAGCAAGTTTTCTAACTTAGGACTAATGCTGTCAAGAAGGCATCCGAACCCCAGCCTCCCAGTCCAAGCAGTAAAAACTCACTGGAAAATGGATTCTCTCAGGCACCACAAAGTTGGAAAATAGGACCATCAACAAGAATATATCAGCTAGGCAGGTAAACATGATCCTCTGTCTGTTGAGACAAGAATGCAGAACTGATAACAGGCAGGACTTCTAAAAAGTTTCAGTAAAGCAGTTTCAGACAGAGAATATTTTTGTAAAGAGCTCTGACCTGTTAAGATCATTTTTAAAAATTTGTTCTGGGGGGTGGGGGGGGGGGTTGCTAATAAGGGCACCATTTATTGCTCATTCCTAATTGTCCTTGAGAAGATGGTGGTGATCAACCTTCTTCAACAGCTGCAGTCCATCTGGTATAGGTACGCCCACAGTGCTTTTTTCTGCAGCAGTTTGATACAACTGAGCGGTTTGCTAGGCCATTTCAGAGGGCAGTTAAGAGTCACCCACATCACTGTGGGTCTGGAATCCCATGTAGGCCAGGCTGGGTAAGAGCAGATTTCCTCCTCCTAAAGGACATTAGTGAACCAGATTGTTTTTTATAATAATCCGATGGTTTCATGATCATTAATGAGACTAGCAATTTATTCCAGATTTATTAAGTAGTTTAATTTAAGATGCCCCAGTTGCTGTGGTGAGACTTAAACTCATGTCTCTGAAACATTAGTCTGGGACTCTGGATTACAAGTCCAGTAACATTACCATTATACTACTGTGTCCACATAAGCTGTGGCTCAATTGATAGAACTCTCATCTCTGAGTCAGAAAGTTGTGGGTTCAAGTCCCCCTCCAGGATTTGGGAATGAAAGTTAAGTCACTCCAATGAAGTGCAGCATTGCCAGAGGTGCTGTATTTTTAATGAGATGTTAAACCAGGGCATGTTTGCCCTCTCAAGCGCACATACAGGATCCTGTGATACTATTTCAAAGAATAGCAGTGGAGTTATCCCTGGTGTCCTGGCTAATATGTAACCCACAATCACCATTGCTTGTCATTGTCGTGTTGCTGTTTGTGGGAGCTTGCAATGTGCAAATTGACTGTTGCATTTTCTACATTACAATACTTCAAAAGTACTTCATTGGCTGTAAAGTCCTGTGGTCATGAAAGACATTGTAAAAGTGCAAGTTGTCCTCTTTGGCAAAGCTTATAAACCATTTGTCAATCTACATTGGTTTATGTTAGGAAAAATAACAGCTATTCAAGTTTTTACACAAAATCTCCTAATTTTTAAGAATGTCTGTCTTGATTTATGAGACGTTGGTGTTGGCATGCCCACTCTTTAAATTTTATTCCCTTTCCTGTTGAGGTGGCGATAGTAAAGGGTTCAACTAGTGCAGAAAGCTCAATTAATTTGACAAGCTCAATTATCTCAACTAACCTGATGACTCGGATTATAGCTAACAGGCTGTTGGGTTATATCAATAGCAGCGTTCAGCATAAATTAAAAGGCACCATTTTGGCACTGGTCACATCACTGGTTCAGCTTCAACTGGAGTTTTGTTCCAGTTCTGGGCATGAGAGAGGGTTCAGAGAAGATTCACGAGAATGGTTCCAGGGATGGGGGATTGTTTTCCTTGGAGAAGAGAATGTTGAATGGAGGTTTGGTAGAGGCATTCAAAATCATGAGGGGTCTGGACAGGGTAGATAGAGAAAAACAGTTTCCATTGATGGAAAGATCAAGAACCAGAGAGCACATATTTAAGGTAACTGGCAAATGAAGCAATGGCGACATGAGGAAAATCTTTTTCACACAATGAATAGTTAGGATCTAGAATGCACTGCCTGAGAGTGTGGTGGAGGCAGGATCAGTTGAGGCTTTCAAAAGAGAATTGGATCATTATCTGAAAAGGAAAATTTTGCTGCTACTGGGGAAAAAGCGGGCGAGTGGCACTAGATGAATTGTTCCATCAAAGGAACCACTCGATCTTACTGCCAATGTGAATCTTCTTCCCCTGTGCCAGGCAATTGCCATCTCTTTACCCACTGGATAGTAGGAGGTGCCTGGCACCTGCCCGGTATGTAGGTATATAGTTCTCTCCAGAGGACAATCTCTGCCCAGAGTGCCCCTCAGTGTGTAAGTAAACCCACAACTAGCCAATGTAGTTGCATCAAAGTTCTGAGGTCTTCTGACCTCCTCCCTTGCCAAGGCAGCTCCCTCTCCTGCCGCATGCTCCACTTTAGTCAACTGATTCACTGACTCAAATAGCAAAGGGGGGATTTTAAAAGTCAGTTTAAAAGAGTTCAGCCAGAACGGAACTGTCCTGAGAGGTGGAATACATGTGAAGAAATGTGAGATGGCTCCTTCGGAGGGAGGAGTGGAGGAGACAACAAATCCTCGTCGGGTATGTGGGGCTGCCAACCTCCCAGATCTTCAAAAGACATTTCTTCTTGACTATTCTAGGCATGGATACACGGTGCAGATTTGTCAAGGCCCTGCACATGTCTGACAGCGTAGCAGCTTCTGAAAGACCTTCCTGAATTCAGTGTTGAAGGCTGTGTAGATGATGGGATTGACGGCACTGTTTACATATCCCAGCCATGTGACCACACTGATCAGCATGGAGCCAATGGTGCAGGCCTCGCACAAAACCTTCATGATATGAACGACAAAGAATGGAGTCCAGCAAGCGAGGAACAATCCTGAGGAGAAAAATACAGGCACTTAAATCAAATGATGATTCTCTCTAAATTGACTCATCCCCAATTCCCAGGGAATGGAAGCTCAGTGTTTATGATCCCCAAACGCTCCATCCCCTGCCACCACTCCATCTCCAGTCTCTTTCTCCCCCATCACTCTCTTCACTGTCATTCTCCCTCCCTTTCACCCTGCTTCCTTCACTCTCCCTCCTGCCTGTCCAGTCTAACTCAACCCCCCTTCCTCAATTGCTTCCACAACCACCTCTATCATTCCCCACTTGCCCTCACTCTCAACCAGACCTCCTCAGTCATGCCCCAGCACCCCTCACTCTCCCCACTGGCCCTCATTCATGACCCAGATCACCTTACTCTCTCCCTCCCCACACCCCTTACACTCTCCCCACCCCCTCTCAATCCAGCCCCCTCACTCTCACCCCAGCCCCCTCATTCTCTCCACACATCCCTCACACCCTTTCTGCACCCCCTCACTCTCTCCACAACCTCTCATACCCTCTGTGCACCCCCTCACTCTTTCCCCCCACCCTCCTTCACTCTTTCCCCCCACCCTCCTTCACTCTTTCCCCCCACCCTCCTTCACTCTTTCCCCTACCCTCCTTCACTCTCTCCCCCACCCTCCTTCACTGTCTCCCCCCCAAGCCCTCCACTCTCTCCAGCTCCCCCAATTCTCTTCCCCCTCCCTCACTCCACCAATCTTGTCACACTCTGTCCCTTTACTCTCCTCTACCTCCTCACCCTCTTCCCCCAACCCCATCATTATCTGTCCTCCTGCTCTCTCCACACCTCCCTCATTCTTGCCCCAGCACCCTTGGCTTTCTCCCCACCCGCCTTGCCCCACCCCACCCCACCCACTTGCCCTCTCCCCACCCCTCACTCTCTTACATCCCCTCTTGCCCCACCCCCTTCGCTCTCACCCCACCCCCTCTCCGCCCATCCCCTCACTCTGCACCACCCCCCCCAAACCCCACCCCTCACTCTCTCCCCCGTTCCCTCTCCACCGCCACCCTCTCTGTGACCTGCCCATCCCATGGAGCTGTGTTGCAGCATGATCACCCACCTACTACAATCGGTAGGACTTTCATTGCTTTCCTCTCACGTCCATTGACTCTGCGGCTTCTCCCGATGGCCCCTTTCCCCAGGCCCTGACGGGACATGAATCCATTCTCCTTTGGGGTTCCCACCTTTGCTCCTTCTGGTGCTTCCAGGTCTGATGTGCTATCGAGCTGCGTCATTATTAAATCACTTTTAGGAATGTTCTTAGCTGCAGTGGGGCTTAGGTTTGGCACCAAGTATTTAACCACTTGCCTCTCGCCCTTGCTGGGCCTGAGCTTGAAGGAGAGCTGGTGTTCCTGGGCTGAGAGTGTTGTTATCCGGCTCTCCCCCCAGCGTTTGAGGCCCCGGAACATTCCATAGTACAGGAGCAGCATAATCGGACATGGGACGAAGAAGGAGCAGATGGAGGAGTAAACCACAAAAGTGCCGTTCTCCAGTTTACAATCTGTCACATCTCGGTTAGGAACATTGTTGAGCCCAAAGATAACTGGGGAGGCCACCCCAAGAGACAGAAGCCAGGTGGCTGTGATGAGAACTAGCTGGCGTCCACTGAAATGGTTTCTGTTGTACTTCAGGGGTACAATCACAGCAATGTACCTGCACAAGAGACAGAGGCATTGAGCAAAAGTAGATCAGCAAGTTTGTCAGAGGAATCGAAGTAAGTTCCAACAGTTCAAATTGGCCAGTTTACATTCTGCTGCGACCAATGACCTTTGACTCTAGGCCCAGGTGTGGTCTTTGACCCATTGGTATTTTGTACACTGGACACACCATCACACACTCAAAGACAAGATCTGGTGTTTGATGGGCCCTGTCTCTGTCTAGTGGTTCTGACGTGCATGTAGACGGAGTTAATGCCACATTTCCAGTGATATTACCTGCTCCGGAGCAGCTCCCAGAGACTTCTAGGCCATCATTTCAAGCCATTTCTCTCAACCAGCTCTCTTGGTTTGGCTGCTTTCCAATATACATCAGACAGAAGCACAGATGAAGCTACATGCTTGTCCCAAGACCAAGGTTAAAAAGCTCTACCCCTAAGATTCCCCGCGCTTAGGGCTATTTGGTCTATACACTCACGTGATCCCCTTAACAGTAAAAAATGGTTTAACTTACAATTACTACATTCCTCCCCCTTTAATTTTGTTTTACTTTCTTATTTACAAAAAACATCAATGCACATTATACGCAATTATATATAGTTCATGCCATTATAAATTTAGTCTTTGAGGAGGTTTTCAGACACGGGTGGACGATGTAAATCTACAGCTGGAGGTTTTTCCATTGGATCACCTTGCATAGGAACTGCAGCTTCAGGGACATCCCTAGACTATGGCAATTCATAATTATTTACTTCAACAGAGACATCGAGTATGTCTATTCTTTGTTGATCTAGCACCTCAGGGGCCGAAGTTTTGACTCCAATTTCAGGTGGATTAACTGGTTGTTGGAGAGTTTCCCAACTTCTGAGATGATCCACATGTTTCCTAACAATCCTGTTTTCCACTTCTACCTGATAAGGTAAAGGCCCTGTTTCGGAGACAATTGTACCAGGGACCCATCCCGGTCCAGTTGCAAAATTTCATACAAAATCTCTCCCAGAGTAAACTCTTGACCTTTAGTGTGAACATCATGATTTACTTTCCGACTGCCCTGGTTTCTCTCCACCTCACCCTCTAAATTAGGGAATACTGGATTCAATCTTGTATGAAGTCAGTGCTTCATTAACAATTCTGAAGGGTTCTGGACACTTATTCTACTGGCTTTTCAGCTTTGATTTTGACTTGTATTTTTGTGTTTGCCACAGGTTTTGTCTCACCTTTCATTTTAATTTCACAGTCGACCAAATTTCTCTCTGGTGTAATCTTAACTTGGGTTCAGTTCAAGGGTTGAAGTACCCATTTGCATTTTGGAAAGTTCCATGACTTTTCCTTCTAATGCCTCTTTAGTCTCTATCAAGTGATTCTTCAGTTCTTCTGTCTCTTGTTTGTGTCTTTTGGTTTCCTCTCGGAACATTGAACATTGTTGGGCTTTTTTCATCCAACTGTTTCTTCAGTTGGTCCAGAGTGGCACTGTACTCGTTTCACTGCCTTTCATGATTTTCCCGTGGAACCAACTCTGACCTGAGGGATCTTTGCATCCTGTAAAGGTTCTTTGGTTCTTCTATCTCATTTCAAAAGACACCATCATATTTCCTTGTCAACCCAGGATTTCTTCCTGTCCTGGCCCGAAAAATTCCTAACCAATTTACTTTGATTTCCTTCAACCAATCACAGCCCAGAAGGCTAGGTCCTTCTCCTGTTACAGCAATTATTGGCAGCAGAGCCGTCTGTTGTCTATATGATACAGGTACAGAGGTGATGCCTTTCACTTGCTTTGCTTCTCCTGTATATGTTTTTAACTAAGCAGTGATTTTCTCCAAACTTAATGGCTGGGTACCTTCTCTGAGGTATTTAAAGATGTTTTCTCCCACCACTGTGAATGATGCTCCTGTGTAAACCTCCATGAGCAGAGGCTTTCCATTTACTTGTAGTGTAACAATGATTGGTTCAGTTTTCCTGGCCTTCAGATTGTGTAGGGAATAAACATCAACCTCAGTAACTTCTGACTCATCTATGCTGTGTACTTCATTTAACTTGACATGCTGTCTGGCTGCCTGGATCGAGTTCTGCACTGTTTAACAACATGCCCTTTTTGTGGCAGTAGTGGCATTCTGCCTCTTTGAATCCATAGACTTCGGGTGCATGATTTCCCCCACAATGGTGACACTTCAACTTCTGAGTTACTGGTGAGCTGCTTCCATCATTTCTTTTTGTTTTTCTAGCATTAGAGACCCTGTCCTGCTTCGCAATAGCCTCCCTGATCTTTGCATCACCCCCAGCAGCAAAACAATGCCATATTGCACACTCTGCAAAGCCTGCAAATCCCTTTCAGCACTCTCCATTGCTTGCACTATCTCCATGGCATGCTTCGGGTCTATCTCAACTTCTGCAAGCAAACGGCGCTGAACAGCATCATCGGTCGTCGTTTATGCCGCAAACTAAATCTCGCAACAAGTTGTTTAAAGCATCACCGAAGTCACAGTGCTCTGTTAACTGTTTTAACTTTGTGATGTGCATTGCGATCAACTCACTGGGGGCCCTTACTCAAGAATTAAACTCGAATCTTTGCATGATCCCTAAGGGTCTAGGCTGAAAATGCCCTTTCACGAGGTCGACTAGCTTGGTGAAGGATCTGGAGTTTGGCGCATTTGGAGCTAACGAGCTACGGATTATACTATAGGTTTTGCTCCCGCAGACATTTAGGAGAATTCTGTTTCTCCTCCGCAGTTATTTCATTAGCTACAAAGTAGAAATCTAATCACTCAATGTATTGACTCCAGTCTTCGACAGATGAGTCGTACGGGTCAATTCTGCCGAAGAGAGGCATTGCTGGTGAGTATACTTCTTTTCTTCTCTTAAAATCAAAATACAGTCGCAAGGCGAGGTGCTGCATCGACACTATTTATCCTCGTCGCCAATTATAATAAACTTGGAAGTGCAGGACAAGTTTCTTGTAAGAAGCAGTAAGCTTTATTTACAGACTCCTGATGAGGCTACATGCTTATTCCAAGACCAAGGCTAAAAAGCTCTATCCCTAAGATTCCTCACGCTTAGGGCTGATTAGTCTATACAGTCACGTGATCTCCATAACAGTAAGAAATGATTTAACTTACAATTACGGCAATAAATAATCAGTCTTCATTTTCTAGAGAAAGGCACTCTAACCTGTTCAATTTTACTTGATGCAGCCTCTCAGTTCTGGTATAATTCTATTGAATATTTTTTGCACCTTTTACATCCTTTTTATGATACGGAGACCAGAATAGGGGCTGATCAGTTTACAACCTATATTAATGACTTGGACAAATTGACAAAGATCTAGGTTTGCTGACGATACAAAGGAAATGTAAGCTGTGAGGAGGACACAAAGCAGCTACAAAGAGATCTTGCGTTATCTGGTGATCATTCACTGAACCACCGCAAAGTGTAATGAGTTTTTCTTGCTATGTGTAAGGTGAGGAGGCCGATCCCAAGTCCTACTCAGCTAAAACAGGAATCAAACCCTGTGCTGTTTGCATTAATCTGATCAATAAGCTAGCTGTCTAGCCACCTGAGCTAGCTTGTCTGGAGGCATTATAATTAAGGTTCACTAATTGGTCCCTGTGATGAGAAGCTGAGTAAATTGGTACTATACGCTCTGGAGTTCAGAAGGATGAGTGGTGACTTTGTTGAAACATACACGATTCTGAAGGGCTTGATAGGGTCGACATTGAGGGGTTGTTTCCCCTGGCTGGGGAACCTAGAATATGGGGCCACGGTTTAAGGATAAGAGACAATCTTTTAGGACTGAGTTGAGGAGAAATTTCCTCACTCAAAGGGTTGTGAATCTTTGGAATTCTTGACCCCAGAGGGCTGTGGATGCTTCATTATTGGATATATTCAAGGCTAAGATAGATGTTTGGTCTCTCAGGGAATCAAGGGATATGGGGAGTGGATGGAAAGTGGAGTTGAGGTCAAGGATCAGCTGTGATCGTATTGAACAGCGGAGCAGGCTTGATGGACCAGATGGTCTATTCCTGCTCCTATTTTTTATGTTCTCAATTGCTCACAGCACTCCCTAGTGTGGTCAACCAAGGTTCTATACAAGTTTAACATAATCTCTCTGCTTTTCAATTCTATCCTTCTAGGAATAAGCACCAGTGTTTGTTCATTTTTAATGGCTGATTTTGGCAATTTGTGTATCTGAACCCCCAGATCTCAGGTAAAAACAAAATACTACGGATGCGTATTCCAGCATTTTCTGCTTTTAACCCCGGATCTCAGGGTTCCTCTATCCCATTTCGACACTTATTTTTCAAGGACTATGTGCCCTCCTTGTTCTTCCAACAAAATTGTTCCATCTCGCACTTCTCTTTACTGAAATTCAATTGCCAATTATACACCCACTCTCCAAGTTTATTAATATCTTCCCATATTGTGTTGTTAACCTCCTCTGTATTAACTACCCCAATTTTGTGTGTCATCCACAAGTTTTGAAATTGTAATTCTGATTCCTGTGTCCAAATTGTTTATGTAGGTGGTGAAGAACAGTAGTCCCAGCAATGATCCTTGTAGAATACCACTTCCCATCTTCTGCCAACCTGAATAACTATCTTTAAACCCTAATCTGTTTTGTGCTCTGCTTGCTTTCCATTCTGCTGCTTGTCCACAGACTCCACGTGTTCTGACCTTTGTCATATATCTACTATGGTATACTATTGAAAGATTTTTGTAAATCCAAATATATTACCTCTACTATATTACCCTTATCATTTGTTACTTCTTCAAACAATTCAATAAATTTGGTCAAGTATAACTTTTACTTTTAGAATCCATGTTGACTACTCTTTATTATATTATCAGATTCTAGATGTTTTTTCTATTACATCTTTGATCAAGAATTCCATTGTCTTTCCTACTACTGACATTAAGATAATTGGTGTATAGTTTCCTGGACTGTTCCATCTCCCTTTCTATATATAGGAATAACATTAGAGTCCAATGATGCATTCCATCCAGACAAGGGTTTTTTTCATTTCTAAGTTTGATTAGTTTATCGATCACCCCTCTTCCCCCCTTTCTATTTTAAATGTCTTCATATTCTTTTGATATCTAATGGCCACTTTGTTAATTTCCCTGGTAAATATGGGGGCAAAGTAAATATTTTTCTGTCTTTCACTGTCATTGCCTGTGAGTTTATTGTATGCACCCCTTAGTGGCCAGAATGTTTATTCTGATTTTTCTTTTGTTGTTTATGAGTCTGTAGAATACTTTACTTCTATCTTTTGTCATTTAATTTTGTAGTTTCTTTGCCTTCCTGTTTGCTTTTTTTTTTAACTTCTTTCCTAACCATTTCATATACCCTTTTTGTCACTCGATGTACTTAATGTTTGTCTTTTTCTTGAGTTTCAATTTTGCTCTAATCTCTTTATTCATTCATTACTAGTTAGTTTGTTCATACATTTGGGTGGACTCTATCTCCTGGGCTGTTTTGATGTTTCCCACTACCATTCTATTTGGATGTTTGTCAGTATGATTTTCCCAGCTTACTTTCAAAAGTTCCATTCTCATTCCCTAAAACTCAGCTTTCTTCCATTTTATTGCTTTCATCTTTGTCTTACTTAAATCCTTCTCAATCTTTGTCTGAAAACTTATTTAGAGAATCTCAGAGAACTAGAGCTTTTTGGAATGGATCGTTGGGCTCTAATGTTATTCCTGTATATAGAAAAGGAGATAGAACAGTCCAGGAAACTATTCACCAATTTATCTTAATGTCAGTACCAATTGCTGTTTAAAGAAACATTGAAATTTAAGGGGATGCTGACAGAATAGGGGACAAAACCTTCACACTTATCAATAGGCTCAGCAGCCGCCTCAACCTGGAACTTACTGGAGACAGCTTCTGTGAAGTGAGACTGATGGGAGATGTGAATGCTGATACGAACCTGTCCACACTGATTGCACAGAGGTTGAAAATGGAGGCTGTGCAAAGCATCACATCCATTGTCATTAATACATCACACAGGAAGATGTTCAGAGTCCAAATCCCACCCTGAAACTGGAGAAAAGCAGATGCATTGAGTTTGCGACAACACCAGTAACACAAATACAGCCAGTGAGACTTCACACTAACACAAGAAGTGATTGAGATAACATGACAAGTGATGTCCAAAATAGAGATATGGCTACTTAAATCAGAAAGCTGCAGCCATGAGCTGACATTCCATAAGCCTGGTTCTTAAAACAAGGTTGGAAAGGATGCTTCTTCATGGCACCTTCTGGAGTGGGAAGGTGGGTAAGGCCATTACAGCCGAGGTGGCTGGTGGACATTAGGAACGCTCCAGGTTGGTGGGATCTCAGCAGTTTAAACATCAACCACTGGCCAAGACCCTTCTAGATTGCATTCCATGCACCTGAAAGTTGGAGGTTCCTCAGTGTCCAGCCATGCCCTGCACATAACATGGAGGGCCCTTGTGCAAGACCCTTGATCAATGGTCAGTTTCTGAAGAAAGTACAGTTAACAGGTCAAAAGGCCAGGAGACAATCAAAATTGTTGCTGGAGATAGAAGGCAATGAGGGATATGGTTGTCAGGGAGAATCGGAGAATATGGGGAGAATGTGAATAGGTTGGAAGGGGATATTGGAGAGAAGGTGGGTGAATGGGGTTGAAGGGTGCGGTGGTACTTGGGATTGAGGAACATGGAGAGATGGGGCAGGAATTGAAAGATCCATTAAGAATCTGGTTAGGTTAAAATGATCTATGAAACATCTTTGACCAGATGGACATTTTCTGTTCTGAAAACTTTTCAGTATTTAAATGCATCAATCATTGGTTACTAAGCCAGTTGCTGGGCAGTGTAGAGGGAGCTTTAGTCTATATCCAACCCGTGCTGTACCCGCCCTGCAAGTGTTTGATGGGACAGTGCAGAGGGAATTTTACTCTGTATCAAACCCATGCTGCACCTGCCATGGGAGTGTTTGCTTGAATCAGTGTTGAGGAAGCTTTACTGTACCATACCCACAATAGACGTAATCAAAGCTACAGCGACTGGTAGAGAGAACACCCAAGGACATTGCATAGATGTATGTTTATTGAAGGTTGAAACATTTAAGTATACCTGCCATTTAGCAGAGAGTAGCTGACCTCTCACCAGCTCTAGTAGTCATGGCATATACATGGCTGCTCAAAAGGAGGTGATTAAATTCTCTCTTGTTGCAGATGGTCTTTGCATGGAACTTGTGTAGCATGAATATTACTAGCCAGTTATCAGCCCAAGCCTGAATATTGTCTAGGTCTTGCTGCATGTGGGGTCAAACTGCTTCAGTATCTGAGGAGTTACAAATGGAACTGAACACTGTGCAACATCCCTACCTCTGACCTTATGGTGGAGGGAAAACCATTGATGAAGCAACTGAAAAGGGTCAGGCCTACGACACTGCCCTGACGAGCCCGCGTGGATTATTTAATTGTTGAGTATGAGAAATCCCTACCTCAGTATAAACATAGAGCGGCAGGACAAGGACAGCAAGAAGCAAATCTGCTATAGCCAGGCTGACTATGAAGTAGTTTGTCGCTGTCTTCAAGGATCTCTCAATAAACACGCTGAGGCACACCAGGACATTGCCTAGGATGATGGCTACTATTAGCAGGACACCAAACACGAGGGCAAGATAATTGTACTGAGAGCTGTCAACCTCATGGGTTCTATTCACTGTCCCATTGAACATGGTGAAGTGACCAAATAGTCACACTTCAAGACAATCTGGAAAAAAAAGCAAAGGGCTTGAGTCATGTTAGGGTAATGCACATTGGGGCTACACACATTGGATTATGCACATTGGGGTAATGCACATTGGGGTCTCACATGGCCTCCAGTGGTCTGAAGGCAACAACTTATCAAAAGATCAGAGGGTGGAATCAGAAAGAGGACCTTTGTCCAAGGCATGCCATTTCTGAATACCAGTCAAAGCATCTACAGCTTTCAGCATCCACGCAAACAAATAGACAGAACATGAACTAGTGTCTGATATGAAGGTCATCCAGAGAATGCAGAGCATAACTACCAAGTGTTGGAGTGCTGCCTCTCCCCATTCAACAAGCAGTGATCTATCGACTGAACAATCAGTTCATCTCCCACCTTGGCTGACCTGGTGAGGTCAGTGAAGTCCATCAGGCCCATTTCCAAATGTGCAGGTGGTAAAGGCTGCACATTTCTAATCACCAATACTCCATTTACCCTGGGACCTTTCCCTTGGGGTTCTCATTGCTGAACGATCCCCCAGAGTCACTTGTTTGACCCAGGACAGATGACTTCCTTCACTCAGGGTTAATTGTTTGACACTAGATAGATTGCCTGTGAGGTGAGATTGTCAAAGGTAGTTTAGGTTGTGAGAGTATAGTTTGAGCATAATTGTCAATTTGGTGTACATGGTCCCAAACTGGGGCAGTTGGGATCTGCCATGTACACTCAAAGATCCAAATTCAAACCCAGCATCCCACCACAGGAGACGTTTCCTTCCCTTTATCTGTGTTTGATCAGGATGAATTTCCAAAGGCAATGACTGATGTAATGAATCGTAGAATCATAGAATAGTGTAGCACAGAAGGAGGCCATTATCCCATCGAGTCTGTACCAGCTCTTTCAAAGAGCAATCCAGTTAGTTCCACTCCCTGTTCTTTCCCCATATCTCTGCAACATTTTCTCTTTCAAGTATTTATCTAATTCTCCCTTAGAAAGCTACTATTGAATCTATTAGACAGGGCATTCCAAATCCTAATCACTTATTGCATGAAAACGGACACCAAAAAACTGGATTGAAACAGAGGATCATCAGATAAGATAACTCATTACTTGTGTCCCAACATGACAGTTAATTTCTTTCTATTTGCTTATGTGCTAACAGTGTGTGGTAATTGCATTGAATAATAATCCATTGATTTCTTTAGCTTTTGCTTGCTCTGTTTTGAAAATTCAAAGAAATAGGCCTATGAAAAGTGATTCAGTGAAGTGGTAATACAGAAGATGAGAGAAGCCCTTCAGATGGGGTTAGTACTGAGCAGACAGTTCAGGTTTTGTGATCTCCACCACTGGGAGCAATAATGTCACTGTTGGTACCAATAGGGGAAGTCAGAGTTCAGAATCCGCAAGCATTGAAACTCCATTATGGGACTCATGGACCTCACTGATTCTTTTCCCTGCTGTGCCTTGGATTTTAAAGAGATAAGCACCTCCAATAAAAAAAGCAGAAGCACAAGCTGTTTTCCAAAGTATTAAAGGCTTTTTTGCTCTCCCGTGGAGCAGCAAGAGAGGCACAGGGAAAGAGAAACCAGCCAGTGTTTCAGCTCCTAATCACTGCCCAGTGGGTTAGAGAGAGGGGAAAATTAGCCAGAGTTCCTGCTCCTCATCACTGTGCAGCGACCGTGAGTTCGAGAGAGGGGAAATCAACTAGAGCTCCTGCTCCTGATCACTGGCCAGTGACCCCTGAGTTAGAGAGAAAGCGGGGAAATCAGCTAGAGTTCCTGCTCCTGATCACTGGCCAGTGACCCCTGAGTTAGAGAGAAAGCAGGGAAATCAGCTAGAGTTCCTGCTCCTGATCACTGGCCAGTGACCCCTGAGTTAGAGGGAGAGGAGGGCAATCAGCCAGGATTCTTGCTCCTGATCACTGCCCAGTGATTCCTAGGTTCCACAGGACCAACCATTAAGCGTCAGCACTTTTGAGAGGGAAGAAAAAAAAAATAAGAAAAACAGTAAAAAATACTTGCCAAATAGATTACATCTCGAAATCCCTCTCTGGCATCACAACTCATTGTCATGCATTATTGCCACATCAGTGTCCCTTGTTGCTTTCATACATCATCTCTCTCAATTAATGCCTCTCACCCAACCTCCCATACCCCCCTCTTGTCTACATTCCATTTCATTCACAATCACATTCACACAAAGCACACACTTTTTGTTTGAGGCTCTGGAAAGTGATCAGGAGTTAGAGCCTTTGCTGATGGTTTTCTTTCTCTCTACCCTCTGCACTGAGGTTAACTATAATCCCTTTAACTTTTAATTAATGAGAAACTGAATTCCCTTTTGGAATTCTTCAGTGCAGTCTGTTTCTCCTACCCTCAGTGTCAGTCTGGTCCTGTAGAGTGCAGAGTAATGTAAGTGATGTGCCCCTGATGGATTTCTCAGGACAAGAACTTCAAGGGCATATTAGCCAAGGAACAGTCAATGAAAGCCAAGGAGGTAAGACATGAACGGGACAGGTCAGGATGCATTTAATCACTTGAATTATTCAGGATCTATCCTTGCCACTAATTGAAGGTGCTCTAATTCCTTTCTGCAGCTCTACATTCTCATTGAGAAAATTAGCATGTCCATGAGGCATGTGTATATATACTTTTAAGAGCTGTTTGATAAAGTGTCACAAAATAAACTGGTTAGCAAAATTAAAGCCCTTGAGATTAAAGGGACATTGGTACAAAATTGGCTAAGAAAACAGAATTGTGGTAAAGTCTGGTGTCCCCCAGGGGTCAATATTAGGATTGCCATTCTTTCTGATGCATATTAATGATGTGAACTTGGGCTTAGAGGGCCTAATTTCAAATTGACAGGTGGCATTATCCTTGGAAACGTAGTAAACAGTAAGGAAAATTGTAACAGAGTTCAGGAGGATATAGACAGGCTGGTGAAATGGGCAGACATATGGCAGATGCAATTTATTGTAAAGAAGTGTAAAACAATACTTTGTGACAAGAAGAATGAGGAGAGGCAATGTAAATTAAATGCTACAATATTAAGGAACAGAGAGACCCTGGGGACACATATATACAAATCCTTGAAGGTGGCAAGACAATCTGAGAAAGCTGTTTAAAAAAGCATTGGGATCCTGAGCTGCATTAGTAGAGGTGCACCGTACAAAAGCTATGAAGTTTTACTAAACCTTAATAAATCACTTGTTAGGCCTCAGCTGGATTATTGGTTTCAGTTCTGGACACGATTCTTTAGGAAGGATGTCAAGACTTTAGAGTCATTACGGAGAGGATTTATTAGAATGGGACCAAGATGAATGACTTCAATTATATGGAAAAACAGGAGAAATCTATGGTTGCTCACCCTACAGCATACATGATTAAGGGGCAATTTGATAGGACTGTTCAAAATTATGAAGGGGTTTGACAGAATAAATAAGGAGAAAGTTTTCTCAGTGGCAGAACGGTTAAAAACTAGAGGACATTGATTTAAGGTGATTGTCAAAAAGGACCAGAGGCAATATGGGGACTTCTCTTTATTGTAAGTTATCGTGATCTCAAATGCTTTGTCTAAAAGGGTGGTAGGAGCAGATTCAGTACTATCACTCAAAAGGAAGTTGGAAAAATATCTGAAGGGAAAACATTTGCAGGACTATGGGGAAAAAGAGGGATTAAGAGAGTAGCTCTGCCAAGGCACGAATGGCTTATTCCAGTGCTTATCATTCTAAGATTCCCAGGGGAGTGTGAGGCTGTACTTAAAAACCAGATGGTTAGAAGTGTCTGTGAGAGTTAGCTCAGCTCCCAGCCCAAATTGGGATGATAACATATCAATAATTGGTACAGCCACAAGAATTTGGGGGAATATCAGTTGAATGACAGATGATTAATAAACCAGAACTTCTCAAATGCTAAACTGGGATTTGTAAAGAAAGTTCCTACACATAGTCAGAATTTATTGGACAGTTTTAAAGCTCCACAAACCATAACATAGAATAAGCCAACGCCTCAAGTAAGGGCACAAGCTGTAAATGATGTGAGAGGAGCAGGGAAAGCTGCTAAATGTTCACTCAAATATAGTCTCTCTAACCAAACTCATATAAAATACAGAGCCAACATAACAATAGCAGTGAACTGATTATATACTTGACCAGGAGCTTTAGCCCGCTGACTGCAGGGGGGACACAGGCATTGAATGTGAGTGAGGGGTATTTAGGTGTGGATGAGGGAATATGATACAGTGTTTACTCCTCTAATCTGGCTGGGATCTGAAACGTCCAGCTCCCTGTGCATCAATTGGACCGTTGACAAAAAGTATAATCCAGGGTTAGGCAGAGTTAAAAACAACAGTATCTTTGAATAAACCTGTGTTTTTAAACTCATGTTTGACATCTATCCACAACAATGAGACAGAGAATACCTGTTCCCACAGACTCCAGCAGAGAGTACCTACTCCTCACCTACCTCAACAGAGAGCACCTGTTCCCACATACTCCAGCAGAGAGTACCTACTCCTCACATACCCCAGCAGAGAGTACCTGTTCCCACATACTCCAGCAGAGAGTACCTGTTCCCACATACTCCAGCAGAGAATGCCTGTTCCCACAGACTCCAGCAGAGAGTGCCTGTTCCCACAGATTCCAGCAGAGAATAATTACTCCCCACAGACTCCAGCAGAGAATAGCTATTCCCCACAGGCTCCAACAGAGAATAGCTACTTCCCACAGACTCCAGTATTGAGTACCTAATCCCACCGACTCCAACAGAAATTACCTACTCCCCAAAGACTCCATCGGAGAGAAACTACTCCCCACAGACTCCAGCAGGGAGAAGCCATTCATATAAACTCCAGTAAAGGGTACCTGCTTCTTCAAACTGCAGTCTGAAGTATCTGCTCCCTCAACAACTCCAATGAAGCCCTGGTTAACGGAACTTGGGAGCTGATTCCAATTTTCAGCAATAATGAAACTTAATGCAGATCCGCAGGTTAATCACAGACTAGAAATCTCACCAGAGTCTCCTATGCAGATTAAGTCGTAGAAAACAGTTGCTTAATTTAAGTGTGTACTTTGGACAGTTTCCATCATCTGAGAAACCCGACCGGGTGTTTTCTGCAGTAATTCCGGTCTCAGTGAGAGAAGGTTTCTATCCGTACTGATGAGCAGGTGCTGGACAGAGATGTTAGAGATCAGGAATGGTGCAAAATGAAAGCTCCTCCCCGTAACCATATGTGGAGACTGCCAGCTACAGCATTCCCTCCCACCCTCCCACTCCCCTCTGTCTCTCTCTCTCTCTCTCTCTCATTCTCTTTCCATGCCACTATCACACCCTCCTTCTCTCCCTCACTCCCTCCCTCTCTCCTTCATTCCCTCCCACCCTCTCTCACTCCCTCCCTCTCACTCTTTCTCCCTCTTCTTCTTTCTCTCCCTCTCTTTCCCCCTCCCTTTTCCCATCTCCTTTTTCTGTTGTCTCTGTCTCTCCCCTTCATCTTCTTTCACTCTCTCCCTGCCATCCTCCCTCTCTTCCTCCCTCTCTCTCTCCGTCTCTCCCTATCTCCCTCTCTGTCTGTCTTTCTCTCTCTTCCCCCAGCCACCTATATATCTTTCTCCCTCTCTTTCCCTCCCCTTCTCTCTCTTTCCCCTCCCTCTCTCCCTCACTCCCTCCCTCTCCTGCCCTGTCTTTCTCTCTCAATCTCCCCACCTCTTTTCCCCACTTGCTCATTGTTTATCTCTTCCTCTCTCCCTCCCTCCACCTTTCTCCTTCCCTCTCTTGTTCTCTCTTTCACACACCAGGGTTTTGTCAAGGACGACATACTCCACTCCATATTTTCATTTGTGAGTCTTGAGGTGAAGTTTGTCTTTGCAGTTGGATGTGTCCAGATGTGGTACACTGGATGTGACATTCTGGATGTGACACTCTGTATGTGATACTCTGGATATCACTCCAGGTGTGACACTTTGGATGTGACACTTTGGATGTGACACTCTGGATGTGACGCTCTGGATGTGACACTGGATTTGACGCTCCAGGTGTGACACTCTGGATGTGACACTGAGAGTGACACTCTGGTTGTGACACTGGATTTGACGCTTTAGGTGTGACACTCTGGACGTGACACTCTGGACGTGACACTCTGGACGTGACACTCTGGACGTGACACTTTGGATGTGACACTACTGAATCATTTTCTGTTTTTCCAGTAATGGATAGAAACCAGGGATTTGCCATCAGACCCCAATTGAAAAGACACAACAACCCTGAAATGCTCTAATCTGATTTGTGAAATTGGTATAGAATTTTGGAGAGGACCAGGTAATATGGGATCTCCCCCAGTTTCTGCAGTTTCTGGCATTTAGTTTTTGCACCCATCACTCTACAACTGATGTCACAGGCGGCAGGGCGAGAGGTGACATTATAAACAACAACTGCTTAGATTTATGTAACGCCTTGAACATAGTTATAAAGTCATACAGCATTTCACTGGAGCTTAAATCAGGCACTAATTTGACACTGAACCATTTTTTGGACACATAACCACACAATCACGGAAGATTCTGATCTTTGACCACAAAGATTGGTCAAGGAAAAGGGTTTTACGTACCCTCTTCAAGGAGAAGAGAGAGGCAGAGGGTTTAAGAGAGGGAATTTCAGAGTTTAGGGCCTGGGTAGCTGAAAGCATGGTCACCAATGGGGGAGCAATTAAAACCGGGGATGTGAAAGAGGTAGAAGTTGAAGAGTGGAGAGACTTCAGAGTATTAAAGGGTTGGAGGAGATTGGCGAGATAGGGAGGGATAAGGCCATGGAGAGATTTGAAAACAATCATGAGAATTTTAAATTTGAACTGTTACCAGATTGGGAGCCAATGTAGGAAACACAGATGAGGGTTTCAGCAGCAGATGAGTTGAGGTGGGGTAGAGAAGGGCAATGTTACAGAGATGGAAGTAGGCGGTCTTGGAGATGGAGTGGATATGGAGGTGAAAGCTCAATTTAGACTCAAATAGGGCAACAATGTTGCAAACAGTGTGGTTCAGCCTGAGACAATGGCCAGGGAGAGGGATGGAATCAATGGCGAGGGAATGGAATTTGTGGTGGTGGCCGAGGACAGTGGCTTTGGTCTTCCTTATACTTAATTGGAGGAAATTTCTGCTTGTCCAGTACTAGAACACCAGTATGACAGCATTCTGAAAATATCTTAAGAAATAAAACTGCAAAATTCCCCAAAAAGGACTGGTCTCTGCACAAGCTTGTTTGAAAGAGAAGTGCAGGAGATGGGTTGTTTGAAGTTTTGAAGGAGATTGCTGGTACAAATTAATGAGCTGAATCTCTCTTGTTCTTCCCTACTGCTGCCTTGATGTCAATGCTAATGTGAAAGGCGGCAGGCATGACACTTCATACGGGAATAACAAATTCTCACAGCATTTGTTGTGAGATAAACCCTTTAACCCTTCGAAGTATTTGACTATCAGAGGACTCCTGATCCTCTTCTTTTTTTCCACAAGGATACCTGTGAGATGAGAAGCGAAATGAGTGCTTTATTGAGTTCAGAAGGTGACAGAGTGAAAGTAGGTTGGCCCCACTGTATCGTGGGAGAGGAGTCATATTCAGGGTGAGGAGGAACCAATTCCAAGTCCCTCACTGATAATCCAAACCATTCTTCACCCCACCAAGCAGCACAACCAGTTTACCGCAAGATGAAGGAATCTTTGTGTTAGAGCAGATTCCAGGGTAAAAGGGTCTTGTGTGGAATGGAGAAAGGTGTATCCAAGGGGATCAGTGATGAGTATCCTTTTATTCTTGGTATATTAGGGTGGTTTGCATTTGGGCTAAGGGAGCACATTCTGAAAGATTGCCGATACAAAAATAGGAGGTTGAGCAAACAGTGAGAAGGAATGTGAAAGACTTCAAGAAGAGATAGACAGGTGGGGATTGGACAGACAAGTGAAAGATGCAGTTTAATGTAAAAAAAAATTAAGATAATGCATATTAACAGGATAAGCAGGGAATGAACTTCACGGAAAGACACTGAAGCGTATGGATGTTCCCATTCCAGTTCACATTATTCCCATGCACCTTGATGTCCAGAGCAAAATGATTGACCACATGGGTTGACCGAGAAGGTAATAGAATGCTGACCCAGGCCCCATAACAGCTTGTGTCTCTGCTCATTGAGACGGTGCCAGGATCTAGCGCATCAAACAGTTTGCAGCTATCACCTTGCTTAACCTCACTCACATCCCAGATGATGTGAGTTAACATGGCAAATGGTCCCTTGAAAAGTCAAGTTCTAGATCAGAGTGAGGAAGAGTAGGTTACACAGAGAAATTGAGAAAGCTGTCCGCCTTTCTCTTAATGTAACAATATCAACGTCAGCAAAATCTATATCCTTCACCAGAGTCCAATATTCTAGTCTCAAACACACCCATCGACACATGTAGGGAACAGGTCATTGCCTAGTGAATTCTTAGGTTACGTAGAGGTTTAAGCCAGGGTTCCTGCTCCAGATCACTGTCCAATGACTCCTGGAATAGTGAGAGGAGAAATCAGCCAGGATTCCTGCTCCTGGTCACTGACTGATGACCCTTAATCGTAGTTGCATGAATGTGGATATCGAGTGATACCACAACAGGTAGAACTCCTGCTGACATTGACTCAAGGCTCAAAAATATCAAATATCCTTTTTTATGAGTTCAGAGAGATCAAGTGGTCTATTGAATCTTCAGGAGTAGGACAGAAATTAACAAGTGACCATTCAGATTTTAGTGACTCTTGAACAGAAGGCTTTAAATGCAATGGAAAGAGTGAATCCCAGTGAGATTGGAACTATTTCATTGTGTGGGCTCCATTGGCACTGTTTGTACAGGGGAGTTGTAGCTGAACAAATGGATTAGTGATGGTCTGATTAACTGGATTTAATCACCAGCCACTGCCACACACTGAAACATAATTAAAGTAATTTAATCTTCACTTATCACAGAGTGAAGCCTGCCCTTGTTACTGCCATGTGTCATCACCATGTAAAATGTAGGAGCAGACTGCAGACAGCCCAAGGAGCTGGGATTAACCACAAATGCTACTGTTCCTTCTGTCCAAACCCTGACTCTCTCTTCATTTGGAACTAAACTCTGATTCTCTCACTGTGTCTAAACTATGACCCTCTCCATCTCTGTGTAACTATGATTGTCTCTCTGCCTGCGTCTGACTGTGACTCTCTCTCCACCTGCACCTGAACCGTGACCCTGTCTCTGTGTCTAACTGTGACCATCTCCCTGCCTGTGTCTAATTATGCCCAGTGGGTGTAGTGGGAAATTTTGAAGTGCAGGAGCTCAGAGAAAAAGCGTTGGCCATATCATTTCTAAATCTACCATTGCTTTGTTTTTCTATGTATTAATCATTTCAGTCTCCAACAGTCAGTCAACTATGCTTTTTAAGTGAAAAATATTAATGCTGGTAGGCATTTTATTTTGAACGGAGTGGGATTTTGAATCATTAGACTTTATAGTAGCTAGAATGTCTTCATGAAATATTTAACAGGTCACGTATCCATCATCCAAAATCCTCAGGGCCAATCACAATTCGGATTTCAGATAGGCCAGAATTTTTCTCTTGTCAGGCGGGCATGTGCCCAACCCAAACAAGCGCAAAATGACACATGACGTCAAGCGAGCATCCCGACATCATCGCACACCCGCGCGATATTTCAGTCGGCAGGCGAGCAGGGGAGTCAGCAGCCTACTAAGGCCCTTAATCAATTAATTGAGTAGAAGTTTTCACTGCCCGTCCAACCATTCGGCCTTGCGTTTTTGGCGAAACCTCATCCTCAGTTGGGATGAGGCTTTGACTAGTGATTTAAAAAAAAGTTGTTTACACTCTTAGTTAACATGTCCCCGCTCACAGGGACATGTTTTAAATATTTTATATATCTTCACTTTTATTGTTAAAACTCCTCAGCTACCTGAGGCAGCTCTGTGCCTCAGGGCGCTTTTGCTGCACACACCTGCACGCATGTGCGAACTTCAGTGCACGTGCTCCTCCCGCCCCCACCCCGACAGCGTTGAGCACTGCAGCACGTGTTTCATGCTGGCTGGCCGTTAACTGGCCAGCCAGCATGAAGTCAGGGTCGGGGTCTGATCACAGGCGGCTGTCGGCTTTGCGACTGCTCCCAGGCCTGCCTGCCGCACCTCCCCCGACGAGGGCAAAATTCTGCCCATTTGGACTAGGCCTAGGCCTTGGACTGGTACGAAGTAGTTGTGAAACCTATCAGAAAACATGTCCCTGGTTATCCAAGCTCTCTTATTGGCATGACAATAGCCTAAGCCTAGGCTGGCTATAGTCTAAAGTCAATAAAATGGCTAGAATAGTAGGATATATCACTGAATAATAAATGCAGAATACCTGTAATAAATTCCCACTTGTGGCACCGCCTTCAATTCTGCTTGCAGGAGAGGGTTCAGAGTGTTGAAGCACTCTGCTGAGTGGCATTCTTGAATAGTTCTCCCAGCTTCATCTACCTCATCAACATTGGTTTTTGTTTCATAAGTTTGTCTTTTATAGATTGACATTATCTCTTGCTCATTTATAAATGCACGTTGTTCCAGCACATCTATCAACCCGTCACACATGTTCATCTATGAGCACTTTCTCTACCAGATTCACGATGTCATCCTTGTCATCACTGTTTTTATCATTTAACTTTCATGAGCCGAAAATTGCCTTGGGCCATCGGCTGAATTAATGAGGTTATGTTGGACGGAGGTGGGGGGGGGGGTGGGGGTGGGGATGTTGGGAGTAAGTAGCTAAAAGATTGTTCTTCACCTAGAGTTTAACTGGAGATGTGCTTAACAATTCTCCAGGACCTGCGTAATTTTACAGTTATCTTTAAGCCCAGCTACCTGACAATGTGCACGTACCTCTGGTACAAAGTGGCTGTGAAACCCATCAGAAAACATTTCCCTGGTTATCCAGGCTCTCTTATTGGCATAATAATGAACAGGTAATGTCTGAATACCCTTGAGGCTGCTGGGGCATTTACTCTTCCCAGTTGCAGCCAGTTTACATTTGTGTGTATCAGCCTCATTGGCACAACCAAGGACAGTCAACCTATCCTTAGCATCCTTAACACCAGTTGGTGCACTGTCCTCAGCCATGGCTAGCCTAGGGGCGAGTTGCCAGAACAGACTCATTTCATCAGCATTGTAAATTTTTTCAGGCAAAAGGTTTTCATCTGAAACCAGCATAGCCAGCTCATCATTAAATTTTTCAATGGCGTCATAGTTTGCAGAGCCTTTGTTATCACAAACTTTCAAAAACTTGATATCATAATGCTTCTTGAACTTCTCCAACCAACACTTCATAATAATTTCCACAATGGATCTGGTTCCGCATGTGCTAGAGGGAGAGGCAGGTCCTGTCCTTGTGCTAGAGGGAGAGGCAGGTCTATTCCTAGTGCTAGAGGGAGAGGCAGGTCTTGTCCTTGTGCTAGAGGGAGAGGCAGGTCTTGTCCTTGTGCTAGAGGGAGAGGCAGGTCTAGTCCTTGTGCTAGAGGGAGAGGCAGGTCTTGTCCTTGTGCTAGAGGGAGAGGCAGGTCTAGTCCTTGGGCTAGAGGGAGAGACAGGTCTTGTCCTTGGGCTAGAGGGAGAGCCAGGTCTTGTCCTTGGGCTAGAGGGAGAGGCAGGGCTTGTCCTTGTGCTAGAGGGAGAGGCAGGGCTTGTCCTTGTGCTAGAGGGAGAGGCAGGTCTATTACTAGTGCTAGAGGGAGAGGCAGGTCTTGTGCTTGTGCTAGAGGGAGAGGCAGGTCTTGTCCTTGTGCTAGAGGGAGAGGCAGGTCTTGTCCTTGTGCTAGAAGGAGAGGCAGGTCTAGTCCTTGGGCTAGAGGGAGAGGCAAGTCTTGTACTTGTGCTGGAGGGAGAGGCAGGTCTTGTCCTTGTGCTAGAGGGATAGGCAGATCTTGTCCTTGTGCTAGAGGGAGAGGTAGGTCTTGTCCTTGTGCTAGAGGGAAAGGCAGGTCTTTTCCTCGAACCCTCTGCCGATTGGTGGCATCGCAGCCAAGTTGTGATCTATGATGTTGCATCCTAATGTGTCAAGAGGAAGCGCCCATTTAGTCTGACAAGCATGAGCACTGATACCTGGCTTATGAGAACTCTTGAGCACATTGGTGTTATAATTAAGTTAATTTGATTGAATCCTTGCTCACATTCTGCAGTGCTGCTTGGAATTACTTGTGTGCGGTGTAATAATGGTTGTAAACCATGGGGAATGCATTGTCCAGTTTTCTCCACATAATCCCTGAATGCATTGATTACAGGAGTAGATGGTAATTTAAACCACTTGCAGAGAGAAGCTGTTGCCAATTCTCCATAACTTAGTGACATTTCAACTGGCCAATAGTCTTTGCCAAGAACGCACAATTGGTTGATCAGAGATACATAACTGGATTGAGCTGCAGAGGCTGAATGAGAACCTTTCAATGACATGGTTGTGAACATTTGATTTTCTAAATTATTGACAAGACTGGTAGGAAACTGCTGATAGTTGATGCTGATAATCTTAATGTTGCTTCCTACCGAGGCCGTTCCAAACTTTCCCTGTCCAATTGCGACTTTGATCTCAAGAGGTTTTGTGCCAAGTCGTTCTTTCAGTCCATGGAAAAAGTGTACCCTGCGTTGTGTCTGCATACACAATCATTGTAGTGCATTTCTGAAAACACATTGTAGATCAGAGCTAAGCTAAGAGCAACTGTTTCAAGGAAATTCTCTTGAACAGACCCTCATAGGTTTTCCTGTCAGATGCAGATCTTGTTTCATCTTTCATTACCGGTTCAAAATGAGCACATAATGCTTCATAGTTGCACCACACAGCTGACACTATTCAAAATGACCTTGCTATTCATCTGGTGCTTAAAATGCAGCCTATTTTGGAAATTTGTTGCTCTAATACAGCAGTGCATTCTGCCGGTTGCCTCTGATTGAAAGGTGATCTGTTATACACAGTGTATAATTTGTCCGTAAAGGAATAGAAATGGTTCACTCCAGCAACTTCCGTAAATGAGTCATCCACTGAAAGTTCTAATCTATGGTTTAGGCAATGCCAAATAATACTTTCTGGGCATTGCTCCATAAGTCTGAGAGTTACACCTGATTTGGTACCAGCATAACACTCACTCTGTCCCTAGCAAACACTGCAAGATGCTTCTTCAGGTAGGAGCCACCAAAACCATGTTTCATGAGACATTCAAGAAGATACTTAACTATAGTATCAGCTTTTTGATCTGAACATTCAATCAAATCTGAAAACATGGGCCTGAATTTTACCTTTGGCAGGAGCGCGTGATCGGTGGGCCTAGGATCAGCTGGGAAACAGACCACTGACCACGATTAGCTCCTGACCGTGATTTCACACTGGCTGGCCAATTAACGGCCAACCAGCGTGAAACTCATGCTGAAAAGCTCTGCGCTGCCGGGGCGGGGGGGGGGTGGTGGTGGTGTGGGTAAGAGGTCGGGCGATGATGTCACCTCGGGCGCAGGTGAGCACTGCCTCAAGGAACTGCAGACCTCCAACTGATTAAATAAACGTTTAAAAAGCTGCAAAAAAAATGTCCATGCATCACAATCAAGCCCCTGACAATATACTTCATAAAATGTGTCCACAGATATTTATTTTTATTTTATTTTATAACGGAGATTTCATCCTGCCCTTGGATGAGGTTTGATGAAAAATGTAAGTACCGCCTGCTTTGATTGGTAAGGGGATCAAAGGTTACGGGGAGAAGGCGGGAGAATGGGGTTGAGAAACTTATCAGCCATGATTGAATGGCGGAGCAGAGTCGATGGGCCGAATGGCCTAATTTCTGCTCCTATGTCTTATGGTCTTATGGTCTTATTCGCCTGTCCGCCATCTGTAACGTTGGATGGGCCATGAGAAATCGGAGACAATTGCACCGTTAATGGGCTTAATTGCCCTCTTAATTATCAGTAGGCATGCTTCCAACTTTTGCGCATGCCCGCCAAGCAAAATATTGTCAAGAGCGCGATGACGCCAGGACGCTCGCCCGATGGCATCTTGCGTGATTTTACACCCGATCGGGTTCTGCCCATGAAGTAGTTTTGGCATGTTGTTCAATCTCGCCTTTTGAAATTACTCTGAATCTGCACGCACACTCAAGCTTCACCTTCCAAGCACACTTTCAGATCTTCGACTGTGTCAAGCAGAACACCACTGCTCCAAAGGCCCACAGTAAGGAGTCATCAATCTTTGGCTACCTCCTCAGATCTTCATGGCTTCTTTCAAGCACACCTTGCTTCTGCTCCCTTTGCAGATCTTTCTTTAACTTGGAGCTTTCTTTAACTTTTATTTTACTTCTGGGAGTTCTGGGACCTTTCTCTTGTCCCCCTTTGTTGTGTCCTGCTCAGTGGGCCAATTCCTCCATAATGGCTCTCCTGCTCAGGTCACCTGACCTGGTAGTTTCATGCCTTTTGGCTGCGGTTTGTGCCCTTAAAGGCCTTTTCTTCTGCACATACGCATAGGGCCATTCTCTAGCCAAAGGAACGACATAAGACCAACTTCACTTGTGCCAGCCATTTCCTGGCACATGCAGTACAGATGCAATACGGTATGTGAGTGATTTGAGACACAAAATGTGATGAGTGTAGCAAATTTGGGAGGAGCAGACAACATTGGATCGATGGTTCATACATCTCTTCAGCACGAGGGGTTTTCTCACCTCATGCCTGAGTCTGTAGTGAACTAATTGAGAGATATTGATTTCTATGATTAGTCAACAACTGCATTATCATCGGATCATGTGACTACCAGGATGGTGGAAGGCAAGCTAGATGAACTTCCATGTTTTATCACCTAAATATTTTTATGGTCTATTACCAACAGGAGAGGGGAGAGAGAGTCAGTGCCTTGAGGGGAGGGGGAGAGAGATTCAGCACCTTCAGAGGAGGGGATCAAATGAGGCGATGCTGAGAAAAATTAATCCTGAAATGGGAAAGGTGAGAATCTTGATGGATTATTTTTAATTACTAACGTTTGTTATTCCACGTTTAATGCAGGTTCACAGATATTCAGTATGCAACAGGTCGGCATGAGTTTCTATGGTAACCAAAAGGATTGGGTTCAACTGCTATCATGATAGAATGGGCACTTATCAAAGAGAGTGTGAGGAGAGCAGAGAGACAGGGGTGAAGAGATAGATAGAGAGTAAGAGAAGTGAAAATAGATATAAAAAATATAGAAATTGTGAATTGCAGAGAGCAAAGAGAGGAAAATGAAAGGAAAAATTGGAGAGATATAATGGACAATAACAAAAAAGAGCAAAGGAAAGTGACAGGGACAGATCAGAGAGTGATTGAATGGGAGGCAGATGTATAGAGATAGATAGAAAGATATAGTGAGAGAACGATAGAGTGAATGGGAGAGAGAGATAGAGCAATAAAGAGAGACAGATAGAGGAAGAGAGACAACCCTATAGGAAATGAGGCAATGGAATTCGAGCAGTGGGACTGGGGCCCGAAGGAACAAAGGACTTCCATTTCTGTAGCACCCTTCACATCCTCAGGATGTCCCAAAGCACTTTGCAGCCAGTGATGTACTTTTTTAAAGTGTAGTTAGTGTAATAAATTAAATGCAACAGTCAATTTATGCATAGCAAGGTCCCACAAACAGAATGACCAGCTAATATATTTTTAATGAAGTTGTTTGAGGGATAGATATTGGCTAGGACACTGGGGATAACTCCCCTGCTCTTCTCTGAAATAGTGCCAAGGGTTGTTTACATCCATCTGATAGGGCTACAAGGGGTCTCGGTTTGAGGTCTCATGCAAAAGACAACATCATTGGCCATTTCAGGAATGGGCAAGTGGTCAGTCCATTAACCTGGACTCTTTCTCCCAAAGCTAATAGTGTTGAGGTGCTGTAGGTCAGGTTACAAAGCCACCTGGACTGTGCTGATATCCAGGAAATAAAGATTAATCTCCTGGACACCGCTGGAAGCAATACCAATCTCAAATGAAACATATCTCATCACAGACAGAAGTCCACTCAGAGTGGTTTTATTTCCCAGCCTGAATTGGGATTTGGTCCTCAGACTCCCAAATAGGGGAGAGTGACACTGGATCTCATGCCAGGTTTCTTTAATCCAAACTCAATCAATTTACAAACAGTGAGGTAGGTTTGTTTGTGAACAATGAGTCAAAGAGATCGTGATGGACAGCAGACCACAGCTATCAATCAGCCTTATCTTCAGCCATTCCAAATTCTGCACAAAGGAGTTCATTATGTGCCCTTCTACAAATAGGAACAAAGATAAAAATAAACAAAATCACAAGACACTCAGGTTCAAGACCAACAATCATCTCGAATGCCAAAACCCCAGGGAGTGTTGGATCCATCCCCAGTTTGTCATCCATCAACCAAGGCAGTTATCACTGGATTAGAGAGAAGGGAAATCAGCTTGGGTTCCTGTTCCTGATCATAGCTTCTGAGCCACTCTTGTTGATGGACATTGAAGTCTTCCATCCAGAGTACATTCTGTTCCCTTGCTACCCTCAGCACTTCTTCCAAGTGGTGTTCAACATGGAGGAATACTGGTTCATCAGCTGAGAAGGGTTGGTGGGTGTGAGCCAGCAAGTGGGTTTCCTTGTTTGCTTCCTTGCCCATATTTGACCTGATGTCATGAGACCTCATGGAGTCCAGAGTCAATGTTGAAGGCTCCCAGGACAACTCCCTCCCGACTATATAGCACTGAGACCCACCAGGATTGGTGGCAGTCCTGTCAATGGGACATGACATACCCAAGGATGGTAATGGTGGTGTCTTGAACATTGTAATGTATGATTCCGTGAATATGACCATGTCAGGCTGTTGCTTGACTAGTCTGTGGGACAGTTCTCCCAACTTTGGCACATGGGTTAGAGAGATAGAAAAGCAACTAAGGTTCCTGCTCCAGATCGTTGTCCAACAGTTAAGTTAAGACTAGACTGCAGCCCCAATGCTTTTCAACAGAATGAAGAAATCCTCATTCCAACCTGATGGTACTGAAGCTAACTCTGGCCCTGGCTGATATTTGTGAGTCCAGTATAGAGAAGGATTGGTTTCATTCAAGTTCAGCTGACCCATTAAAGGACCTGAGCGGGTGTTTATCAATGCTGCCCATCTGATATCCACAATAAAACTTATTTTGCATAAAACCTTCTTCAATTTCCATTTGTAATTCTAATTTGCCTCTTCATTGATAACAATGTTTGTTCTTCACTGCCTCTGATTCTCCTGCTGCGCAGTAACCACCTCCTTTGATCGCTCTCTAAATTAAACACAAAGCCTCGCTCAGCTTGGATTAAAGGAACACAATTATCCTGTCCATTAGTATGTTGTTACCGTGTCTGAGAGTATGTCTGAACCATTCCACTCAGTGTATTCACTGCAGAGTAGGTACTGGGTCTATGAAACATGATGTAACAGGCAATTTATGGCTGGTTACACCAGATAGATTCTGGATTTGGGGGAGGCAAAGGTGGTGTGGTGATAATATCACTAGACTAGTAACCCGGAGGCCGAGGCTAATGCTCTGGGCAAATTTAACCATTGCAGCTGGTTAAATTTGGAATTAAAAAGCTGTCTCGGTTATAGTGTCCATGCAACCATTGTTAATTGTTGCAAAAAACCATCCAGTTCACTAATGTCCTTTAGGAAATCTGCTGTCCTTAGCTTGTCTTGCCTACATGTGAACACAGACCCACTGCAATGAGTTTGACTTTTAACTGCCTCTGAAATGGCCAAGCAAGCTACTCAGTTGTATCAATCCACTACAAAGCCTAAAAGGAATGGAACCTGACAGACCAGCCAGCATTGACTTAGGCACCAGAAACAACAAAGGCACACAAAGCCCTGTTGACCCTGCAAATCCACCTTACTGACATCTGGGGCTTTGTTTCAAAACTGGGAGAGCTGTCCCACAGACTAGTCAAGTAACAGCCTGACATAGTCATACCCACTGAATCATGCCTTACAGATAATATCGCAGACACCACCATTACGTTCCCTGTCAGTGGGACAGGACAGACCCAACAGAGGTGGTGACACAGTGCTATACAGTCAGAAGGGAGTTGCCCTGGGAGCCCTCAACATTGACTCTGGACCCCATGAAGTCAGGTCAAACATGGGCAAGGAAACCACCTGCTGGTTACCACCTACCACAATGCCCCTGAGCTGATGAATTAGTACTCCTCCATGTTGAGGGATGAGCAATAAATGTTGGCCTAGCTCGCGACATCCACATCACGTGAAACTATAAAAAAGATCCTTCATCTGATTCCTCAGTATCCAATTATCCTGACCCTCTTGCTTAATAACCAAACTTTAAGGAAACTGATGGGGTTGCAGATGGACACAGTACATGGCCAAATGCAGTAAGACCTGGACAATATCCAGGCTTGGGCTGACAATTGGCAAGTCACATTCGCGCCACACAAATGCCAGGTAATGACCATCTCCAACAAGAGAGAATGTAACCATTGCCCCTTGACATTCAATGGCATTACCATCACTGAATCCTTCACTATCAACATCTTGGGAGTCACTAATGACCAGAAACTGAACTGGACTAGTTACATAGATACTGTGGCTACAAGAGCAGGTAAGGGGCTAGGAATCCTGCAGCGAGTAACTCATCTCCTGACTCCCCAAAGCCTGTCCGTCATCTACAAAGCACAAGTCAGGAGTGTGATGGAATACTCTCCACTTGCCTGGATGAGTGCAGCTCCAATAACATTCAGGAAGCTTGACACCATCCAGAATAAAGCAGCCCACTTGATTGGCACCACATCCACAAACATTCACTCTCTCCACCATCGACACACAGTAGCAACAGTGTGTACCATTTACAAGATGCACTGCAGAAACTCACCAAGCTTCACTAGGCAGCACCTTCCAAACCCATGACCATGACCATCTAGAAGGACAAAAGCAGCAGATAGATGGGAACACCACCACCTGGAAGTTCCTCTCCAAGCCACTCACCTTCCTGACTTGGAAATGTATCGTCACTCCTTCACTGTCGCTGGGTCAAGATCCTGGAACTCCCTCACTAACAGCACCGTGGGTGTACCTACATCACATGGACTGCAGCGGTCCAAGAAGGCAGTTCACCACTACCATCTCAAGGGCAATTAGAGATACGTAATAAATACTGGCCTAGTCAGTGGCACCCACATCCCGTAAATGAATTTAAAAAGCCTGAGCAGACGTGAATGGTGCTGAACGTTGTGCAATCATCAGTGAACATCACCACTCCTGACCTTATGATGGAGAGAAGGTCATTGATAAAACAGCTGAAGACAGCTGGGCCTAGGACACTACCCTGAGGAACTCCTGCTGTGATGTCCTGGGACTGAGGTGATTGACCTCCAACAATTACAATCATTTCCCTTTGTGCTAGGTACGACTCCAACCAGTAGACAGTTTTCCACTAATTCCCATTGACTCCAGTTTTGCTAGGGCTCCTTGATGCTACACTCAGCCAAATGCTGCCTTGATTTCAAGGGCAGTCACTCACACCTCACGTCTTGAGTTCGGTTCTTTTGTCCATGTATGGACCAAGGCTGTAATGAGATTAGCTAAGTGGCCTTGGCAGGACCCAAAATAAGTGTCAGTTAGCAGGTTATTGCTAAGCAAGTGTCACTTGATAGCATTGTTGAAGGCACCTTCCATCACTTTACTGGTGATAGAGAGTAAACTGATGGCGTGGTAGTTGACTGGGTCAGATTTGTCCTGCTTTTTTGTGGACAGGACATACTGGGGCAATTTTCCACATTGCCAGGTAGTGCCACACAACACGATGGAGGGTATCTTCAATGTGAAGATGGGGCTTGGTCTCCACAAGAGCTGTGCAGTTGTCACTCCTCCCAGTACTGCCATCGACAGGTAGATTGGTGAGGATGAGGTCAAGTAGGGTTTTCTTTCTTGTTGGTTCCCTCACCACCTGCCATAGATGCATTTCAGCAGCTTTGTCCTTTAAGACTTGGCCAGCAGTGGTGCTACCGAGCCACTCTTTGTGATGGACATTGAAGTTCCCCACCCAGTGTACATTCTGTGCCATTGCCACCTTCAGTGTTTCTTCCAAGTGGTGTTCAACATGATTCATCAGTAGAGGGTTGGCAATAGGTGGTAACCAGCAGGAGATTTCCTTTCCTATGTTTGACATGATGCCGAATTTAATCCAGATAAGTGTGAGATGTTGCACTTGGGCAAGACAAACAAGGCATGGGAATACATGATGAATGGTGGACCTTGGGAAGTACCGAGGATCAGAGGGACCTTGGTGTGCATGTCCACCGGTCCCTTAATGTAGTGGGACAGGTAGATAAGGTGGTTCAGAAGGCATATGGGATACTTGCCTTCATTAGCTGAAGCATAGAATATAAGAGCAGGGAGGTTTTGCTGGAACTGCATAAAATGCTGGTTAGGCCACAGCTAGAGTATTGCATGCAGTTCTGGAATAGGAAGGATGTGATTGCACTAGAGAGAGTGCAGACTAGATTCACCAGGATGTTGCCTAGACTGGAGAGTTTTAGTTAGGAGAGATTGGATAGACTGGGGTTATTTTCCTTGGAGCAGAGGAGATTGAGGGGAGACATGATTGAGGTGTATAAAATTATGAGGGACATAGATAGGGTAGTCAGGAAGGAATAAAAACAAAAAACTGCGGATGCTGGAAATCCAAAACAAAAACAGAAACAGAAATACTGGAAAAACTCAGCAGGTCTGGCAGCATCGGTGGAGAGGAGTACAGTTGACGTTTCGAGTCCTCATGACCCTTCAACAGAACTGAGGAAGGGTCATGAGGACTCGAAACATCAACTGTACTCCTCTCCGCCGATGCTGCCAGACCTGCTGAGTTTTTCCAGGTATTTCTGTTTCTGTTTTTGTTTTAGACAAGAAGGAACTTTTCCCCTTGGTGGAGGGATCAATAACCAGGGGGCATAGATTTAAGGTAAGGGGCAGGAGGTTTAGAGGGGATATGAAGAAGAATTTTTGGTGGTGGGAATCTGGAACTCACTGACTGAAAGGGTGGCAGAAGCAGAAACCCTCATAACATTTATGAAGTATTTGGATATGCACTTGCGATGCCATGGCATACAAGGCTACGGGCCTAGTGCTGGAAAATGGGATTAGAAAAGTTAGGTACTTGTTTGACCGGTGCAGACTCGAAGGGCCTTTTTCTGTGCTGTAGACCTCTATGACTCTATGCCGTAAGACTTCATGGGGTCCAGAGTCAATGTTGAGGGCTCCCAGGGCAACTCCCTCCTGATGATACCACTGTGCTGCCACCTCTGCTGGGTCTGTCCCATCACCCGCCAGGGATGGTGATGGAGGTCACCAGTTGAGGGACACAGGACAATCACAGTTCAGGCCTGGGGGGAGCAGGTGAGCCAGTGGGCGAAGGGTTTGGGGAGGTGTGAAATTTCAGGTGGCTCAGCTCAGGGGGTGTGGATTCCAGGAGTTCAGGTATCTGGCTGGGGAGTTGATCTTTCCAGGGATCCGAGGCTGGAATTCATGCATCCCTGGCACTTAACCAGAATTTTTTGAAGGGTTGCCAGGAAGACCTCACATGAGTTGTTCCCTTTAAGGCTCAACATCTGGTACCAGTGGGCGGGGGCATAGCCACAATAAGTTCTGCCTATCTGTACCTGACCTTCGCCCTTAGGCTCCTACAATTTGCAGGCCACCAATTTGCACGTTTACCGGCTCTCACGGCTGTTACAGGCATGCCCTGGATGGCTAAATGTGACCCTAGCCAATGTGGCATCTGGCACAATCCGGCGTGATTCAGATGTGATTCGGATGCAGCAGATTGGGAGGTGAAATTCAAAGTTTTTAAACATCAGATCAATGGGCTGCTCTAAGTTGCATTTTGCAAGTGCATGATCCACAAACAGAGTTCACAGCTCTTTGGTTTCCAGCTTCTGACAGGAATATCGAAGATTATGCTCAAAGCGACAGGGAGATATCTTGAACATCACAGGAATGGCTCAGGTTTCCTACCTCACTGTGTTGCTATGGAAACAGTGATGCATGAGGGAGAGGCATTTATAATTGAACAATATTCTGTGAAAAGCCGCTCGCACTAAGGTAGGAAATTAAAGTGGTAACTTCAATAATATTCCACTTTGAACTGAGTTTAATGACTCACAGGGGATGCAGCAGGTTCAGCACAGCTGCATTTGTTAGCAGGTTTGGATCAGGACATTTTGTTTCTCAAGTCACTTACAAACACCTACTGTTTTTTAATGCTGTTAGCCTCCTTCCTTTCACTGTTCTGTGTCTGGCCTTCTGATCACAGGTCCTCCCGTGCAGGTTGAGAACGTATATTTGGAGTTTGTGCTGTCAGAGCGAGCATCGCCCAACAGGAGCAGAGTAAAGAAATGGCGCTAAATTTATACAAACCAGGTAGAGACTCGGTGCCCTTCAGAGTCCCCATTATAGAAAGGACTTTAACTCAGCAGAGCTTTATAAACACTGTAGATTCGCCATGGTGATACTAGGATAGGAGACTATAGTCATGAGGAAATACTTGAGATAGAAAAATAGGAACAATTTGAGGCCATTCAGCCTATTGTGCCTGTTCTGCCAATCAGCATGATCATAGCCAATCTGAATTCGAACACCATCCATTTCCCTTGGTTCCATATCCTTGGCTAGCAAAAATCTGTCAATCTCAGATTTTAAATTAATAATTGAGTTAGCATCTACTTTTTGTGGGGGAGAGTTCTACACTTGGTGCGAAGAGGTATTCCTAACTGTCTTGAATGGCCTGGCTCTGATTTTAAGGTTATGTCCCATTATCCTAGTTTTCCCCATCAGCAGAGAAAGTTTCTCTCTCTATCTAAAAAAATTCCTTGCAGAATCCTACAAATCCTCAATGAAGGCACCCTTTGATAGCCTATATTCTGGGTTTTATGTTTATGTATTCTTCCCTCATAATCTGACTCTTGGAGTCCTTCTCACATTCTGTTGAGATAGGAAGGATAAAGCTGGCAACTATCAGCCAGTCAACCTCATGTCATTATGGGGAAACATAGAGCGACAATAATCTGGGACAAAATGAATTGTCACTTGGAAAGGTATGCATTAAAAAATTACAGTCAGCACAGTTTTGTTAAAGGCAAATTGTGTTTAACTAATGCAATTGAATTCTTTGATAAAGCGACAGAGGGGGATGATGAAGGTAGTGTAGTTGATGTTGTGCAAACGGGCTTCTGAAAGGCATTTGATAAAATACAGCAATAGACTTGTTTGCAGATTAAAGGAGATTAAAGAGACAGTGGCAGCATGGATACAAATTGGCTAAAGGATTGAGAGCAGAGAGTAATTGTGAAGGGTTGTTTAAGGGGTTGGAAGGAAGTGCTGAGTGGTGTTCCCCAGCGGCCAGTATTCAGGTCACTGTTCCCTTCCAATATATATTAATGGCCTGCACTTGGGTATACAGAGTATATTTCAAAGTTTGCAGATGACACGAAATTCAGAAATATGGGGCAGAATCTTCAACTCCGAAGCCTAAGTTCGGTGGCGGGCACAGAAGTGAGAGGAGAGTGATTCTTGCCGTGGGGGGAGGGGTTGAAGGGGGAGGCTGAACATGCACAATCTTGCGCTGTTCACCTCATTACTTATGCACAGCAAATCTCGAGGTGGACGGACCTTCCCCGCCGTTACCTCATGGGATCGAAGGTTCGGGCGCTATAATCAAAGGGCACCCAGACAGCCTCCCTCCCTTAGCCTGCTTCCCAGGAGTAGCCTCCACTCCACCCTTTCACCCTAACCCCCACTTCCAGTCTTGGTGCAGCTTGTGCTACTGGCACCCGATATGAGTGAATATATGAGCGGTGCCCCCAGGAGGTGAAAGCAGCGTCTACTGACCTCAAAGCCGTGGAAGAAGTGAAGCCCGCCAGCCACACGCCACATATACAATCGTAAAACTGAGCATTCTAATTTCCTGCTGGCGGGGAACTTAATTTGGCGGGGCAACTTAATTCCGGCAAGGTGGCCTTTTAATGAGCATGCAGGACATGCGAAAAGGTTCCCTGACATTGCTCGTCAGGAATCTCGACCTGCCTCTAACCCACCATTAAAGCCCCAAGGACAGAATTCCAACAGTTCACCCCGACGTCAGGAAATTAATTTTGGCCTCACGCTAAATTAAGTTTCCCCCACCCGCCATGAGACCTGCTGCTGGCAAGACTGGAAGATTCCGCCCATAATGAACAATGATTGACAAAAGAACCAGACTCGAAAATAGGAGAATTTTTTTAATGCATTGAGTTGTTACATAATCTGTAAAGGAGGCAGAAGCAATTTTCCAGGTATTGTTGTTTTTGTTCAATAATTCACAGGTTAGTGTTGGAACAGCCCGGGGAGTGTTTGATGGAAGAGTGTAGAGAGAGCTTTACTCTGTATCTAACTCATGCTGTGAGGCCAGCAAGTGAATATTATCTTTCTTCATTGTATGTTCCAATCCGTCCCATCCAGATCTGCATTTGACTCCAGAACCTGGAGATAAAAAGTCAATCACTGGCCCGGCGCAGTCCCATGTGTTGATGTTTTAGCAATCTCCATTGTTTGTTAATTCCTTGCTTTCCATGTTTATATTATAGTTGAATCTAATCAAGGAGTGGAGTGCCGGTCACATGGAGCTGGGATGTTGGCCTTACTGTGATATGCAGGGAATGGTGCTCCGGGGAGACTTGACTGCAGAAGATCTTGTCAGGTTTCACCAGCTCTTGTGTCAGGCACCTGTCTCAATGCATCAGGTCCAAGGAGCACTCAGTCAGGTGAGAAGATGATGAACAGATTTAATCAATGGCCTCTCCCTGACAACTAGTTCTCAACTCCAAATCTAATTAAGAAATTATAGAATCACAGAATTGTTACAGCACAGAAGGAGGCCATTTGGCCTGGCAGGGTCCATGCTGGCTCTCTGCAAGACAAGCTCAGCTCGTCCCACTCCCCTGCCTTTCCCACTGAGCCCTGCAGAATTTTCCTCTCCAGATAATTCTCCAATTCCCTTTTGATAGCCGTGATGGAATCTGCCTCCACCACACCCTCAGACAGTGCATTCCAGATCCTAACTACTTGCTGCGTAAAAAAAGTTTTCCCTCCTGTCATCTTTGGTACATTTGCCAATCATCTTAAATTGGTGTACAACTGGTTCACAATCCTTCCACCAATGCAAACAGTTTTGCCTTATCTACTTTGGCCAGACCTTTCATGATTTTGAATACCTCTAACAAATCCCTTTTCAACCTTCTAATCTCTAAGGAGAGCAGTCCCAGCCTCTCCAATCTATCCATGTAATTGAAGTTCCTCATCCCTGGAACCATTCTCACTAACCTTATCTGAACCCTCTCTAATATCTTCACACCTTTCCTAAAGTGTGGTACCCAGAATTTGACACAATCCTCCAGCTGAGGTCAAACCAGAGTTTTATCAAGTTTCATCATAACTTTAGTACTCCATGCCTCCATTTATAAAGCCCAGGATCCCATATGCTTTATTAACCACTTTCTCAACCTGCCCTGTCATCTTTAATGATTTGTGCACATGTATCCCCGGATCCCTCTGCTCCCGCACTCTCCTTAAAATTGTATCCTTTATTTATACTGACTCTTCCCTTTCTTCTGAGCAAAATGTATCATTTTCACTTTTCTGCATTAAATTTCATCTGCCATGTATCTGCCCATTCCACCAGTTTGTCTATGTCTTCTTGAAGCTTATCACTGTTCTCTTCTGAGTTCCCAGTACTTCCAAATTTTGAGTTCTACAAGTTTTGAAATTGTTCCCTGTTCACCCAAGTCAAGATCATTAACATAGATCAAGAAAAGCAGTGGTCCAAGGGAGTAACATTGTATACCTTCCTCCAGTCCAAAAAACAATTAGTGATGGAAATCCCAGCACAGGAGTAGGTAAATCTAGATGGGTTTCTATTCCCCCTCTAACTCCTTTTTCTCCTCCTCTTCCTTTAGCTACAATTCAACAATAAAACTTTGCATTTCCATAGTGCCTATAATGTGGTAAAATGGAATATATAATTCAGTGAATTGAAAAGGGATCAGCCCAGGTGGATTAAAATCAAAAATTGCTGGTCGAACATTTATTGTCAATGGGAGATGGTTTATGTAGAGAAAAGACACATTTAATGGAGCTTGCAGATAATATACAATTGTTAAACAATGTTGAATTTTGGAGCTTTTGGACTTTGCTGGTGTCCGGCTTCAGGGCTGAGCTTATGTTGAGCTCAACAGAGAGGAATGAAAGGGTGAGCTGCTTATAAATCCTCTTGATTGCTCTGATTGGCAGGTGTGCAAGATGAGTGAAGTCCGTAACCCGAAAACACTCCTGGACACAATAATAGAGTACGAGAAACGCCAAGATCAGGCCACACAGGTATTAATGCTGACTGTCACTGGGATAGGGTTCCACAGACACTGACTCTTACTGGGATACAGTTCCACAAACACTGACTCTCACTGGGATACAGTTGCACAGACACTGAATCTTTCGGGGTACAGTTCCACAGACACTGACTCTCACTGGGGTACAGTTCCACAAACACTGACTTTTACTGGGATACAGTTCCACAGACACTGATTCTCACTGGGGTACACTTCCACAAGGCATTGACTCTCAGTGGGGTGTAGCTCCACTGACACTGACTCTCACTGGGGTACAGAGCCACAAACTGCCCCCATTGAGCAGCCACACAGAGCAGGAAATGTCCTAGCTCCATCACTAGCCATTGCAGCATTACCTGATCTCAGACCAATATGATTTTTCTCCCCTCTCAGAGCCACTGGGAGCCATGTTCAAGTCCCAGAGCTGCCCTGGCCTGACCTGAGCTACACCAACAGCGGCTGCAGATTCAATCCATGTCCTTCTCAATCTGTGTCTCAGTTCCCATTGCTTCATCCAATGGAAGCAATTTGGCAGTGAGGGAGCCATTCCAATCAAATCCGCAGCATCCCATAACTCCATCTCTCCTTACTCTGATGCTGCAGATGTTGTGGGATTTCCAGATGCTAAATGATCTGAACAGCAGTTGGATGTTGTTGCTGGCCTCCAGGAATTTACTTCGTGACCTGACTGAGAATCATATCTCCTTGGAAACATGCCGACACTTCCTATTAGAGCAAATGACCCATTATCATGATGGACCTTGGAAAGAAAGGAAAGTAAGTTGATCTCCAAGTGTGATATGGACAACGGTACTCTGTATCTACTCCTGCTCCCATTTCTTATGTTCTCATGTATATCGGTGAATGGAGCTTTACTCTGTATCTAATCCGTGCTATACCTTCCCTGGGAGTTTTACTCTGTACCCAACCTGTGCAATCTATAAAGATGAAAGTCAGGAGGAGTGTAAGACTGACTGCCAATCGGCTATGGCCTTTTACCAATTTCTACTCCAGTGAGTGCTATTTGGAGGATTTATTTTCGGGTGGGTGGGATGAGGAGGGAACTGTCCAGTACTCAGTGTGGGGAACCTATTCCTAGTTTTACATCAGTGACCTGGAATCAGAAACTCTGCAAAGTTAGCAACAATCAAGGGGAGGCTGCTGAGAGATTGCAGAATGGACTGGACAACATGGGTAAGTGGAGAGAAGAACAATAGATGGAGATCAGAGACCAATACCTAAGAAGCAAAAAATAGGCAATGTACATTCTCCATGAATGGGCTGACATAGGCAGTGTACAGGAGCTGACATCCAGGAAACATTCAGATCAGCAATCAACTAATTATTAACCACCTCATGGACCAAAATAATCAAAGTTCATCACCAAACCTTCTAATGCTCTGCTCACAACATCCGTAATACTGTGAGTGACGAGGACAGTGAGTGTGAGTGATGAGGGCAGTGAGTGTGACTAATGAGGTCAGTGAGTGGGGTACCAGGGCAGTGAGTGTGAGTAATGGAGGCAGTGAGAGTGACAAGGGGCAGTGAGTGTGAGTGGAGAAGGCCGTGAAGATGAGCAATGAGGTCACTAAATGTGAGTGACGAGGGCAGTGAGCGTGAGTGACAGAGAATTGAGTGTGAGTGACAGAGGCAGTGAGTGTAAGTGATGAAGGAAGTGAGTGTGAGTGATGGAGGTAGTGAGTGTGAATAATGAGGGCACTAAGCGTGAGTGATGAGGACAGTGAGTGTGTGTTGGAGGCAATGAGTGTGATTAATGAGGGCAGTGAGTGTGAGTGGAGAAGGCCGTGAGGATGAGCAGTGAGGGCACTAAGTGTGAGTGACAAGGGCAGTGTGTGTGAGTGATGAGGGCAGTGAGCCTAAGTGAGGAAGGCATTGAGTGTGAGTGATGGAGATAGTGAGTGTGAGTAATGGGGATAGTGAATATGAGTGACAGAGGGAGTGAGTTTAAGTGATGAAGGAAGTGAGTGTGAGTGACGGAGGCAGTGAGTGTAGGTGATGAGGGCAGTGAGTGTGGGTAAGGAGGGCAATAGGTGTGGGTAATGAAGGCAGTGAGTGAGTGATGAGGGCAGTGAGTGTGCATGACGAAGGCAGTGAGTGTGAGTAATGAGGCAGTGCATATGAGTAATGAGGCAGTGCATATGAGTAATGAGGCAGTGCATATGAGTAATGAGGCAGTGAGTATGAGTAATGAGGCAGTGAGTGTGAGTGATGGAGGCAGTGAGTGTGCATGACGAAGGCAGTGAGTGTGAGTAATGAGGCAGTGAGTATGAGTAATGAGGCAGTGAGTGTGAGTAATGAGGCAGTGAGTGTGAGTAATGAGGCAGTGAGTGTGAGTAATGAGGCAGTGAGTGTGAGTAATGAGGCAGTGAGTGTGAGTAATGAGGCAGTGAGTGTGCATGACGAAGGCAGTGAGTGTGCATGACGAAGGCAGTGAGTGTGAGTGATGGAGGCAGTGAGTGTGCATGACGAAGGCAGTGAGTGTGCATGACGAAGGCAGTGAGTGTGAGTAATGAGACAGTGAGTGTGAGTAATGAGACAGTGAGTGTGAGTAATGAGACAGTGAGTGTGAGTAAGGAGGCAGTGAGTGTGAGTAAGGAGGCAGTGAGTGTGAGTAAGGAGGCAGTGAGTATGAGTAAGGAGGCAGTGAGTATGAGTAATGAGGCAGTGAGTATGAGTAATGAGGCAGTGAGTGTGAGTGATGGAGGCAGTGAGTGTGCATGACGAAGGCAGTGAGTAATGAGACAGTGAGTATGAGTAATGAGGCAGTGTGTGAGTGACGAAGGCAGTGATGGTGGGTGATGAGGGCAGTGGGTGCGGGTAGTGTGGTAATGAGGGCAGTGAACGAGGAAGGAGGGCAGTGAGTGTGAGTAATGGTAGTGAGTATGAGGAATGAGGGTAGTGAGTATGAGGAATGAGGGCAGTGAGTGTGAGTGAAAAGGGCAGTGAGTGAGTAATGAGGGAAGTGAGTGTGAGTGACGGTGGCAGTGAATGTGATTGACGGCAACTGAGTCTGAGTGACAGAGGCAGTGAGTGTGGGTAAAGAAGGCAGTGAGTGTGGGTCATTAGGACAGTGAGTGTGATTAATGAGGGCAGTGAGTGACGAGGGCAGTGAGTGTTGGTATTGAGGGCAGTGAGTGATGGAGGCAGTGAGTGTTAGTGAAGAGGACAGTGTATGAATAATGAGGGTAGTGGGTGAAGAGGGCAGTGAGTTGTGAGTAATGAGGGCAGTGAGTGTGAGTAATGAGGGAAGTGTGTGAGTGACGGTGGCAATGAATGATTGACGGCAACAGTGAGTTTGAGTGACGGACGCAGTGAGTGTGGGTAAAGAAGGCAGTGAGTGTGAGTCATTAGGACAGAGTGTGATTAATGAGGGCAGTGAGTGAAGGAGGCAGTGAGTGTGAGTGATGAGGGCAGTGAGTGAGTGACGAAGGAAGTGAGTGACAGAGGCAGTGAGTGAGTGACGAGGACAGTGAATGTTAGTGACGTGGACAGGGAGTGATAGAGGCAGTGAGTGAGTGATGAGGACAGTGAGTGTTAATGACGTGGGCAGTCAGTGACGGAGGCAGTGAGTGAGTGACGGAGGCAGTGAGTGAGTGACGAGGCCAGTGAATGTTAGTGACGTGGACAGGGAGTGATAGAGGCAGTGAGTGAGTGATGAGGACAGTGAGTGTTAATGACGTGGGCAGACAGTGACGGAGGCAGTGAGTGAGTGACGGAGGCAGTGAGTGAGTGACGGAGGCAGTGAGTGAGTGACGAGGGCAGTATGAGTTTTGACAGCAGTGAGTGTGAGTATTGAGGGCAGTGATTGAGTAATGTGGGCAGTGGGTGCGAGTGACGGAGGCAATGAGTGAGTGATTGAGGTTCTGATGTTTTTACAGGACAATGGGGAGGATGATGGCGAGAGTTTGAAGACGACGTCCATGTATCTCATGGAGATGGACCAGGAAAAACATCGGGTCAGCACCAGGTGAGCAGCAGCATTAAGAGGCACACAGAGACAATCAGATCACCCCCAATTATCAAATATTCATGGTATGGTACTGAGCCACACACAGACCAGGATTACACTGGGTGTGGTGCTGAGTCACACACAGACCGGGATTACACTGGGTTTGGTACTGAGCCACACACAGACTGGGATTACACTGGGTGTGGTGCTGAGTCACACACAGACCAGGATTACACTGGGTGTGGTACTGAGCCACACACAGACCGGGATTACACTGGGTTTGGTACTGAGTCACACACAGACCGGGATTACACTGGGTTTGGTACTGAGCCACACACAGACCGGGATTACACTGGGTTTGGTACTGAGCCACACACAGACCGGGATTACACTGGGTTTGGTACTGAGCCACACACAGACCGGGATTACACTGGGTTTGGTACTGAGCCACACACAGACTGGGATTACACTGGGTTTGGTACTGAGCCACACATAGACCGGGATTACACTGGGTTTGGTACTGAGCCACACACAGACTGGGATTACACTGGGTGTGGTACTGAGTCACACACAGACCAGGATTACACTGGGTTTGGTACTGAGTCACACACAGACCAGGATTACACTGGGTTTGGTACTGAGTCACACACAGACCGGGATTACACTGGGTTTGGTACTGAGCCACACACAGACCGGGATTACACTGGGTTTGGTACTGAGCCACACACAGACTGGGATTACACTGGGTGTGGTACTGAGTCACACACAGACCAGGATTACACTGGGTTTGGTACTGAGCCACACACAGACCGGGATTACACTGGGTTTGGTACTGAGCCACACACAGACTGGGGTTACACCGGGTGTGGTACTGAGCCACACACAGACCGGGATTACACTGAGTGTGGTTCTGAGTCACACACAGACCGGGGTTACACCAGGTGTGGTACTGAGTCACACACAGACCAGGATTACACTGGGTTTGGTACTGAGTCACACACAGACTGGGATTACACTGGGTTTGGTACTGAGTCACACACAGACCAGGATTACACTGGGTTTGGTACTGAGTCACACACAGACAGGGGTTACACTGGGTTTGGTACTGAGTCACACACAGACTGGGATTACACTGGGTTTGGTACTGAATCACACACAGACCGGGGTTATACTGGGTTTGGTACTGAGTCACACACAGACCAGGATTACACTGGGTTTGGTACTGAGTCACACACAGACCGGGGTTACACTGGGTTTGGTACTGAGTCACACACAGACCGGGATTACACTGGGTTTGGTACTGAATCACACACAGACCGGGGTTATACTGGGTTTGGTACTGAGTCACACACAGACCAGGATTACACTGGGTGTGGTACTGAGTCACACACAGACCGGGGTTACACTGGGTGTGGTACTGAGTTACACACAGACCGGGATTACACTGGGTTTGGTACTGAGTTACACACAGACCGGGATTACACTGGGTTTGGTACTGAGTCACACACAGACCGGGATTACACTGGGTTTGGTACTGAGTCACACACAGACCAGGATTACACTGGGTGTGGTACTGAGTCACACACAGACCGGGGTTACACTGGGTGTGGTACTGAGTTACACACAGACCGGGATTACACTGGGTTTGGTACTGAGTCACACACAGACCGGGATTACACTGGGTTTGGTACTGAGTCACACACAGACCGGGATTACACTGGGTGTGGTACTGAGTCAAACACAGACCGGGATTACGCCCAGTGTGGTACTGAATCATGCTGGGTTTAGACTCTTGTGTGTCCTCCTGGGGTTCAATAATCCTGTGAGCCCGGGGGAGTCAACAAGGGAGAACTCAGCAGATCTCATATTACTGCTCAAACTCCCTGGAGAAGAGCTGTTGTGATTAAACGCAACCATCTTGTTGCCATTAGTGACACATCCTCTCCTATCACTCAGTTCTTGTCCTGTCCTCTTGCTGCAGGTGGTTGGTGGGTGGGGTCTCCGCTGTCATTCATGATGATGGAGAGGAAATTGAACCAATGGGTGCTAAGGACAAGGACTGTGTATCCAACACACATTTTCTCCAATTGGTGAAGAAGAAATACCAAATACTCACTGAACGGCTCCACCAGGAGATGCTGCAGGAACATTGGGGTACGGTGAGGGACTGAAGTACGGTGAAGGGACTGGGGTACAATGAGGGACTGAAGTACAGTGAAGGTACTGGGGTATAAGAGGGACTGGAGTACAGTGAAGGTACTGGGGTACAATGAGGGATGGGAGTACAGTGAAGGTACTGGGGTATGGTGAGGGACTGGGGGTATGGTGAGTCTATTAGGCTATGATGAGGGACTAGGGTATGGGGAAGGATTGGGGTACTTTTTAAAAATTATTCATTCGTGGGATGTGGGCTTCGCTGGCTAGGCCAGCATTTATTGCCCATCCCTAACTGTCCTTGAGAAGGTGGTGGGGAGCTGCCTTCTTGAACCACTGCAGTCCATGTGGCGTAGGTACACCCACAGTGCTGTTAGGGAGGGAGTTCCAGGATTTTGACCGGGCTACAGTGAAGGAACGCCGATATATTTCCAAGTCAGGATGGTGAGTGACTTGGAGAGGAACTTCCAGATGGTGGTATTCCCATCTATCTGCTGCCCTTGTCCTTCTAGATGGCAGTGGTTGTGGGTTTGGAAGGTGCTGTCCAAGGAGACTTGAAGAGTTCCTGTAATGCGTCTTGTAGATGGTACACACTGCTGCTACTGTGCGTTGGCGGTGGACAGAGTGAATGTTTGTGGATGTGGTGCCAATCAAATGGACTGCTTTGTCCTGGATGGTGTCAAGCTTCTTGAATGTTGTGGGAGCTGCACTCATCCAGGCAAGTGGGAAGTATTCCATCACTCTCCTGACCTGTGCCTTGTCGATGGTGGACATGCTTTGGGGAGTCAGGAGGTGAGTTACTCATTGCAGGATTCCTAGCCTCTGACCTGCTGTGTAGCCACAATATTTATATGGCTAGTCCAGTTCAGGTTCTGGTCAATGGTAGCCCCCAGGATGTTGATAGTGGGGGATTCAGTGATGGTAATGCCATTGAATGTGTAGGGACGATGGTTAGATTCTCTCTTCGAGATAGTCATTGCCTGGCACTTGTGTGGCACGAATGTTACTTGCCACTTGTCAGCCCAAGCCTGGATATTGTCCATGTCTTGCTGCATTTGGACATGGACTGCTTCAGTATCTGAGGAGTCACGAATGGTGCTGAACATTGTGCAATCATCAGCGAACATCCCCACTTCTGACCTTATGATGGAAGGAAGGTCATTGATGAAGCAGCTGAAGAAGTTTGGCTGAGGACACTATCCTGAGGAACTCCTGCAGTGATGTCCTGGAGCTGAGATGACTGATCTCCAACACCATGACCATCTTCCTTTGTGCTAGGTATGACTCCAACCAGAGGAGAGTTTTCCCCCTGATTTCCATTGACTGCAGTTTTGCTAGGGCTCCTTGATGCCTCAATCGGTCAAATGTTGCCTTGATGTCAAGGGCAATCACTCTCACCTCACCTTGGGAGTTCAAATCTTTTGTCCATGTTTGAACCAAGGCTGTAATGAGGCCAGGAGCTGAGTGGCCCTGGCAGAGCCCAAACTGGACGTCAGTGAGCAGGTTATTGCTAAGCAAGAGCTGCCTGATAACACTGTTGATGACCCCTTCCATTGCTTTGCTGATGATAAAAGTAGACTGATGGGGCAGTAAATAGCCAAGTTGGATTTGTCCTGTTTTTTGTGTGCAGGACATACCTGGGCAATTTTCCACATAGCCTGTTGGATGTTGTAATTGTACTGGAACAGCTTGTCTAGGGGTGCGGCAAGTTCTGGAGCACAAGTCTTCAGTATTATTGCTGGAATATTGTCAGGGCCCATAGCCTTTGCAGTATCTAGTGCCTTCAGCTGTTTCTTGATATCATGTGGAGTGAGTCGAATTTGCTGAAGACTGGCATCTGTGATGCTGGGACCTCTGGAGGAGGCCGAGATGGATCATCCACTTAGCACTTCTGGCTGAAGATTGTAGCAAATGCTTCAGCCTTATCTTTTGTACTGATGTGCTGCGCTCTCCCATCATTGAGGATGGGGATATTTGTAGAGCCTTCTCCTCCAGAGAGTTGTTTAATTGTCCACCACCATTCATGACTGGATGTGGCAGGACTGCAGAGCTTAGATCTGATCCGTTGGTTGTGTGATCACATAGCTCTGTCTATCACTTGGTGCTTATGCTGTTTGGCACTCAAGTAGTCCTGTGCTATAGCTTCACCAGGTTGACACCTCATTTTTAGGTATGCCTGGTGCTGCTCTTGGCATCCCCTCCTGCACTCTTCATTGAACCAGGGTTGATCCCTGGCTTGATGGTAATGGTAGAGTGGGGGATATGCCGGGCCATGAGGTTACAGATTGTGTTCAAGTACAATTCTGCTGCTGCTGATGGCCCACAGCGCCTCTTGGATGCCCAGTCTTGCGTTGCTAGATCTATTCCAAATCTATCACATTTAGCATAGTGGTAATGCCACACAACATGATGGAAGGTATGCTCAATATGAAGGCGGGACTTCGTCTCCACAAAGACTATGCGGTGGTCACTCCTACCGATACTGTCATGGACAGGTGCATCTGCGGCAGGCAGGTTGGTGAGAATGAAATCGAGTATGTTTTTCCTTCTTGTTGGTTCCCTCACCACCTGCCAGAGACCCAGTCTGGCAGCTATGTCATTTAGGGCTTGGCCAGCTCGGTCAGTTGTCGTATGAGCCTTTCTTGGACATTGAAGTCCCCAACCGGAGTAGATACTGCACCCTTGCCACCCTCAGTGCTTCCTCCAAGTGATGTTCAACATGGAGGAGCACTGATTCACCAGCTGAAGGAGGGCAGTACGTGGTAATCAGCAGGAGGTTTCCTTGCTCATGTTTGAGCTGATGCCATGAGACATCATGGGGTCCGGAGTTGATGTTGAGGACGCCCTCCTGACTGTATATCACTGTGGCAACACCTCTGTTGGAGCTGCCCTGCCAGTGGGACAGGACATATCCAGGAATGGTGATAGTGATGTCTGGGACATTATCTATAAGGTATGATTCCATGAGGATGACTATGTCAGGCTGTTACTTGCCTAGTCTGTGAGACAGCTCTCCCAATTTTGGCACTAGCCCCCAGTTGTTAGTAAGGAGGGCCTTGCAGGGTCAACAGGGTTGATTTTCCCGTTGTCGTTTCCTGTGCCTAGGTCGATGCCGGGTGGCCATCCAGTTTCATTCCTTTTTTGAGGCTTGTAGCAGTTTGTTACAACTGAGTGGCTTGCTATGTCATTTCAGAGGACATTTAAGAGTCAACCACATTGCTTGGGTCTAAAGTAAAGATATAATGCTGGAACTGTATAAAGCACTGGTGAGGCCACAACTGGAGTATTGGTGCAGTTCTGGTCACCGCGTTACAGGAAAGACATAATAGCTCTGGAGAGAGTGCAAAGGAGGTTTACAAGAATGTTGCCAGGGTTAGAAAAGTGTAGCTACGAGGAGAGATTGGATAGGTTGGGGTTGTTTTCCTTAGAACAAAGAAGGCTGAGAGGTGACTTGATTGAGGTGTACAAAATTATGAGGTGAATAGATAGAGTGGACAGGATAAAATTGTTTCCCTTGGTGGAGAATTCTAGAACCAGGGGACATAGATTCAAGATAAGTGGCAGAAGGTGTAGGGGGGACATGAGGAAGAACTTTTTTACGCAGAGGGTAGTGGGTGGTAGAGGCAGAAACTCTAAACTCTTTTAAAAAGTACCTGGATCTGCACCTTAAGTGCTGTAAGCTGCAAGTCAATGGACCGGGTGCAGGAAGGTGGGATTAGAAAGGGCACCTGGGTGTCCTCGGGCTGGCATGGAGAAGATGAGCCAAATGGCCTCCTTCTGTGCTGTAACTTTTCTATGGTTCTATGAAGTCATATGTAGGCCAAACCAGATAAGGATGGCAGATTTCCTAAAGGACATTAGCGAACCAGATTGGGTTTTACAACAATTGACAATGGTTTTATGGTCATCATCAGATTTAATTCCAGATTTTTTTATTGAATTAAAATTCCACCGTCTGCCATGGTGGGATTTGAACCTGAACATTTGGGTATGTTCAGCATGTTAGGGAATGGGAGGGACTGGGGTACAGGGTGTTTACTGGGGTATCGTGAGGGACTGGGGTATGGTGAGTTTACTGGGGTATGGTGGGGGACTGTGGAACAGGGAGGGATTGGGGTATGTTGAGCATATTGGGGTATGATGAGAGACTGGGGTACAGTGAGGGTACTGAGGCACTGTGAGGGGCCAGGCGCTGGGGTAAAATCTAGGGTTAAATAGCTGCAATATTTACCGGATTTATATTTGGGTCTAGGTGGTACAGAGGGTCAGACACTGACCTTTGACAGCTAAATCCACCTTCAGACAGAGGGTGACAATGCCTTCCTCATAGACTTTGGGCTTCTTTGAAGAATGATTTTCTGGATCACAGTCCGATTCTTATTGAACAAGGAACTGCGGCACTAGATCCTAGAATAGTCACTGCTTTGGCCTCAGGTGTGGGAAATGGGAAAGTATCGGCCAGGAATTTCTTCAGAGCTGCTGCTGCTCACTGATGGAACAAGAGCAAATTGAGGAAATTTCGGATTATAGTTCACCTCACTCTGCAGGCAGTGATGATGGGGCGGTAGAGGGATAACAGGTGTAATGTGACAATGTCCCATGCAATGTTCTCCTTGTTCAGGTCAGCACGTGTGGGATTCCTTTTGTGACAGAGAAAGGCGAAGGAAGATGCGAGAGCTAGAGGCTTTGGCAGATCATGCTGTCATCCATCACTATGATATGTGGACTCTGTCCCAGCTGCCTGGAGCCTTCAGAACTTACAGGTACCTATCATCCAATTTAAGGCACTGGGTCCACAGAACCTGACTGCTGAAGGCAGCCAATCCTTTCATTCCTGTGCTCCCTGTTCCCCAATTCTTTGAACCCTGATGTTGTCCTTCCACCAGACTCCATTCCTGCCTCTCTCTCTACCCCAATGCTATGATCCCTGATATTCCCTCTCCATACTCTCTCCGTTCCCTATATCCCTCCCTCCTCAGCCCTGCCCCCTCCACTCTCACCTCCAAATCTGTAAACATCGTGACCTTCTCAATCGCTACAATTGAGACCATTCAGCTGCCTCCAGTAAGAATCATGAATAATATCCTCTGACTGGGGAACACTAATCCCTTTTCTACCTGCCTGCAGCCTTTATCAACATTGACTACACCATCCAACCCCTTCAACCCATCTCTACCCTCATCTAATTGTGTGGGATTACCTTTGCCTAGTTCCACTCTTAACTTTTCCCTGCATTGGTTTCTTCCACACTGTTACCCCCAGATCTATCCTTCATTCTGCTCTATCATCAACAAGAAGGGAAGGAGAGATGAGTGAGATTTTGCACAGCTTTAGGTCTGGGCAGCAGGGTCCTGGATGAGTTGGAGTTTATGTGAGGCACAGCCTGGGAGCATTGAGAGCAATGCAGTGAAAACTCAAGGCTGGAAAAGTCGTGGATGAGAGTTTGAGTGGCAGAAAAGGTCAGGGTGGAGGGTGAGAACCGAGCTGAAAAGGCTGGAGAGTCAATCATGATGATGTAGCCTTTGAAGCTTACTGAATGGTGAACAAGACACTGGGGTTGTCCATTCAGCATCAGGATGGGAATGCGGCTGGGTTGGGTCCTGTGCAGGAGTCAGTCCAGGTAGTTTCAGTCTATCCAATGTTGGCTGCAAAGAGTGTAGTTCTACCTGTGGCACATCTGATAGTCAAGCAGAGAACACTAGATTCAGGGTCGGAATAGAAAGGTGAAGCAACATGTGAGACTATCTCGCTAATCAATTAGATATTGATTCAATCCTAATTGTTGACTGGGCTGTAAAGACTTTATTCTCAGATGGAGTAGTTGCTACATTCCACCATTTCCAATTACAGCTTCAGTTTGTCCAGCCTAATGGACTCTGATGCAGACTCAGAGAGAGAGACTCCGGCTGACAGAAAAAGGAGCAGTTTCTGCAGTGAGACACCTTCCAGCTTCATCAACGGGAAACAAGGTCGGTGGGTCTGTATGTAGGAGCAAGAGGAGGGAGGGACCTCCCAGAGCGACAGCCAATTAGGGCTCCTCCAATAGGAATGGATATCACAGAGGAACAGCCAATCAGGGGTTCCCAAACAGGGATGGGCTGGACTTGGGGGTGCTGGGTTGGGCTTGAAGTTGAGGGTTGGGATTGGGGTTAAAGGGAGTGAGATTTGGGACTGGATTGAGTGGGGGTTTGGGGTTGGGACCAAGGTTGGGAGTGAGATTTGGGACTGGGTTGGGGTTTGGGTTTGGGCTTGGGGTTAAGGTTGGGAGTGAGATTTGGGACTGGGTTAAGTGCGGGTTTGGGGTTGGGATTAATGTTGGGAGTGAGATTTGGAACTGGGGTTGAGGCAGGGGTTTGGTGTTGGGGTTAAGGCTGGGAGTGAGATTTGGGACTGGGTTGGGGTTTGGGGTTTGGGGTTTGGTGTTTGGTGGTTGGGGTTGGGGTTAAGGTTGGGAGTGGGATTTGGGACTGGGTTGACTGTGGGTTTGGTGTTGGGGTTAAAGTTGGGAGTGAGATTTGGGACTGGGGTTGAGTGGCGGTTTGGGGTTTGGATTAAGGTTGGGAGTGAGATTTGGGACTGGGGTTGTGTGTGAGTTTGGGGTTGAGGTTAAGTTTCGGTGTGAGGGTTATGGTCTGAGCTGGGCTGGGGGTATGCTGCTCCCCTGCATTACTAATGCATCTTTTGTTTTCTCTCTCAGAGGTTGCTACATCCCTATCATTGCTCCTGGATTTACATAAACACTGTGACCAGGAATTGTCTTCCGTCAATTCCGTGTCGATGAGCCCAGCCCAGAAGACCCAGTTCCTACTCTCCCAGTACTATCTGCAGTGTGAAGCTCAGCACCAAGATACATTTGAGACATGTGCACTTGTGCTGAGCATCACTGAGCGAGAGGAGAGTGTCCAATCTCCACGGTATGTGAATTGCGGACTCTGCAGCAAGCTGATCATAACATATTGTGGGTGGCCAACTATAAGAGAGCATCCAGGGTCTAGAGAGAAGGGGTGTGAGATTCGGCAAGAGAGGTCCTATTGTGGGTGGCCATCCATAACTAAGCTATATAGATTGAGCAGGAGCTTCTGATATGATTTTGAATTGGTAAAATATTGCAACAATTTATGACTGAAGACTTAGAACAATGGTATGAATAATAATTGGGGTCCTAGAGAGAATGTGAGCTGGATTTGGAGTCAGGAGAGGGACAGGGGGCTGGAATCAAGAGGGAGAGAAGGTTTGAGCTTCAGCGAGAGAGGTGGACTAGTTTGAAACCCAGAGAGAGGGAAGGGTGGGGTGTGGGGTCTGGGGGGAGAGATAATCTGAGATCTGCAGAGAAAACGGTGGGCTTAGGTTATCAAAGTGAGTGAGGGTTTCACACACATTAACAGAGGTTTCCAGTTGAGGGTTTGATTTTCTGTGATTATTGCACAATACTTGAGATTCAATGTGCTTTGACTGACTTTCTCCAAAATTTAATGAGGTTAGGAATGAAACATTAGCCGTGCGCAGACTGCAGGAATTTATCTGCTCAACACTTCATCAGAAACCAGGGAAGCCAGAAGCTGCAGTTTCTGACCTCAGTGACCGAGCAGCGCTGGGAAGAGTTCAAATTCAGATGAAGATTTTGGAGCAATTGTGCAATAATCATCAGGAGGAACAATCAGTGAGTCACCATTATTTGCATGCCTCTATCTTGTACACTCTAGGATTCACTATCTCAAAATCCATTTTAGTCCATGTCTTAATGTTTCCATTAAGTCTCCAGCAGGTGACCTCCTGGATGGTTCAATTCCCATCCTTCTTTAATGTGCCCTGCCCATCCATTCTGGGGGTGCAATGCCCATCCAGATTTGGGGTGCCTCAACCATCCATCCTTGGGATTTCCTGTCCATCTATCTTTGGGGTGTCATATCTGCCATTGATTGGGTGTTGTACCCAGTATTCATGCTCCCCATGCTTTGAGGAAATATTTAAACACAGCCTGACCAGTCCCAATTTGAGTGTCACAGCTAGATCAGGGACTGCCCTGTTTCAAACCCTGCCACTTCATGTCATCACATGTTGCAAGGCCTGTTCCTGCCCTGGAAGTGTTTGATGGGACAGTGTAAAGGGAGTTTTACTCTATCTAACCTGTGTTGTTCCTGCCCTGGGAATGTTTGATGGGATAGTGTAAAGGCAGTTTTACTCTGTATCTAACCCGGGCTGTTCCTGCCCTGATAATGTTTGATGGGACAGTGTAAAGGGAGTTTTACTCTGTATTTAACCTGGGCTGTTCCTGCCCTGGGAATGTTTGATGGGACAGTATAAAGGGAGTTTTACTCTGTATCTAACCCGGGCTGTTCCTGCCCTGGGAATGTTTGATGGGACAGTGTGAGACAATTGGAGTCTTTCAAGAAGAGGTGAGTTATGGACTCTCTGATCTTCCTTTCACCAATTTCTTTTGATTTTAGTTGCTGCTCCAGTTTATTTACAAGCGGATGATGTTATTTCCTGGTGTGGAATCAAGCACAGCGATGTCTTTCTTTAGTGACACTGTTATTCCTGGTCAGAATGGCAATGATTGGGTAATTGACCAGTTAATAAATCCTGGAGACTGCAATACTGTAAGTGACTGGGCACTCTTCACACACAGAACTAGGGCTGTCACTATCCTCTACTCATTGCATTTTGCTGGAAAAATAATTAATTTATGCCATTTATTGCTGCCACTCACTGGATTTTGCTGGATCATCATTCTGCTTTTATCATGAGACATTGGACTGGATTTCCCAGCACCTCAGAGGTGGCTTTGGTGGAGGGGTGGGGGGTGAGGTGAGGGGGAGTAGTGGGGGGTGGGGGGGGGGTGGCTGGGAGAAGCATGGAAATTTGGAATGCACAACAAATTGGCTCCAAAATGTGTCTCTGCCTCCAAGCACTCTTCCCAGAGGCTAGCTCCTAGTGGCAGTGGTGGGGAGCCAATTAAGGCACTTCCAATGACAATTAAGCCCTGCTTTTTGACAGAATGCAAATGTTGTGAGCAACGCACCAGCCTCCTACTGTGTCTGCTCCCCAGGAGATCAGAGGAAGCGACTTCACAGCGGGACTAAGGCTAGTGAAGAGCTCGCCGGCAGCAAATAGCAAGGCTACTGTCAGCCCATATCGTAGTTTTGCCATTGAGTTCTGAAATAGTGGAGATGGATATCCCCAATCACCAGATACATGTTACTTTTCAGTCGCTCCATGGATGCTAATGGCCGCAGTTCCTCCCCTGTGGTTACATCAATCTGAGCCTCAGCAGCATTCTCACTGGTCTTCCAGTGGGGGGGCTGCCAGTCTCCATTATAAAGGCTGTGATATCCAGCACTCCCGACTCAAGAACCCACCCATTACCCCTCAATGGACGGTGAAGAGAGGGGTGAGGCTTGTTAATTGGCCACCTCTTGTAAATGAGCTTGTCAGGCGGGCATCCAAAAGGCACAAAGTCCCAACGTCGGGTTCCTGACACCCTTGGGAAATTTCAGCCTATTGCTTCAGTTTTGGTTACTGGTTCCATTTGCTGTGGTTCATGGATACTCATTTTAAATAGACCCTGTAGACTTTTTGCATTAGTACACTGTTTAAATAGTCTTTGTTTACTAAGAGAACACACTTTGTTTGATGTAAAATATACTGTTTACTATGAGTCCTGCTTTACATAGAAACTTGGAGCAGGAGTTGGCCATTTGGCCCCTCAAGCCTGTTCTACCATTTACTGGATCATGGCTAATCATCTACCTCAACGCCACTTTCCTGTGTTATCCTCATATCCCTTGATGTCATTGCTATCTAGAAATCTATCAACTTCTGCTTTGAACATACTCAATGACTACAGCCCTCTGGGGTAGAGAATCCCAAAGATTCACCACCCTCTGCCTGAAGAAATTCCTCCTCACCTTCGTCTTAAATGGCCTACCTCTTATTCTGAGACTGTGTCACTTGTTTCTAGACCTCCAAGCCAGGGAAAACATCCTTCCTGCATCTACCCTTTTTGAGCCCTGTAAGAATTTTGTATGCATCAATTAGATCACCTCTCATTCTTCAATACTCTGGAGAATACAGACCAGTCTCCTCAATCTTTCCTGATAAGACAATCCTGCCATCCCAGGGATTAGTCTGGTGAACCTTTGTTGAACTCCCTGTATGGCAAGTATATCCTTTCTTAGGTAAGGAGACCAAAATTGCACACAATACTCCAGGTGTGGTCTCACCAAGGGCCCCAAACAACTGCAGCAAGACTTCCTTATTCCTGTATTCAAATCCCTTTGCAGTAAAGGCTAACATACCATTTGCCTTCCTAATTGTTACATCTGCATGTCAGCTTTCAGTTAGCTTTTAGCTCCACTGCCACTGGCTAACACTGTGTTGTCAATGGACATTCCACTTGGAGATGCGTAGAGGTGGAGTCTAAGCCAGGTGTGGGCAAGGTGCCTGAGCTAGATGAACAAGACCCCTTCAAGGATCTGGTTCTTTATTTGTGCCCCTCCTAGGTGCTAGCAGGTAATATTTTAGTATAGGTTGTTGTGAGATCAGGCCTCTGACGTTGAACTGGACGGATTTATGTCTCCTTCCTGCTCTGGAGAGCAAGTTGTTTTACAATGGTTCAGAGTTATCAACTTGTGCATCTATGCTCAACGCTGGGTTCACAGGTCAAAGGTCCACATGGTTTATTACCGGGGACTTAAAGAGGAATGAGAGTCAGAAACAATTGTATATTTTGTTGAAAGCATCTTTGGTACTGCAAAAATCTGGAAGTCCCTCAAGGCCTTACTAGTAATGTCACCAGGGTTATGTTCTGCTGGGTCCTGGAATGGCTTCATCAGAAAAATAGGAATTTCAGACTTGCTGAGAAGCAATTCTGGGTTCCCAGAGCAGCTTTCCCCAACTTTCTGAGACATACAAGCTGCCTCATTTATGCTGTGGTAATGATGTTTGTGGAGAAACTACAGAATGAGTCAGAGAAAGGGAATGTATTTAATGCTGACAAGTGTGAAGTTTTGCCCTTAGGAAGGAAGAAAGAGAGACATGCAAACTGTGTCCAGTTTTGGTCAGACCTGCCTTGAGCACTGTGTTCAGTTCCGGTCAGACCTGCCTCGTGCAGTTCTGGTCAGACCCGCCTCAGGCATTGTGCCCAGTTTTGGTCAGACCCGCCTTGGGCACTGTGTCCAGTTTTGGTCAGACCCGCCTCGGGCACTGTGTCCTGTTTTGATCAGACCCACCTCAGGCACTGTGCCCAGTTTTGGTCAGACCCGCCTCGGGCACTGTGTTCAGTTCCAGTCAGACCCACCTCATGTAGTCCTGGTCAGACCTGCCTCGAGCATTGTGTGCACTTCTGGTCACTAAGACACGAGGTGGGATTGGAGAATAGCAACAAGGGTGAACCCATTAGTCTGAGCGGCCTGAGTTATGGTGAAGATCTGTTAAGAAGTATATGGAAGATGGTGCAATATAGTGATGGAACGAAAAAGGCAAATCCAAAATGTTATGAGAAATTAAATTGCAAGGTTAGAACAATCTCGCTAAAGATACATTTAGGAACTAATGTCAGGAGCTGTTTCAGACTGCAAATAATCAACACATGGAATTAGGAATTATTAGCATAGTAGACGAATATTCTGGAATCAACAAAGAAACAAATAGATGTTACAATTCTAAGGTGTTGGGGGGAGTGTAGAGACATTCAAGATAGTCTAAGAGGGGCAAATGGCCTTACTCACCTGTGAATATCTTTGCCTTTAGGATGAGACTGGTCACCTTCAGCTTCATGTCTTGAAAAAAGCTTTTATTCATTACTGGGAAAGGAATGAGGTCTCCGAGCAATCAAAAGGCCAAAGTCCAGCCATTCTGGGACTTGTAGATCTTCAACAAAGACAACTGGCTGAAATGAGAAAACTGACCGAACAGCTAGAGGGGCAGGTGAGAAAGCTGTAACTAGAGTCATCTCTCAGCATGTTAAATCTGCACTGTCTTTGTATTAGGGTCTGTACTAGTGGTCCCAGTTTTGGAGGAATCTTTGTATTGGGAGAGTCTTCATTGGGTCTCTATTGAGGTGTGTAATGGAGGCATCTGCATTGGGGTGTATACTGGGGGCTGTATTGATGATCTCTATAGTGGGGGGTGTGTATTGGCGTCTGTACTGGGAAGGTCTTTGGACTGGGGGGGTTCCTATTAGGTGTCTTTGTATTGGCAGTCTGTACTGCGAGGTGTCTCTGTACTGGGGGATGCCTCTGTATTGGTTACCTCTATATTGGGGTCTCTGTACTGGGGTCCTCTCTATTTGGGGTGCTTTCTAACTGGTGTGGGGCATTCCCATGTATTGGAAGATTTCTGTGTATCTGGCGGTTATACACTCAGCCCTGTTCTATCTTTGTTTTCAGACCCTGGATGATCTGGTTCACATTTACTGGTCACTACATGATGATTTCTGGAACCACCACTGCCATAACAACCTAACAGCCATGTTACTGAGCCTAGTCACACCGGAGATGGACATTGAACAGATTGGTAAGGGCTCAGGTTATGGAGCTGGGGATGTGGATGGAGGGGATGGGGATGATGGGGAGGGAGGGGAGACAGGAGATGGGGATGGAGCTGGGGATGAGATAGACATTGAACTGGTCAATAAGGGCCTGCATTCTGTATCCTACATCCATCCCTTCTATTAGGGCTGAACATATCACAGGATGAGCATCAGATCCCTGCTTCTCAAGCTCTCTAATTGTTCCTCTTTCATTATTAATTCTTGAGATGTGACAAGGCCTCAGTTATACTCATGTTTCCTTCTCCTTTTATGCATATTTCTGTTTTCCTCTGTCTGTCTGTCTCTCTCTTCTTTTCTTCCTCTCTTTCTCCCTCCCATTCTCTTTTCTCTCTTTCTATCTCTCTCTCTCCCTCTCATCTCTTTCATCTGCTCTTTCTTTCTGAACTCTTTCTCCTCCTATTTATCTCCCTTTATCTTTCTCCATTTAGCACTGGGACACTTTGTATCCAATCTATGTATATAATGGATCCCTTAAATCTGGGTGCAACCATTGTCACCACCTTATTCCGGATGTGCTGAGGAGGTCCGGAGCTGGGGGTTAAGGGACAGGAGCCGGGGGTTCAAGAAGAAGTGTTGGGAGTCAGGGAGAAGGGTTGGGGGCTCGGGGGAGAATCTGGAGAGTCATTGCAAGGCCATGGGGTCAAGATGAGGGCCTGGGAATCATGGAGTGAGTGCTGAAGGACAGTGAGTGAGTATTTGGTGTCAGGCAGTGTGGTGGGGCCATCAGGGTTTGGGTGCTGGGTGGGGTGGGTGTGTGTGGGGGGGGGAGTGATTTCTGACTATTCCCGCTTCCCTGTTATGGTTTGTTACTGGGGAAAGGGCAGTAGTATGATGTCTGAATGTATGATTTGGCTGTTCCTGTGTGACAGGAGAAGGCCTAGGATCTGCCTCTGGTCCAGTGCAGGACAGGATGGACAAGATGGAAGCAGATTTGGACACCTGCACAATTAACCTGGCCAAGATCAAAGATGATGTGGTCCATTTCAGTGAAACACCTGAACTGATTCTGGGCGACTTTCCAATGGTGCAAGTGAGTGGGTCAAGGGTTTAGGGCCAGAATCACTCCCAATCCCCCTTCTCCCTCACACAGCCCCAGCCCAGCCCAGCCTCATGCTCCCTTACACAGGGGCATTCAGCCTCGTGTCACCTCAAACTGGGCACACCTGCTCCTCCATTACACAAAGAGGGCCAGCCTCCTGCAGCCTCGGGAGTCCCGGACTCTTGACCACTCACACAGGGAGGCCTTTTCCAGCTCTCTCACATAGGCCCAGTGTGCCCCCTCTGATGGAAGGCCCAGCCTCCTGCCATCTCATACATCCCTGCCTGACCTCCTGCCTTCACACGAAGGCCTGTGGACTGCAGCCTTCTTGAACAGGCCAGGCCCCAGCCCTGGATAGGCTGGCCTCCCATCCCCTCATACAGACCGGCTTCCTGTACCCACACACTAGTAGGACTGGCTTTCTGCTCCGCGCACTTCGGGATTTATCCCATTTTCCATGCTTCTTCCTCTGTGTGTGTGTCACTTCCATGAGTTATTCACGGTCCATCCTACAGGACCAGAAAACTGTGGCAGCTCCCCAGAAGATGAAACAGATGAATGAGGCCCAGATATTGGAGAATGAACAGGAAACAGCTAGATCTGACTCCCTTGAAATACTTCAGGTCATGGCTGAAACAAGCAGGAGTCCACCTGGGCTGCAGCTCACAGGGACTCAGAGTCACAGAACACAGGAACAGAGGATGATGAACATGACTGTCAGGGTGAGTGGCCACATACAGGGATATTGAGATCAATTCACTTTCCTCTGGTACTGTACAGCTCAAAGCCTTGGGAAGAAAGTGTCAGCACCTTCAGGGAAGAGTGGAGAGAGTCAGCACCTTCAGGGGAGAGTGGAGAGAGGTGGAGAGAGCACCCTCGGGAGAGTGGAGAGAGTCAGCACCTTCAGGGGAGGTGGAGAGAGCACCCTCAGGGGAGAGTGGAGAGAGTCAGCACCTTCAGGGGAGAGTGGAGAGAGTCGGCACCTTCAGGGGAGAGTGGAGAGAGTCGGCACCTTCAGGGGAGAGTGGAGAGAGTCGGCACCTTCAGGGGAGAGTGGAGAGAGTCAGCACCTTCAGGGGAGAGTGGAGAGAGTCAGCACCTTCAGGGGAGAGTGGAGAGAGTCAGCACCTTCAGGGGAGAGTGGAGAGAGTCAGCACCTTCAGGGGAGAGTGGAGAGAGTCGGCACCTTCAGGGGAGAGTGGAGAGAGTCAGCACCTTCAGGGGAGAGTGGAGAGAGTCAGCACCTTCAGGGGAGAGTGGAGAGAGTCAGCACCTTCAGGGGAGAGTGGAGAGAGTCAGCACCTTCAGGGGAGAGTGGAGAGAGTCAGCACCTTCAGGGGAGAGTGGAGAGAGTCAGCACCTTCAGGGGAGAGTGGAGAGAGTCAGCACCTTCAGGGGAGAGTGGAGAGAGTCAGCACCTTCAGGGGAGAGTGGAGAGAGTCAGCACCTTCAGGGGAGAGTGGAGAGAGTCGGCACCTTCAGGGGAGAGTGGAGAGAGTCGGCACCTTCAGGGGAGAGTGGAGAGAGTCGGCACCTTCAGGGGAGAGTGGAGAGAGTCGGCACCTTCAGGGGAGAGTGGAGAGAGTCGGCACCTTCAGGGGAGAGTGGAGAGAGTCGGCACCTTCAGGGGAGAGTGGAGAGAGTCGGCACCTTCAGGGGAGAGTGGAGAGAGTCGGCACCTTCAGGGGAGAGTGGAGAGAGTCGGCACCTTCAGGGGAGAGTGGAGAGAGTCGGCACCTTCAGGGGAGAGTGGAGAGAGTCGGCACCTTCAGGGGAGAGTGGAGAGAGTCGGCACCTTCAGGGGAGAGTGGAGAGAGTCGGCACCTTCAGGGGAGAGTGGAGAGAGTCGGCACCTTCAGGGGAGAGTGGAGAGAGTCGGCACCTTCAGGGGAGAGTGGAGAGAGTCGGCACCTTCAGGGGAGAGTGGAGAGAGTCGGCACCTTCAGGGGAGAGTGGAGAGAGTCGGCACCTTCAGGGGAGAGTGGAGAGAGTCGGCACCTTCAGGGGAGAGTGGAGAGAGTCAGCACCTTCAGGGGAGAGTGGAGAGAGTCAGCACCTTCAGGGGAGAGTGGAGAGAGTCAGCACCTTCAGGGGAGAGTGGAGAGAGTCAGCACCTTCAGGGGAGAGTGGAGAGAGTCAGCACCTTCAGGGGAGAGTGGAGAGAGTCAGCACCTTCAGGGGAGAGTGGAGAGAGTCAGCACCTTCAGGGGAGAGTGGAGAGAGTCAGCACCTTCAGGGGAGAGTGGAGAGAGTCAGCACCTTCAGGGGAGAGTGGAGAGAGTCAGCACCTTCAGGGGAGAGTGGAGAGAGTCAGCACCTTCAGGGGAGAGTGGAGAGAGTCAGCACCTTCAGGGGAGAGTGGAGAGAGTCAGCACCTTCAGGGGAGAGTGGAGAGAGTCAGCACCTTCAGGGGAGAGTGGAGAGAGTCAGCACCTTCAGGGGAGAGTGGAGAGAGTCAGCACCTTCAGGGGAGAGTGGAGAGAGTCAGCACCTTCAGGGGAGAGTGGAGAGAGTCAGCACCTTCAGGGGAGAGTGGAGAGAGTCAGCACCTTCAGGGGAGAGTGGAGAGAGTCAGCACCTTCAGGGGAGAGTGGAGAGAGTCAGCACCTTCAGGGGAGAGTGGAGAGAGTCAGCACCTTCAGGGGAGAGTGGAGAGAGTCAGCACCTTCAGGGGAGAGTGGAGAGAGTCAGCACCTTCAGGGGAGAGTGGAGAGAGTCAGCACCTTCAGGGGAGAGTGGAGAGAGTCAGCACCTTCAGGGGAGAGTGGAGAGAGTCAGCACCTTCAGGGGAGAGTGGAGAGAGTCAGCACCTTCAGGGGAGAGTGGAGAGAGTCAGCACCTTCAGGGGAGAGTGGAGAGAGTCAGCACCTTCAGGGGAGAGTGGAGAGAGTCAGCACCTTCAGGGGAGAGTGGAGAGAGTCAGCACCTTCAGGGGAGAGTGGAGAGAGTCAGCACCTTCAGGGGAGAGTGGAGAGAGTCAGCACCTTCAGGGGAGAGTGGAGAGAGTCAGCACCTTCAGGGGAGAGTGGAGAGAGTCAGCACCTTCAGGGGAGAGTGGAGAGAGTCAGCACCTTCAGGGGAGAGTGGAGAGAGTCAGCACCTTCAGGGGAGAGTGGAGAGAGTCAGCACCTTCAGGGGAGAGTGGAGAGAGTCAGCACCTTCAGGGGAGAGTGGAGAGAGTCAGCACCTTCAGGGGAGAGTGGAGAGAGTCAGCACCTTCAGGGGAGAGTGGAGAGAGTCAGCACCTTCAGGGGAGAGTGGAGAGAGTCAGCACCTTCAGGGGAGAGTGGAGAGAGTCAGCACCTTCAGGGGAGAGTGGAGAGAGTCAGCACCTTCAGGGGAGAGTGGAGAGAGTCAGCACCTTCAGGGGAGAGTGGAGAGAGTCAGCACCTTCAGGGGAGAGTGGAGAGAGTCAGCACCTTCAGGGGAGAGTGGAGAGAGTCAGCACCTTCAGGGGAGAGTGGAGAGAGTCAGCACCTTCAGGGGAGAGTGGAGAGAGTCAGCACCTTCAGGGGAGAGTGGAGAGAGTCAGCACCTTTAGGGGAGAGAGAGAGAGAGAGTCAGCACCTTCAGGGGAGAGTGGAGAGAGTCAGCACCTTCAGGGGAGAGTGGAGAGAGTCAGCACCTTCAGGGGAGAGTGGAGAGAGTCAGCACCTTCAGGGGAGAGTGGAGAGAGTCAGCACCTTCAGGGGAGAGTGGAGAGGGTCAACGTCTTCAAGGGGGCTGAGGGAGAGGGCCAGCGTCTTCAAGGGGGCTGAGGGAGAGGGCCAGCGTCTTCAAGGGGGCTGAGGGAGAGGGCCAGCGTCTTCAAGGGGGCTGAGGGAGAGGGCCAGCATCTTCGGGGAGGGGGTGTTGGGTCAGGGCCTTCAGGAGAGAGGGGAGGGAGTCAGCACCTTTGGTGGATGGGGGCAAGGGACAGCACTTTCGCAGGGGCCGAGGGAAAGGGTCAGCACCTTGGGGGTACGGGGGAAAGGGTGAGCACCTTTGCAGGGGCCACGGGGAGATGGTCCGCATCTTCAGGGGAGGGGTTGTTGGGTCAGGACTATCAGGGGAGGGGTGAATGGGTCTGGACCTTCAGGGGAGGGGCGAATGGGGCAGGACCTTCAGGAGAGGGGCTAATGGGTCTGGACCTTCAGGGGAGGGGGGAATGGGTCTGGACCATCTGGGGAGTGGGGTATGGGTCTGGACCATCTGGGGAGTGGGGTATGGGTCTGGACCATCTGGGGAGTGGGGTATGGATCTGGACCTTCAAGAGCCAGTTAACGTTTTGCAGAGGAGTGTGTCGGTGAGGTCGGGAGATTTGGTGAGAATCTGGGTCAGTGGCTTTGTTTGTTAGAGAATGGTAGCCTTCTGTTCCTCCCATGCACTGTCTCTGGCTCACACTCTGACGCTCACTGGGATCTTCTTTTGTTTCCTGTCAGGCATTTATTAGAACATTCCAAAACTACTCCAACTGACCTGTGCCCTCACCATATCTCTGGTTCTCGCAGTCCGTATCTATGTGTTGTGTCAAGGATGCAGTGGGGTTGTTCCTAGCCAATACATCAATACATCTCAGGGTGCTTGCACGATGCCATCACGCACTATTTTATGCTCGAGTGGGTCGGGCACGCACCTGTTGCCCAGCAAAAAATTCTGCCCAATGTTTCGAGTCCCTATCCCAGTCAATGGGCAAATCGGCCAGGTGGCCTTTGCATTTTTCAGGAAACCTTATCCACGGGCGGGATGAGGTTTCCATGATAAATTAAAATTAAAATAAACTTCTGTGGACAGCATTTTCATCACCTACATTTTCAGGTGACTGATTATAAAGCTTGGACACTTTTTTCTATGACCATTATTTTAGGTTGTTCAGGCCTTCAGCTCCCCGAGGCAGCTCTCTGCCTTCAGGGAGCCTTCTGTGGGTGTTCGCCCGTGCCTGCGCTGACTTCAGCACTCACCCTCCTCCCGCCGCACTACCCCAGCAGCACTAAGCCTCTGAGCGCGCGCTTCATGCTGGCTGGCCGTTAATTGCCCAGCCAGCGTGAATTCACGGTCAGGGGCTGATCGCAGTCAGCTGTCCATTCCCTGGCCGATTCCAGACCCACCGATCGTGCCCACTTGCCAACCTAAAAATTCTGCTCATTAACTCTATTTCTCTCTCCACAGATGCTACCAGACCTGCTGAGTTTTTCCAGCATTTTCTCTTTTTATTTCAGATTTCCAGCCTCTGCAGTATTTTGCTTTTATCTTCAGGAGGAGGGGCATCACTTGCTGTTGAATGATGTATCCTCATGTTTGATGATAGAAAAGGTGAAATTGAAGTCTGTGCTAAGATCCTTGAGCTTCTAAATTGGTTTCTTATCTTGAAAGGATCCAGTTTCTGAGGCCCAGAAAGGAGAGGAACAGGGACCAAATTCCATTGGCCATCCACAGCAGGAAGAAACTAATCTGGATATTGCATGGGCTGAAGACTCAACAAGCACCATGTTTGAGGAATGTGAAGCAAAGGAGGAGCAAGACCGGGTACAAGATGAGCAATGTCTGGGAGAGGACAGGAAGCCTAGACAGCCAGTAAGAGGCAACATCTTCATCATCCAGTCCCTTATGATATTCAGACCCAAGTTACATCAGTGTTATAGACTCATAAACGTTTATAGCACAGAAGGAGGCTATTCGGCCCATCGTATCCACGCCAGTTAACAAAGTCCTGACTACACTAATCCCATTTTTCTGCGCTTGGCCCATTGCCCTGGAGGCTATGGCAATGCAAGTGAATATCTAAATACTTCTTAAATGTTACGAGAGCTTCTGACTCAACCACTCTTTCAGGCAGAGTTCTAGACCCCCACCACCTTCTGGGTGAAAAAAATTTCCCCTCAACACCCCTCTTATCCTTCTCTCTCTTACCTTAAATCTATGCCCCCAGGTTATTGACTCTTCCATTAATGGAAAAAATGCCTTCCTATCCAGCCTATCTATGCCCCTCATAATCTTATACCCCACTATCAGGTCCCTCTTAAACTTCGCTCCTCCAAGGAAAACAACCCCAGCCTATCCAATCTTTCCTCAATGCTCAAGCCCTTCTGCCCAGGCAGCATCCTGGTAAATCTCCTCTGCACCCTCTCCAGTACAATCACACCCTTCCTATAATGTGGTGACCAGAACCGCACACAGTATTCCAGTTGTGGCCTAACCAGCGTTTTATACATCCAGCATAACCTCCCTGCTCTTGTATTCTATGCCTCGGCTAATAAAGGCAAATATCCCATACGCCTTCTTAATCATCTTATCTACCTGCCCTGTTACCCTCAGGGATCTGTGGATATGCACACCAAGGTCCCTCTGATCTTCAGTATTTTCCAGGGTCCTACCATTCATAGTGTAACCCCTTGCCTTGCTAGCTCTCTCCAAGTGCATTACCTCACGCTTTTCCAGGTTGAATTCCGTTTGCCACTACTCTGCCCACCTGACAGTCCTTTGATATCCTCCTGCAGTTTACGGCTCCTCACTATTTACCACCCACACCAATTTTTGTGTCATCCGTGAACTTCTTGATCATACCCCCTACATTTAAGTCCAAATCATTTCCGTACACCACAAACAGCAAGGGCCCCAACACCAAGCCCTGCGGAACCCCACTGGAATCAGACTTCCAGTCACAGAAACATCCCTCTACCATCGCCCTCTGCTTCCTGCCTCTCAACCATTTTGGATCCAATGTGCCACTTTGCCTTGGACCCCATGGGCTCTTACTTTCTTGCCCAGTCTGCCATGAGGGATTCTATCAAAAGCCTTGCTAAAGTCCATTTAGACCACATCAAATGCATTACCCTCACCAACACTCCTGGTTACCCCCTCAAAAAATTCGATCAAATTTGTCAAACATGACCTTCCCTTAACAAATCCATGCTCACTATCCCTGATTAATCCATGTCTCTCCAAGTGCAGATATATTCTGTCCCTCAGAATCCTTTCCAGTAACTTCCCCACCGCTGAGGTTAGACTGACTGGCCTGTAATTTCCTGGTCTATCCCTTCCTCCCTTTTTTAATAATGGGACAACATTACCAGTCCCCCAGTCCTCTGGCACTTCACCTGTGGCCATAGAGGATTTGAAAATTACTGCCAGGTCCTCTGATATCTCTTCCCTTGCCTCCCTCAACAGCCCGGGAGACATCTCATCCAGGCCTGCAGATTTATCTACTCTTAAGGCCACTAAACCTGCTGGTACCTCCTCTCTCTCTATGTTAATTTCATCTAATATCTCACAGTCCTCCACCCTGATGTCTATACTTGTGTCATCCTTTTCCATTGTGAAGACCGACACAAAGTATTCATCGAGGACTGTACCCATGTCTTCCGGGTCCACACACACATTACTTCTGTGGTCTCTAGTTGGCCCTACCCTTTCCCTAGTTATTCTCTTGCTCATTATTTATTTAAAATATCCCATTGGGTTTTCCTTTATTCTACCATGAATGCATTCTCATGCACTCTCTTAGGCTTCCTAATTTTCTTTTTAAGATCCCCCCTGCAATTTTTATATTCCTCTAGGGACTCTGCCGTATTGAGCCCTCAGTATCTGCCATTAGCTTCTCTTTTTTCTTAATCATAACCTTTCTGTCCCTATGTCTTTACAGGAACATATTTGCCCTGCACTCTTGCTATTTCCTCCTTGAATGCCTCCCACTGCTCTGACACAGGTTTATCTGTAAGTAGTTGCTCCCAGTCCACTTGGGCCAAATTGTATCTCATCTTAGTAAAATTAGCCTTTCCCAGTTTAGAACTTTTATTGCCGGTCCAACCTTATCCTTTTCCATACTATCCTAAGTCTAACTGAGTTATGGTTACTATCTCCAAAATACTCTCCTACTGACATGCCTTCCACCTGCCTGGGCTCGTTTCTGAAAATTAGGTCCAGAACCACACCCCTCCCTTGTTGGGCTTTCTACGTACTGGCCAGAAAAGTTCTCCTGGACGCAACTTAAGAATTTTGCTCGCTCCCTACCTTGCACACTAAAACTATCCCAGTTAATATTTGGGTAGTTAAAATCCCCTACTATTACTGTCTTATTATTCTTACACATCTCTGAAGTTTGATTACAAGTTTGATCCTCTTATCTCTCCCTGACTGAATGGGGGCCTATAGTTTGCCCCTTTTGTGTTTTTTACTTCTACCCATATGGCCTCATTTGATGATCCTTCCAAGATATCATCCCTCCTCCCTGATATAATTGATTCCTTGATCAATATTGCAGCCTCTCCCCCCCTCCCTCCTCATCCTCGTTTGAATACCCTATAACCAGGAACGTTGAGCTGTCAATCTTGCCCTTTTAGCCAAGTCTCGGTCATGACTATGATATCATACTCCCACGTGCCTATCTGTGCCCTCAGCTCGTCTGTCTTATTTCTCAGTCTCCTTGCATTAAAATACATTCCATTTAGCCTTGTAAAACTGCTTTCTTATCTAGCCTATGTTTCCTCTGCCTTCCAGTCTCACTAGCATTTTAACTTCTAATTTCATCTCAGCTTCTCTCCCCTTTAAACTATTTTTCAGGATCCCATCCCCCTGCCAATTTAGTTTAAATCTGCCCCAACATTAGCAAGCCTCCCCACGAGGATGTTGGTCCCATTCCTGTTCAAATGTAACCCGTCCAGTTTGTACAGGTCCCACCTACCCCAGAAACGGCCCCAATGCCCCAGGAATTTAAAGCCCTCCCTCCTGCACCATCTCTCCAGCCACACATTCATCTACTCTATCCTTCTGGTCCTATCCTCACTAATGTGTGGCACCCGGGGTAATCCAGAGGTAACTATCTTTGAAGTCCTGCTTTTCAATTTCCTACCTAACCCCCTTAAGTCTGCTTGCAGGACCTCATTTCTCTTTCTTCCCATGTCATTGATCCCAACATGGGCCACAACCTTTGGCTGTTCATCCTCCCCCTTCAGAATGCCCTGCAGCCATTCCATAACATCCTTGATCCTGGCACCCGAGAGACAACATATCATCCTGGAATCACGTCTACAGCCGCAGAAGCGCCTGTCTACTTCCCTCATGAACAAATCCCCTACCACTATTGCCCTTCCACACTTATTTCCCACACCCCCCCACCGAGCAGCTGGTCCACCCACGGTGCCATGGCATTGTCTCTGGTTGGCCTCCACAGAGGAACCGTGACTCTTACCGTTTTACAAGGCTGAAAAACGGTTTGCGTGCGAGATGCACTTGGGGGATTCCCTCGCTACCTGCCTGGTCCCCTTCTTCTGTCTGGCGGTCACCCATTCCCTCTCTGCTTGCACTTCCTTAAGCTGCGGGGTGACGACACCCTGAAATGTGCTATCCACAAACCTCTCAACCTCGTGAATGCACCATAGCGCCCCCTGCTGCCGCTCAAGCTCCAAAACCCAGAGCTCCAGTTGCTCCAGTTGGAGGCACCGCCTGCACACATGGTCATCCAGACCACCAGGAGCATCTAGAGTTTCCCACATAGCGCAAGTTGTGCAAATCACGGTACTGAGCCCCCCAGACACATCTTAACTAAAAATGGACCCTTGCTTTTATTTGACCCTTACTGCTATTTGGGTCTCATTGTTTTAAACTCTCTCTCCCGAGTCTCGCTGTTTTAACCTCTCTCCCAAAGTGTCACTGTTACTCCACGATGTAAGATTTTGGGGGTCTTTGCACCCTTTAAGGGGGGAGCAGATTTGGTAGAAAAGCTTTGTTGTAAATCGACTTTTTTGAGACAAGGTACAGGACAAGTTTATTCAATACTCAGATAAAATTATGTCAACAAACGTGGGTGGTGATTTCCAGTTTAATGCAGAATACACTCCCGTGTCAAGATCTGGACAGCAAAGCACACAAGATGGTTTTTCTCATAGCTTTGGTCCTTTGGTCTTTAAGCCTCTATCTCTCTATCTCTCTTTCTCTCTGTCTCTCCCTGCCCCTTGTCTCTTGTCTTGTCTTGTTTTGTTCCTGTTCCTGTCCCTGGGTCGTCATCCTCTCTACCTCCAAGAAGGCAAACTCAGGGCTTCCTTTATTCTGACTGCTATGCAATTAACCCCTCCCTCACCCCAATCATCTTCAGTCCCATGTGTGAGGACATTTTCTGTGACCAACCAGAATAGTTTATGTGCCTGATGTTAACCTTACATATTTACATAAGTAATGTCCTTTGGACCTCAATGCTTTTACATGCCACGGTTCCTTATCTGGTGGAGAGAGATGAGCAGTTTTTCACAGACAGCCTTAATGGTCTTCCCTATTTTGTTACAAATAAGCTCTTTTAAAACTTGGCACAAACTCCCAGAATCCCTTTACCTTGGCATATTTTCGATACTGAGCCCAACTTCTAAGTTTTCCTACTTTATTATCCTACAGAGAAGGTGTCTGTTAAAGTCGTGTTAATAAGCTACAAGGTTAGATATTAGTTTCTTATAATAAAGTTAGATTTTAACAATTAATATTCTTGTTAGTAACCTATTAAGGTTTCAATTATGTTAGTCATACAACACATATCAGGTCTGTGATTCCCCACCAAGCTCTGCCCCATGCTGGAGAGATTCATTCACGCATCTATTATGCATATTTCACCCGAGTGTAGCTTCCAGATTCCTTTGTTTTGTATTTTCATGCACACTTTTTTTTCTTTGGCAAATATTGGGGAAGTGTTGGAAGGATTAGCAGGACCGATTATCAGCCTGTTGAACCACATTACAAATGCTACTTCCATTGCCGACAAGCTCGTGAGTGGGACATGAACCTAGAGCTTCAGGTTCAGAGGCAAGTATGCTAGCTGCTGAGCCACAAGACCGCCCTCATTGTAGAGTAACATCTGTCCAAGCTCCTTCCTATCAATTCTCACTGCACTGTGAGCTGCCATTTCGATTCACTCCCATTAGGTGCCTGCTGAGCATATGACCTTCCAATTCCAAATGTGTTGGTCATTGCCAGCAGATTGTTGGGTGATACAGCCTCAACTCCATGACGAATGCTTTCTGTGAAATATTGGCATCAACTTGACAGAAAGATGATCCTAGATTGGCTGATGTAACTTCTGATCTGAGTGTGAAATTCCTTTGCCATGTGATGATTGCTTTCTTTGGATCCTGATCTTGGTGAGGCTGCCATGAACGATTGAATGTCTATTAGTTTAACATCACTGATTTGTTTTTAACATTGTGCCGTTATCTCTCAAAGCGCTGGCTCTCCCACATTAATCCAGATTATCAATTCTATTCTGTAATACAGCATCTAGTAGCTCACTCATTACTGACATTTGGATATGGTTGACTAGCCACACGTACTGTTATGGTTGCACTGTTTTAGCTACATCATTTAAATATAAATATAAAACACCTCACACGCAATACAGGTAATTGGGCATCATCTTTACATTTATTTAACATCTCCAGCATTCAGTGCAAATTTTTGCAGTCTCTCTTTCGCTTAAGTTTAGATTCTGACAACGAGTTTATCAGACATCAAACATCTCAGTGCAGGGTATAGGTTTATGGATATCGGTTACAAGCAGGACATGGACTTCAATGATCAATGGGAATGTAGACTCAGGCAAAGAGCATCATCAGAGCCAGAGAAAATAGAAGAGCCAGGAACTGCCTGTAATATGAAACTGTCATAAGGAGTAGGTTGGACACTCTGGGCTCACACTCTGTGCATATTGAGTAAGGTTGATTAACGTACCTCAGGTAATTTATGGCAGTGATTTATGGGGTGATCGGTGATGTCATCTTTCACCAACAGCCTTGCATTAATGGCCCTCAGCATGAGGTGAATATGATACTGATATCAGAGGAGGAGAAGGAGAATGTGATGAGGAGCCTGACACACGTTCAGAGAAAAGCTGAAGAGAAGCGACGGAGAGATAGGGAGAGGCAGACACTGCGGGTGAGTGGCCCTTAGCCTAGACACCAACCTCACAAATAAACCAGACAGGAACTTGGTGGCTGGAATGCCTTGCCCGTTCCAGCATTGTCCTGCACTGACTTTGGAAATCAACCCAAATGTCCATAAACCCATCATGTCCCAAATCTAGTCTGGAGCCCCTAAGCAGCTTCCTGCTGTAGGAGCCTTCCCAGGTCAGGACTTCCTGACGTCACCAGAAGGACGTCACATGGAGCAATGGAACTGGGATGTACCTGCGGGTCTGTGTCACCATCAGGGCCTAGACCCCTGAATTTGAGGGGGGGCATGTCTTTCACAATGGCGCACCATTCCTGATATATCCAGCTGTGAAATCAGGCAGATTGTGTGAAATCCTCGTTATGAAATGGTAAATGTTGTGCAAAGTAATTGAGAATCAACATTTAGTGTTTAAAAGTCGAGAAATCTGTGTTGAGTGTATAGAGACCCTCCTGGGCTTGATGCCTTCTTGAATAATCCCACAGCTCTTCCTTCTGTGCCCCTATGGCACCTACAAAGGTCCCATTGAGGCTTTTGTTGAATCCTCATCAAAAGCAGCAACCCGACTACCTCATTCTTCAGTCTCAGTGACCTTCCTGCCTTGTGTACTTGCTGGGGACTAATCTTTCCTATCCCCTTGCTGTTCTGCTCACTGCTTCCAATGCTAACCACATGGACTCTGCCAGCAGATCTGCTATCATCAGCCCCCTCCACACTTCCCTCCAGGATGCCTGTTCACTTGTGAACAAAGCCCTTGCCATCCCATGAACTTATTGTGGATGATTTCATCAATATCATGACTTTGAGGGGGAACACAACTTCCCTATTAATGAAGCTCCCATTCTGATAATACCTTCCCCCATTTTCCCTGTCTAAACCACCACTTTGGCATTGTCACTGTGAGCATCTTCACCTTGTCCCACTCCTCTCATCTTTCCTTTAAAATCGTTGTCCTCTGGTGGTGAGCTGCCTTCTTGAATCGCTGCAGTCTATGTGGTGTAGGTACACCCACAGTGCTGTTAGGAAGGGAGTTCCAGAATTTTGTCCCAGCGACAGTGAAGGAACGATGATATATTTCCAAGTCAGGATGGTGAGTGACTTGGAGGGGAACTTTCAGGTGTGCTGTTCCCATCTATCTGCAAGTACCCCTCCAAGTCATTCATAAAAACCATTAAATGTGTAACTCAGTCCCCATTCAACAGCGGTCAATCTGAATTCCAACCCTTGATGTTGGAGGTCATTGTGGAAGCCCAACTCTATACAGTCTGAACTTCAACTCCTGACATTGTGTATAGCCCCAAGGCTCTTCCTCCAGCCCTTGAATGTCTCTCTCACATTTCAGTGGCCAGAACTGGACTCAGAGCTCAAGATTTGACCACTGCCATGAATAGTTTGATCATGGTTCAGCATTTGTTGCCCTTGTTTTTGTTGCCCTGCCAAGTGTGAATGTTTAGATACTGTCTAGAATTCAACCTTGCCCCAGGTCACTGTCTCTCTCCTTCCCCCTGCCCAGGTGCAAGAGTGTCTGTCCATTGCCCGGAACAGAACATCCACTGGTGACCATCCATTTTTTCAAACCCACAGCCAGGACCTTCACACTGGACACCTGCACCAGGTGAGGTATCGTAAGCCAGAGAGAAAGAATGCCTCATGGAAAGGCAGAAACCCTGTGTTTCAGGGCACATCTTTCCCACAACGGTGATGGTACAGCCCTCCCAATAGGAAAATTAGGAGACTAAATAGTGATGATGCGATGGGAGAAGTTAAGGGACTAGAGGAATGTGCTTCAATGGGAGAGGTCGGAGACTGGAGGGATGGACTTCAATGGAAGAGGTAAGGGACTGGAGGGATGTGTTTTGTAGGGAGAATCAGTGGGATAGAGGGATGGACTTCAGTGGGAGAATTAGGGGATTAGAGCAATGAACTTTGATTGGAGAGTTAGGGAATAAGAAGGATGAAATCCTTTCACCATTCTTTTTGTCTAGTCATTTTACAGCATAGTCTGATGTTATCTGGACTGAACCATTAGCATTGTTGGACAAGGAGGAACTGTATAAAGAATGTGATTTTGAAAAATCCAGACACAGTGTAGAAACTAAGCTGGACCTTCAGCAATTGTAGCATTATGAAGACCCACCTTCTGCCTCACCATTCACAGTGCAGCAATCTGTCCTTCTCCATCCCTTGGCTGCTGACTGGTCTCCTCGGGGAAGGTCACTCATCAAGTCCCCTCGCTCCCCGTCCTGGGGGTCTCCTCACCCCCCTCTAGAATCACCTAATGTTCCTCCAGTGGGAGTGTGCAGTGTGGGGATCCCCAGGGTAACTGCCCAGCAAGGCTGGAGTGCACAGGTTGTCTGAGTATCTCCATGTGTTCCCCACATTAGGAGTCTACTCACTGGAGGACCAGAGTGAAGGAAACATTGGAGCATCTTCGACAAGAGCGGACTTTAGCCCTGAGATCAAAAGGCGAGAGGTAAGAAACCCTCCAATCAGAGAAGGGGTTGGGGGGGGTGGGGGGGGCGGGGTTGTGTGGTGAGGTTGGTTTGAGGGGTTGGATGTTGGTGATGGTAAAGGTGGGAGGGTTGAGAAGTAGGTTGAGGGTGGACATTAGGCTGGGGTGAGGATGCAGTGAGGAACGGGCTTGTGAGTGTTTCTATGAGAAGCTGACCCATGAGGAGGTAATGAGGGTGAAATCTGTTTCTGAGGTCAGTAACTCTTACCCCCTTGTCCTTCCTCACAGGAATACTGCCAGTTTCAAGGAGCTGGTCAACCCCACAGAGACCAAAGACCTAACTGATGAACAGAATCAGAGCGAATCTTCCAGAGACACAAAACCCCTGGAGATCATTGCCATGGTAACACAATCCCCCTGACTCCCAACCCTTGTATTGAATGGTCTTTTCCAGGCTGGATTCAGCTTGGGTCAATGGCCAAATGTCAGGACTAACAAACCTGTGGCATCCAGACAATAGACAATCCCAAATCTGTGACTGCAGACATCTGAGAAGTACAGGCTGGGGTCAATCTCTGTACCCTAAATGTAAGATCATAGGAAATTAGAGTAGGCCATTCAGCCCTTTGAGCCTACTCCACCATTCAACAAGATCAAGGCTGATATTCTATCGCAACTCCATTTTCCCATTTTATCACCATACCTCTCGATTCCCTTAGCCCAAAAACCTATCAATCTCCATCTTGAATATACTCAATGCACAGCTCTCTGGGATAGAGAATTGCAAAAATTCACAACTTTGTGATTAAAGAAATTTCTCCTCATCTCTGTCTTAAATAGTTGATCCCTTATCCTGAAACTATAACCTCTAGTTCTAGCCTCTCCAGCCATGAAAAACAGTCTATCAGCATCTACCCTTGTCAAGCCCATGAAAAATTTTATGCATTTCAATGAGGTCATATTTCATTCTGCTAAACTCCAGTAAATATAAACCCATTCTACTCAATCTCGCTTCATACAAATGCCCTCATAGCCCAGGAATAGATCTAGTGAATCTTTGTTGCGTCCCTTCTCAAGCAACAGACTGATTCTGACAGCAGCCTTGTGCCACGCTGACCGCACCATTGCCCCCCCTCCACGAATCCCCCCATCTCAATAATGAGCATGTGACTGAGCTTCTCGCCCTGTTGAGGGATGAGCCACAATACGTTACCGTGAATATGTTGATAATACAGATCCTGGCATTTATGATGCAATTATTACAAATCCCTCTCCTGCTGAGACTACAGAAGTGATTTTATTTTCTTCAATTACAGGTCACCAAGGTGGAGAATTCAATACAAAAGATCACCAGAGAGAGAGTTTCGCATGGCCAGGATACATCAGCCTGACTCAGCAGAATCCAGACAGTTCCAACTGAACCCTCTCACAAGCTCCCGTCATCCCAGAAGGAAAAAAACAGTTTGGACCAGCACTCTTATTTCCCAGTTTTTACTGGTGTTCCATTTTAAGGTATACAAGACCGGTTCGGACCAGTCTTCTTATTTCCCAGTTTTGACTGTTTTTTCCTTCTGGGATGGAGGATGATAATTCACATAAATTGCAGGAAATCACCCCACCCAGGAGTGTAATCAGTAAATGTGTCTTAAGCCCAATACCAAAAACTAACTCACCCAACATCCAATACAGTAGGGCATCAGGAAGGGGTAAAGGGTAGGAACAAATACATGTGCTGTGACTGAATGATACTGATGCTGGAGTTGGGGGATCATAAGAGTTTGGGTAATGAATGTTGAAGTTTGATTAGATAAGCACCCTCACCCAGAGGTTACTGAGTGACAATGGATTAACATTAGTGGAGATAACAGTCAGTTAACACAGGTTGCAGGGCAAGGGTTCACTCAATGAGAGGGAGCTGACAGTTTGAGGGAGCTGGAATAAAATCAGTGAAGATTCCCTTGTTGGAGGAGTTGTGGCTGTTCCAATCCTCCCTGTACAGTCCGGTGTTGAGTCTGAGCTAGGAGCAATAGGATTGACCTTGTACTATCACTTGTGCTATCATCATTCCCATCTGAAATCATCTAATCCATGGGTATAATTCCACACTGGCATCCACTTCCCAGCATTGCTGATTTCCTAGTTTCTTGATTCCCATTTTACTTGCTTATCATCTTGTTAAATGTGCACTGCATGTTTTTGAGGGTTTCTCATTCTGTGGATTATGGATCTCTGACTGAGGGATGGAGGGGGTTATGATGTCCAATATGCGGGTGTGTTTGAATCACCTTATTCCCCAAAGGCAACTTTGTTTGAAAGCAGGTCACATGATGATATACTATCACCAATGTTTTGAGTTTTTCCAGTTGGGAGCATGCAGAATAAGTTCAATTATATAGTCAGCTGTGGTGGTCACACATTAACTTGCCCCTGACCTTTGTATGCTACAATAGTCCATTTCTCTTCCTGGAGTCTTAGACTCATCTTATAATTGGGTGATTTCTCATCAATTATGAACTGCAGGTAAGAGGGTTATGTTGCCAACACACCTACCCAGCATTCCATATCTGGTGCTATCTGAGTTTCACTGTGATTTATCAGATAACGTGGGTATTCTTTATATTGTTCATGGATCTGGCCTAAGGCAGAGTCTTCATTCTGATGAGCCATACCAATTCACTTTCCAAGTTTGACTCCCATTCTTTGTAGACAAGGAGAGTGCTAATATCACTGGTATGATATCCTTGATCCCACCCCCTCCTCTAGAGAGGACAAAAATACTGTTCCTGCCTGGCGCATATTATCACAAGAGCAAAACACTGAGAATCAGAAATAAGAACAGAAAATGCTGGAAATATTTAGCAGGTCAGACAGCAAGAGTGAAGAGAGAGAAATAGAGCTGAATTTCAGCTGGATTAACCCATAGAGATACAATAAGGAACATAGTGCTCTGGGATAGATTGCAGTGACCATGTGAGGGAGCTTCAGGTGTATATTATAATCTATATCCAACGTTCCCTCTAAGCTGCACAGGTGCTTAGCAAGGCAGAAACTGGGAATGCGCCGCGCAGACAGCTGTGCACAAGCAATGTTCCTTTTAAGATATGTGTACGCGTGGCCTTGTGTCAATGTTAAAGGGACTGAACATCGTAACAAGTCAGCCAAGCACAGTGAAGGAAACTTAGAGTCTGTATCCACCATTGTCTATATGCACAATTTCTTTGAACCATTTATTCAGTTGTTCTTCATGAATTAATGAAAGGATTTAATTACCCTCTGCTGTCCAATCCCTTCTGAACTACATTCATCACAATACTGCAAGTGGACTAGATTATGGAGGTTTGGATTGTGGTCAGCCTCATTATTCACCTATATCAGTTCGCTTATTTTACCCACAATCATCCCCAGCTCTCACACCAGTTGTTCCATAGGCAATAATCTGATGCTCACTCAGATTATCAGGCCCGTTCTTACTTTGTGTTTGCCAATAATCCTTTCCACTGTTTCTTCATTACCTCATCGTGATCCTTCATACTTCCTATATCTGTTCTGTTTACTCCTGCTAACCCTACTCTGTCTCCACCTGCCCTCATTTTCTTCATAATCTAAACTGATTCTCTTCATGTTCCCCATCTTTCTCAGCCAGTGATGAGAAATTTCCAGCGTTTGTCGGAATTTTGGATAATATATTTTGTCCGACCTCCACCTCCCCTCGGTCACTGCCTCCGATGCGGCCAAAGCTGGGAGAGGAGAGTGTCAGCCTGGAAAATCTCCACCGGTAACAAGGTAGGCAGCAGGACCCGGGGGAGCAGCTTCCCACCAGCCCACACCCGCCTGTCATCACTCACCCCACCAGACGGGCAAAATCTGTGTTTGACATCTTTTGGCAATTTCCACCTCTCACTGGCCCTCTATCCAGCTCTACCTGTCCCACCGCACCCCCTCCCTGCCCCCCCCCCACCCCCACCCCCTTAAACCAGCTTATTTTTCACCTCATCTATTTTTCCTTAGTTCTGTTGAAGAGTCATACGGACTCGAAACGTTAACTGTATTCCTCTCCGCAGATGCTGTCGGACCTGCTGAGTTTTTCCAGGTATTTTTGTTTTTGTTTTGCATTTCCAGCATCCGCAGTTTTTTTGCTTTTAACTCTGTTCCCTGCTGCTTGGTGGAGTCACTGGGTTGGGCAGGCTCAGAGGCTGATGGGTGGGAGGATCAGCGGATCCCTGAGTCTCCGCTGGGTTCAGCAACCCGGGGGCCCTGGAGAGAGCGGCAGAGCCCTGGAGGAACTTTACTGTCCAAAACAATATCATAATATTTTTAAAACATAGGTCAAATGTTAGTCCAATTTTAATTAAATTTGTTTGATCAAATTTTACTTAACCAAACCTCCTACCTCCCAAAATAACCTGCTTTGTTTTGCATGCGTCCATCAAAATGATCTCGAACCCAAAGAGCAGTATTGTTGGATTATCAGGTCTTGTCGATGATCAATTTTACTTCCCCGAAAAATTTTCTCCCTTGAAATACAACAACCACTTAGGCTGCACTCCTCTTTCCTTTTAATGGCAATTCAATTATCCCCTTACATGTTTGGTAAAACTTCCCTTCTTGAGTTTGTGAAACAGCAACTCATGTCAACTATTTTATCAATTCCAATTTCAGAAACTTACAATGCTGAGGACAGTATGAATAATACAGTGGTTTCACAGCCACTGTCACGTTAAAACACCATTCAACTTGGTATCTATTCTATTCTGTTAAACTGAATATCAGTGTTCTTTATCCTGTGCTTGCTATGTATTCAACGCCGTGAGTTGCTGACGGTGGAAGTAGTCTATTTCCTGTCCCGGAACTCATTTCCATTGAGTTCTCGATGGTTGAGGCTTCACTTCTGTCTCTTGCTGACCACCCCCAATTTTCAAAAAAGATCACAAATTCAGGCCAGGGCTGGCTTACCAAATGTTATTTTAAAAAAACTCAGGTTGTTCGCTTGAGTAGTAATGAAGTCAGTTTGTGGTTCCCATTACATTCACTTTATTCTTTATTTCAGCATAGGAAGCAATTTCCAAACAGAGTATCATCAACAGTTTATAAAGCAATTTATAAGTTGGGTATCATCAGCTGTCAGCACAATTGAACATAGGCATGGGTGTTTTGCTCATTGTATTAATGAAAAGAAGAAAATGCTTCCCTTAGATAATATTTTATTTTAGTAAACAGGAATTTTCTCCATTGGTTCTCTTAATGCATATTGTCTTATATGATAATCTGTAGCCTAATTCTTAGTATATTTTCTATTCAGCATGCACCAGCAACCTTCAACCATCATATAATCACAGCTGCAACTGCAGATTCACTACAACTTTCATTTATATAGTGCAATTAACAGTAAAACATCCCAAGGCGGTTAACAAGAGCAATATCATTAAGAACATCTGACATTTTTTTTACACTGATCCATAAAAAGTAGAAAAGATGAGTAAATCCTTGATCAACGAGGTAAAGATTTAGGAGCATTTTAAAAGAAACAAGAAAGATAAAGAGGTGGAGAGACCCCGGGGTGGTGGGGGGGGTTGGTATTCCACAGCTTAGGGCCAGGGCAATTGAAAGCACAGCTTGGTGGAGCGATTAAAATCAGAGATGTGCAGGGGGCCAGAGCTGAGGACCGCAGAGATCTCAAAAGCTTAGAGGGCTGGAGAAGGTTAAACTGGCAGGACAGGATGAGGCCATGAAAGGATTTGAAAACCATGAGGGTTTTAAAAATGTAGGTGTTGTGGGACATGGGGCAGGTGACAGTCAGCAAGCACAGGGTGATGGGTGAATGAGATTTGGAGTGAGTTACCATATGGGTAACAGTTTCGAGTGAACAGAAGTTTATAACAGAAGGTGAAAGATGGAAGCCCAGCCAGGTGAACATTGGAACAATCATATTCTGAAACATGTTTCAGCTCCAAGGCCTTGCTTTGTAAACTGGTCATTCATAAACACACTAATTATTGCTAGGCTAATCGTCAACTTTCCCTCTCTGTCTCTCCCAGACATGTATCAACACACAGAAATGGAACTCTCCGTATGGCCCCTCAGAGAATGTGCTGTCTCTGTATAGCCCCTCAGAAACTGTGACACATCCTCATTACAGTCCTCAGAGAACACAATGCTCCCATCTGTACAGGCCCCAAAGGAGAAACCAGAGCTGTATGCATTTCTCTCAAAGTTTTATTAGAATGACTCTGTTTACCTCAGAATCTATTAAAGATAGGGTGGTGGTCTGAGTTACTGAGTGAGTCCTACCATCTCTTGGAGCAGCAACAATGCAGCCTGAGGGTCCTGGCCTGAGCTATGATCAGAAATCAGAAAGTTCAGTCTTCAAAACTGCACCGTGAGACATCCTGATTCCTTGGCCAACTCCCAACTAATCCAAAATATCATTTGGTGCTTGTCTGCCAAAGATACCATTTCTTCGGTAGAAAGCAGTTTCCACCATTGCCGATCGCCCAAAAGAAGGCTTCTTGCACTCAACATTATCCTCTGTCAGGAGAGAAGCACAGCAATTGGTTGAACTACTCTTGATTTTCCCACCAGATGGTCAGTCCTTCCTGACATGGCTCATTGTACACTTGGGTTAAGGTGGATGAGCACTCATCTGAGTACAGTGACCCAGAGCAGACACAAGGCAAAGCTCTGCTCACTCTGCATTTTCCAAGCCTAGAATATAAAATAGGTTTGGAAAAATATTGCAAAGCTTCTCAATGGAACACCAATTTGAAGGGAATTGTGAGTGTCACAGTAACACTGAAACTCTGAGATTGGGTCATGTTAATGAGGTTAAAAATGAGAGGCAACTTACTCTGCATCTAACCCTGTCCTGGGAATGTTTGATGGGACAGTGGAGGAGTTTTACTCTGTATCTAACCTGTGTTGTACTTGTCCTGGGAGTGCTTGATGGGACAATGTAGAGAGAGATTTACTCTATATACTATTCAGTCCCAATATATGAGATAACATTGAGCTAAACCTATTATTAACTGAAATTTTATAAAAATAAATTGAACTGAAGAACTTTGAAAGTAGTCTGATCGTATTGAGCCCAAATGCCAAATAATCCTTGAACTCAGCCTGATTATAAAGAATCACGATTGAGCAAGCATTTCTACTGAAGGTCTGCTTTGCCATCCAGAGAAAGAGAGCATCAGTGTCCAGAATGGATTTGAGCCCAGATGTGAACCAGGTCTGCTGGACAGTGTTTGACACAAGGTCCAACGAGAAAGTGAAAGGTCAACCTCTAACCATGTACTAATCCAGTTCCTTGGGTCAATGAGCTCAGTGGCCCCTCCTGATGTTACTGACCCCTGCCCAGTAACATTGGCCCCAACTCCCTGCCCAGTAAGACTGAAACCCCCCCCCAACAACTAACACAGATCCCTGCCCTGAGCAGCAACACTGGCTCTTGCCCAACACAGACCTCACCCCACTCCCAGTAACACTGACCCGAAAACCCTAAGCAGCAACACCATCAGCCCTAACCTTGTTTGGGTAAGTCTCTCACCTAATTTCCAGCCATAATCCCAGGAAGTGGTGAGGGCATGCTCATATTTCTCACTGGGGCCTTTTTTTGTCCGGGCCTTTAGGTATTGGTATCTGCCTTTCTCCTCTTTAGAGAATCCGTCGTACAGCAGGGCGCGCACCTCAGGGGTGACTGGCCTCATGTCACTCAGAGAGGCTGTCGCAACTTTCTTTCCAGCTTTTGGCTTTTCTGCTTCTCCTTCCTCCACTGAGGTCTTCTTTTCCTGCTCTGTTGGTGCCTTCTTCTGGAGATCTACGTGTGGTAGTGTGAGTGCCCTCTTGTGCTCTGTCCCTTTTGCTGAGGACTTATGGAGATTATCTCGGAAACGCTTCAGCCAACACAGTCTCAGCAGATCCTCTTTGGTGATGTTTTCTTTCGAGAAATCTTGCTTCTCACTGTCCATGTTGAGTTTTTCCTCCACGGTCGTGTGTCTTCAGTTGTCCTTGTCCATGAGTTTTTGAAATGAGGACACATACAGGGTGAACACAGCAGACAGGGCTCTCTCCACATACTGACTGGGTGTCCATCTGGTATCTAAGCAATCAGTGTTACATTTACAAATGTAATGAGAGACAGGAAGTGACATGGATAATGAGACTGACATGGGGCAACAGGAGAGACTGGGCTGAGCCTCTTTCCTGTAGAAAAGAGATGATCGAGGGGGTGACCCCATAGAGGTCTTTAAAGTTACGAAGACCTTTGATAGGCTAGATGTTGAAAAGATGTTTCCACTTGAACTGGAGTCCAAAATTAGGGGCCTTAATTAGATGATAACTACTAATAAATCTAAGAGAATTCAGGAGAAACTTTATGGAGAGTGGAGATCGCTAACACAAGGAGTAATCGAGGCAAGTAGCTATTAACGGGAAGCTAGATAAAAACATGAGGGAGAAAGGAAAAGAAGGATCTGTTGATAGGGTTAAATGAAGAAGGGTGGGAGGAGGCTTGTGTGGAGCCAGTATGGACCTGTTAGGCCAAATGGCCTATTTCTTTGCAGTAGACTTGATGTAACTTGATATGTGATGTGAAAGCTGGTCACTAAGTGCCAGCAACACTCACACCCTGAAAATTAATACATGATAAAGGAAAATTCTCTCCCTTGATTATTATTAGAACACATAACTCCTTGGAATGGCCTGTACTGGGAGTGTGGAGGAATCTTCCACAAAGAGGCCTTAGGAGTGAGAAGAGGCCTATTCTGCTCTGCCGTGTATGGAAGGATAAGGATATGTTTGACATTCCCACTTTTGTTCCTGAGTGAAAGTAACCAGTACATTGTAATGTTCCGCTGCTTTCCTTCGAAAAAGAACATTAGTGAACCAGTTGGGTTTTTTTGGCACTCAACAGTTTTATTGTAACTTTGAGGTTAATTAACTGAATAAATTTCTAACATCCCTGAGAATGCGTCCCGTTCTTTGTCATTGTCCTTTTGTTCAGTTTTTGGTTGAGTAATATACGGAGACATCTTACCTTTAAACATGCAGAGATCAGAAGAATCACAGAATTTCTCATCTCAGTAAAAATCCACCAGGATTATTAATCAAAATCAGCTTCTAATTTCATTTAATGAGAGCCCCACTGATTTTCTCAACACTACAGTGAAATCGGGATGAGCAAACTCAGATGACACGAAATTCTGGTTAAGTCAGTCATTAATAATTCCTGCTGTCAGAATAGCAAATTGCAGGGATCAGTGCTTGGGCCCCAGCTATTCACAATTTTTTTGATGATTTGGATGAGGGAACCAAATGTAATATTTCCAAGTTTTCTGACAATACAAAACTTGGTAGGAATGTGAGTGGTGAGGAGGATGTTAAGAGGCTTCAAGGCAATTTACCTAAGTTGTGAGTGGGCAAATAGATAGCAGATGCAGTATAACGTGGATAAGTGTGAAGTTATCTACTTTGGTAGGAAAAACAGAATGGCAGAGTATTACTTAAATAATGATAAATTGGGAAATGTTGATGTACAAAGGGACCTGGGTGTCCTTGTACACCACTGAAAGCAAGCTTTCAGATGCAAGCAGTTAAGAAGGCAAATGGTGCGTTGGCCTTCGTTGCGAGAGGACTTGAGTATAGGAGTAAGGCTGTCTTACTGCAGCTATACAGGGCCTTGGTGAGGCCACACCTGGAGTATTGTGTGCAACTTTGGTCTCCTCATCTAAAGGCTATACCTACCATAGAGGGAGTGCAGCGAAGGTACACCAGACTGATTCCTGGGATTGAGATTGAGATTGTGCCAACTAGGTCTGTATTCACTGGAGGTTAGAAGAATGAGAGGGGATCTCATTGAAATGTGTAAAATTCTGACAGGGCTGGACAGACTGGATGCAGGGATGATGTTTCCTCTGGCTGGGGGGTCTAGAACAGGGGGTCACAGTCTCAGGATATGGGGTAGGCCATTTAGGACTGAGATGAGGAGAGACGTTTTCCACTCAGAGGGTGGTGAACCTATGGAATTCTCTACCACAGAGGGCTGTGGAGGTCAAGTCACTGAATATATTTAGGAAGGAAATAGATAAGATTTCTGGACTCTAAAGGAATTAAGGGGTATGAGGAAAGCGCGTGAGTATGGTGTTGAGATAGAGGATCAGCCATGATCATATTGAATGGCGGAGCAGGCTGGAAGGGCTGAAAAACCTACTCAAGGGCAATTAGAGATGGGCAATAAATGCTGGCCTGACCAGCGACACCCACATCCCATGAACAATTTTTTTAAAATCCTCAGCATTAAAGGATTGAGTTCCTAAACTGGCCCTTAGCTAACTGATCTTGGGATAAGGTGATGCCCAGTGATTGGATGTCTAATTAGTTACAAAAGTTCTATAGGTGAGATGTACATAGCCTACAGCTTCAGCCCCATTTCCTCACTCAGTTACAATTCCTGGAATAACAGTTTAAGAATAAACAACAGCCCCTCTTCTTTCCTATGCTGGGACCTGGAACTTAGGAAAAGGTTATTCTTCCGGATTGTGAAGCAGACATTTAGGAAAATGACTGACACAATAAGGAATTTGGAGCATCCTCAAACTAACATTCAAACCAGATGTGCAGTGTGGGATGTCTTGTGGTGTAGTGGACAGCATTACTGCCTCTGAGCCAGAAGCTCCAAACTTAAGTCGCCCTTGAGGACTTGATGTTGATGGCCAAGGACGGTGTGTTCCTAACGTGGCCAAACAGGTTGAGTATCAGATTGTGAATCCTGTCAGCATACACCAGCGGCAGTTGGTAAGAGCACAAGAGATTCCTGGTCAGCTATGTGATGGAAAGAAAATTGGAGCCACTACTCTCCACAGCTCCAGGCTGCAAAATATATGTAGCCATAGCAACTTGGAATTCCCTGGGACCAGTTGGTTGGATAGCTGGTGTTGATTGGTTTGGTGCCAGCAGCACAGGGTGATCTCTGTTCCAGCTGAGGTGGATTCAGGACCTGCCTCCTTGTCCCATGTGCGATGAAGGTCGTGGCATTGTTGGTCAGACCTGCCTTCAGGCAGAGAACTGAAGTGCGGTTCTGATGTGTGGCGCATAGAAAGAGCCCACACGTAGGCATGGACCCTTCACACAGGTACACCTGAATTTGAAACCCGAGCTACTCCCAGGTTCCCACCAACCTGTGTCAATATAGCCTCTATCCTGGATTCCCTATTTGATAAAGACAAAATTAAGCAGCCCAGCCCCTGAGTCTCATTGCAGCATTACTCACGCACTAGATTAGTGCACCAAGGGAAAAGATAGATTGAACTAGGGCAGAGTGTATGAAACTACAAACTGCATTTATATAGCACCTTTATTGTCCCAAGGCAGTTCACGGGAGTTTTAGAAACTTGACACTGAGCCACATTGAGATGTTAGGAGGTAAGCAAAAGTATGATCACAGGTTTAAAGTAACATTTTAAAGGAGAGACATGGTGAGGTTTAGGGAGAGAATTCCAGAGCTGAAGGCATTCCCAATGTGGAGCACTGAAAATCAAGGATGCACAAGAGTCAAGTTGGAGGAGTGCAGCAATAGCAGGCTGCAGTAGGTTGGAGATAGGGGAGGAACAAGGTCACAGAGGGGATTTGAACACAAGGACAAGAATTTAAAAGAAAACGTGTGTTGCCAGACCAGGGGACAACGTAGGTCAGCAGCAAGAGGGGTGATGGATGAATGGGATCCAGTGCAAATTAGGATATGGAGAGCTGTGTTTCAGATGAAATGAAGTTTAGAGGGTGGGAGATGGAAGGCCACCTTGGAGAATACTAGAGTATTCAACTAAAAAGTCCCATTTTAGAAGGGGTGGGGGAAGAGGGAGTCAGACACACGACAGTAAAAATTACTTAATGGCTCAAGTGGAGAAGGATTCAGTGCAAAAATCAAAAGCCAGCAGCATGAGAGAACCTACAGTGTTTATTGATTGATGTACAGATTAAGGACAAGCAACAACATAAATACACATTCTTCAAAGAGCACAACTTGATAGGACCGGATAAGAACTGCATTCAGCATCTGTTAACCAGCACAAACCAGGAGCTTCCTGAGCACACGGTGAAAGTTCAGTAATCAACCATTCTGTTTTTTAGTGGTATGCACATTAAATAGGTAACATAATCGACAGCACTCACTTCTTGATCATCCTCACAGTCCAGATATCAGAGCTTCCTGCATGAACAGTTCCAATAACTTGCCACTTTAATGTGAATATTTGAAATAGCTCCCCAACCCCTCACTCCGATAGCTTGGGCAGAAAGCAACCCCAAACATCAATAATCTAACAGGAATAAATCAAAGATCAGCACAGGATAGATCTGCACCAAGGCAGGTATAGCAGAGTTAGATACAGAGCAAAGCTCCCTCTATACTGTCCCATCAAACACTCCCAGCACATTAGATACAGAGTAAACATCACAGTACTGAAGTTCAGATCCTACGATGGGTGGTGTTTCCATTCTCCTGGATAAGTTTCAAGGGAAAACACATCAAGCACTGGGCTGGGACAGTCCATTGCCAGTAGGTGTGGAGAAGATATTCTGTGGAGTGTGGTGGATTAGATGGCAGCCCCCAGAGGAATCAGCACTCCGCACAACATGCAACAAGACAACACAAAGGGATGGTCCGGATGATGGCAGGAGCAGGTAGCTCTGTGCCACAGAACCAGCACTGGGCAAGTCCAACTATCGGAAGTCATCAGTGCTAAACATTCCTTTGGCACGGCGCAGGATGGAGTCCTTGGATGCATCATAAGGGTGTTCTTTGGATGGGATTTCCAGCACAGCAGGAATGGAGAGAGTGTGGGCATCAATGACATGACGGATCATTTCTGCAATGTACTGATTGATCAGGATGATCCCAATGTCATCACGACTCAAGAAACTCCTGTAGAGAAAAGAAAACAGGAAAGTTTACTCCAACAATTCAAACACAACCTGGCAGAAACAGGCGACGAAGGTTGTCCACTCACCCTCCCATCACCAGAGGGAATCAGATACATTTTGCTGAACCCACTGGCTCACAGTGCAGATGTTGAATCCTCCACCAATCCCACCCCATTCTGCATGCTGGGCAGCCTGAGCACAGCACCTTCAGATACTGAGGGACTCCGACTCTAAGCAGGCACAGGCAAGAGGACAACTACAGGAATCAGCAAAACCCACAGCTACTAAACATCGCATTATTGCTGATCGCTGCTAGAAACAGGACAAGAACATTTGGAGGGAGAGGTGGGGTGCTTGGAGGTCAGGGAAATGGGACCAGGCTATCCTTATTGGGGAAGGGAGAGAGCCAGGACACCCAGAAAGGGAAAGAGGATCCAAATCAAATGAGGGCTGGGCCAATCTAGTATCAGGAGCAGCTGACCCCGCATCAAATACTAGTACGGACAGCCCTAAGTCACAGGGGGAATTCACTTCCTCAAAGGGTGACTGAACCCTGCCCTACACTACCCTTGCGATCTATCAGCTCCTGCAGACTGACAGGTTTCCCAACGGTATCTACAGCCTGCACGGTTCAAAAGCCAGGTGCTGCTGCACAGGCCCAGTCTGGGTCCCTTGTTGCATTCACAGGCTCAGGGTTGATGGGAAGATGAGGAAGTTGCAAGGACACAGCCCAGTGCAGCGCCCCGGGTCGCCAGCAGTAACCAGCTCAAACCTGCAGCTCCCAGTGCCACACCATCTGGATCAGACTGAACCTTCCAGCGCCAAACCACAGCTAAGTCTCCAGATTCGGGGCATCCCAAACCGTTGCTTCGACAATGCCAGAGGACGGTGCAGCTAACCTGTGCACAGCAAGCTCCCACAAACAGCAATGTGCTGATGACAAGATAATCCGTTTTGGTGATATTGATAAAGGAATAAACATTGACCAGGACACCGGGGATAACTCCCCTGCCCTGAACTCGCAGGTCCACCTGAGGGCTGACGGGCCTCGTTTAACGCCTCCCTCCCCTCCCCTCCTAGGCCTGACGCTGATCCCCGGCCTCGAGTTCCGCTCTCCCTCCCGCGCGGCCGCTCTCACTTGAAAGTCTCCTCGATCTCGGTCACGCTTGTCTCCTTCTCCACCACCAGGAAGTTGGGCCGTCGGTTCTTGTTCAGCTCGCCGATGCCACCGAGCAGGAAGCCGGTGCAGGTGTCCTCATCGCCAAGCACAGCAATCAGCTTCCCTCGCATCGCCATCCTGGTGTCTGAATTCCCGTTTCCTCTGACCCCGGCCTTATATACCCCGACCGGCAGAGCCGTGCGCCTGCGCACTGCTGCTCTTCCCACCAATGCCCCGCAGTGACACCACGCATTCGAGCAGCACCTCAAGGACTAGGTATGCGCACCCGGGCATTGCGCAAGAGTTGGGTATGCGCTAAATAGAATGCCAATGGGCATGCGCTCTCATGGCCCGACGCACCTGCCAGCCAAGGTGTGAAGTACAGCCCACCTGACATGTGAGGAAGGCGGGATGAAGTAGTCCCTCTCCCACCGTGGCGCCTGATCGCTAATTGCTAGGGCCAGAGCTGACATGTACAGGCGTCCAGGCCTACATTAAAAGTGAGCAAACCCGTGAAAGAAATTAGCAGTCATTGGTGACAATAGAGTTCTTTTCATTTCCTTTTAAGTTTATTAAATATATTGGAGTTTGTCAGTATAGAAAGCTGCATATAGTTCCTCATGGAAGACTGAGGATCTTTAGGGGGTTGGCCCAGAGGATAACATTGAAAGATTGTGGGTTAGATTTAAAAAGAACTGGAATGGACTGCTGATACTCAGTAACCTCAGGACCAAGTTGGTGAGAATTGAGTGATGCAAGTGCCGAAGGATGTTTTCATCCCCAACCCTGAAACTGTCGATGGGACATTTCTCAATCCTAAAGCTTTCTGGATTCCTAATCTTGTTCCAGCTTACTGTCAATACAAAGATGGAGCATCCTAGTGTCACAGTTACCTCAATGTGAAGAAATACACAATAAGAAGGAGGCAAAGAATTGACAGCGAGTTAGCAGGTATATTTTATTGTTCTGCAGTTTCTTATCAGACATAGGTTAAATGTACCAAACACATAGGCATAACACTTTCATACAGTTCTCTAGAAATGGACAGCATAACAACTTCAAACACTGCCACCCACATCCAAGGGCACACCCACAGGTCACCATCACACGGTCTAGCTTGTTTTCATGAGCACCACAGTCCAACAACCAATCATCTTTCTCTGAACTGTGTCAGTGCAGGTCAAGAGATCAGTATCAGGTCAGGGTCATGCTGAAGAGTGAGGGAACCATCGAGTGACCATCAAGTGAAGAGGGACAGAGGAAGGGGAGGACTGAGTGTTGATTAAAATAACCTGTGTTGATGGATTCTTTAGGGGGAACCCCTTTACGAACACCCAGGTCCTGAGGCAAATCCCATAGCTCCATGCAGTGCTACATGACTGGCCCAGGGTGGAGACACCACCTGATAGCTCACCCCACCCCAGCATCACCACAATGGCCCATTGGACTGGGGAGCAGACAATGACCTTTGAAACAAAATCCTGAACAGGTTCTGACAGCTGAGTCTCCTGTCACAGGAGCTGAAAGTTAACTTACAGGTGAAGTGCTCATACTCTGCCCACGAGGAGTTACAGTAGGTCAGCCTATGGCTGGAGCACCACGGGTGGGGGTGCAGAGACAGACACTGTGCCCAAAACTGACTCCTTCAACACCCTCCAAAAAAAACATACAAAAATATTTCAACAGCTTTGAGTTACTAGGGAAACTCTTACAAAAAAGAGAAGGAATTGCTAATCGTTACAGCAAATTCAGGCAGTTTTCAAATCTGTTTGGTGTGCAGCTTTTCCCCCCGCCCCCACAGAGATACCCAACACCCACCCCCATCAGCAGGCTGTACTTTGGTTTTTAAGTTAAATTGTGAATTTGAGAATTTGGATCCTCCGAGATGTGCGCGAAGACTCCATTGGTTGATCAGCTGCTCAGGGGACAGTGGCATGGAAAGGGCTGCCAGGCACGCTCTCATCTCCCCACTTCACGATCAGTATGTAGTCGCCCTTCTCCTTCACCGTGTATGTGACATTATAAACCCTGTTCCCCTCATGTTTCACATACACCTCCTCACAGGGAGTCTTCGGACCATGAACTCCCACCATCAACATGTTGGTTCCTGGAATGAATGAGATTGAGTTACTTCTGGGTCACTGCTCAGGGCCACAGGGTGACCATCTCACCGCACAAATGACTCTTCTCCCCACCTTGTGGGGTTCGAGGCCTGGTTCTGCTGTGTGATCCCCACCGCTCTGATGTCCCAGCTCCCCAGTGAACCCTGACACCTACCTGCTTTGCTGCAGTCCACGGTGAAGTTGTTCTTCTGCCCAATGAAAGCCTTGGCCAGGCCAGGCCCTCGAGCTACCACCTTACTGGCATCAGATGCAAACTTGGGCATTGCTCCAAACCGGCCAACCGAGGCTGACTTGGTGACTGTTTCAACCAGAACAGTGGACGTCTCATGTAAACTATGACCTCCCGAAAGGCGGACACCTGGAACAGGAAACAGGCAACTTGGGAGCTAGTCTGGTATACATCTCCCCTGCCCTTAGCACAGACCCTGGCACCCATTTCTCCTCAGAGCACAGCCCTTCCTGCAGCCCTGGAACCCCAGCTCCCCTCCAGTACTGAACCCAGCTCTCCTGGGGCCTGGGCCCCAGCTCCACCTGAAAGCACAGGCCTCAGCCCCAGGTCCTGAGATTTCCTTCAAACATGTAATAGAGTAAGGATCAAGCCCTGGACTTTAATCCAGAGATAATCTATGGAGCCTGTACCCCAGTAAGAGCCAGTGTCCCTGAAACCCATGCCCCAGGCGGCCATTGCTTGAGGACCCTGTGCCACAGCAAAACAGGAGCCCGTGGAACCTATACCCCAGCAAATGCAGGTGCCCATGCCCCATGGAGCCCATGCAACCCATGCCCAGAGAGTAGCCATAACGCAGCCCTGCTCACCTGTGACCTTGGCCTTAAATGGACTCCCAACGATATGCTGAGGTCCACCGTATTTGATGGAGATCAGGTAGTTTCCAGGGGCCATTGGCGTGTACGTGACCTTATAACCCTCAGGACAGTCCTGGCAATCCATCTTCACTTTGGAAGGGCCATCGATGGTGACAGAAAGAGCACCAGCCCCAGCATCACACGTATTGACAATAAACTCAGAGGGGACCCCTAGACAGAGAGAACAAAGGGTATTACTATAGAAATTCACTGCCTGTCAAAGTAATACACCCAGCAATCACAGCTGAACCCAATGAACACACACTCAGAGCTTGCTATTAAATACCCAAACCCCCTGATCCGCCAATTAAACATCTGATCCCCTCCTGCAGGTATCTGTTGTTCTATATATAAAACCTTTCCACCCCCAAACCTCTCAATTAGATTATAAACTGTAACTCTTTCGAGTACAAACACGTTTCCATCTGTTCCTATTCAGATGAAATTACATTGTTTCATAATTTGCCATGGTGAGATTTGAACTCTTGATTTATTTCTATAAGGATAGAATTGAAAAACAAAGGAGTTATATCAACCTTGTAACTCTTTCGAGTACAAACCCGTTTCCATCTGTTTCAGATGAAGTTACATTGTTTCATAGTTTGCCATTATGAGATTTGAACTCTTGATCTTGGGGTTACAAACCCAGTACCATAACCACTTGGCTATTTAGGCCAAGCCTATTATAACCTGTAAGTCACTCCTGGCTATCTGTTATTTAACTATAAACCCCTGTCACACCTGTTGATTTGATTCCAGACTGTAGCTTGTTGTTAAGTATCCGCTGTTTTATATATTACAGTCGGCATTATCTGAAGAATATGCTATATGTTAGATATCGTCAAGGAATTGTACCTGTGACTCCTCCTTCCAACCCTGGGCCATAGGCAGAGACTAGGCCAGGATCCCCAGTTTGTCCTGGCTCTCCCACACGGATCCTAAAGGGGCTGCCTGGGATGTGGCTGGAATTGAACTTGACATCTATTGAGTGGACACCATTTTCACGTGGAATGAAGCGGATTGCGAAGTTATCTGTGAATAGAAAAATGTATTTCATGATAAAAGCAATGAAAATAGAAAATGCTCAGCAGGTTTGGCATTATCTGTGGAGAGAGAAACAGAGTTAATGTTTAAGGTTGACAGCCTTTTGCTTATAATGGAAAGTCATTAAACTAAGACATTACTTCTCTCCTCAGATGCTGCCTGACCTGCTAAGTGTTCCCAGCATTTTCTGCAAAGTATTCTGAGTTATGGTGATTTTCTGAGCATGTCGAGCCCAGCCCTTGCACTGTAAAACAGCATGGAATGTTCTGGATTCTGCAAACAGCCGACCTCACCCCATATCTTCTCTTGAACTGAAGTTCTCTAGATTTGTTCCCTAACCATCTTTGAGGTCTTTGGACGGCTCTCAGCCTCCAGCAATGGAGTCTCTGTCTCTGCAGTCCACCCAGCCAAGCTGACTCACTATCCCTTACCATGTGCTTTACCCCCTCAACACCTGCCCCTTCACTTCCTCTCTCCTCACCATCCAAGTGCCCAAACACTCCTTTCAAGTGAAGCAGCATTTCACTTGCACTTCCCTCAACTTAGTCTACTGCATTCGTTGCTCCCAATGCGGTTTCCTCTACATTGGAGAGACCAAACGCAGACTGGGTGACCGCTTTGCAGAACACCTTCAGTCTGTCCGCAAGCATTATCCAGATCTCCCTGTCGCCTGCCATTTCAACACTCCACCCTGCTCTCATGCCCACTTGTCCGTCCTTGGCTTGCCGCATTGTTCCAGTGAAGCTCAACGCAAATTGGAGGAACAGCACCTCATCTTCCGACTAGGCACTTTACAGCCTTCTGGACTGAATACTGAGTTCAACAATTTTAGATCATGAACTCTCTCCTCCATCCCCACCCCCTTTCCGTTTCTTCCCCCTCCTTTTTGTTTTCCCAATAATTTATATAGATTTTTCTTTTCCCACCTATTTCCATTATTCTTAAATGTATTTCCACCCATTGTTTATCTCTACCTTTTAGCCCTTTTAGTATTCCTTCACCCCACCCCCACTAGAGCTATCTGTACCTTGTCTGTCCTGCTTTCTGCTCTTAATTAGCACATTCCTTTAGATAATATCACCACCTTCAACACCTTTTGTCTGTGACATCTTTTGGTTATCGCCACCTATTACTGGTTGCTTGTCCCAACAACTCCCCCCCACCTCCCTTAAACCAGCTTATATTTCACCCCTTTCCTATTTTTACTTAGTTCTGTTGAAGGGTCATGAGGACTCGAAACGTCAACTGTGCTCTTCTCTGCCGATGCTGCCAGACCTGCTGAGTTTTTCCAGGTATTTCTGTTTTTGTTTTGGATTTCCAGCATTCGCAGTTTTTTGCTTTTAACCCCCTAATATTTTCCCCAGAATAGGAGGGGCAGAGCATAAAACAATCCCCCACTCTCTAGACAGGGCTTCTTTTTCCATGCTAGCCCTGGGCTAAAGTGCACCGTTCCTCTGACGGCTCCTCTCAGAGGCAGGAGCAAGATTGGAATTCCAGTCAGAGTAATAACTAAGTGCAGTCCAGACAGAACACAAGAAACTGGAAGTAACAAACATGTCCTAAAACAGCAGCAACTGTGGAAACTCATCAGAAAGAAAAACCTTTCACATGTGAGATGCTTGCTCACCTCCCAGCTATAAACAAGGCTGCATGAAGAGGCTTAAGGTTGAAGATGATGCCAGGAAGGTGTCCTGCTTACTCCTAATACCTGTTAAAAAATCAGACCCAGTCTACTCCCACTCTCTTCAATAATTCTCACTCCTACTCTTCCTAGGTATTTCACTTGTTATCTTAAGCCATATGAAGTGGTTGAGTATTTCCAGCATTGTCAAACCCTCCATTCCTCTCCAAGTTATTCTGATCAGCCATTAGAGACTTAACAGATCCTCCCATCGCCATTTGGTGGCACTGTGGATGCAGGGAATCAGAAATAAATGACAAGGTCAGAGACAGCGAGAGAGAGAAAAAGAAAGACACACAGGCACATAGAGAGAGACACAGGCAGAGAGAGAGAAGGAGGGAGAGAGAGAGAGAGAGAGTGGGGACACAAAGACAGGCAGCGAGATACAAAAAGGGAGGAAGATTAATCGAAATCACCACAACAACTAGAGCAAACACTGAAAAACAGGCTTCAGAAAGATTGGAGGAGACAGCCTTGAAGGGGTTAAGCGGCCTCGTTCTGTCCTTCGAGAAGTTTCTGAGAGTTATTGGAGGCTGCTGGGGCCTGGATCTCATGTTACAGCTTAAGCCCCAGGCAGCTGCTGTGTGAGTGCACACAGCACATGGTGTGGCAGTGAGCAGTTATTCTGGGTCAGGTCAATGACACCCCACAGCTAAGTCTTCCACATCCATCTAGACCGGCTCCCACCTCCCTGTCCCATTCACATAACATGTCTGTTCTGCTCCAAAGTTCCCTCCCACCAGCACCATTCTTGCGGGAGATTGGAGTTCAGACAACTTTTCTCTAATCTGCTTATTCCCTTGTTCCCTCCGTGACTTTCCACATGGGAATTCCACACTCTGAATTTACACGTCAGTGCCTTTTGGAACCTCACCCTGAATCAGACAGAATCAAATACTGGCTGTTCATTACAGCTAACCTAGATTAACTACACATGGCTGGGCACAGGACAAAGGGGTGTCTGATTACAATAGAGAGAGAGGGAGAGGGAGAGAGAGAAAGAAAGGAGAGAGAGCGTGGGAGAAGATAGAGATGGTTGGGGGAGAAGAGAGAGGGGAGAGAAAGAGCAAGAAAGAGAGAGCTAGAAAGAGAGAGCAAAAGCAAGAGCACAGGAGTCACCCCAACACTTTTTATACCCTGGTCACTCACCAGCGTCCACCTCTGACACATAACATTCCTCCACCGACCCAGATGGGGTCCGAACCTTCGCATCAATCACCCCTCTTGCTCCATTCAGCCGAACTGCAAACGAGGCCTGTTGGTTGACCTGTAATCCCGACTCCTAGGCACAGATTAACAGACAAAATCTGAGAAAGCTCTCCATATCTACTGCCCAAAGGGTTAGCAGTCAGCAGCTCAAATTAGAAACAGGTCAAAGCTCCCTCTACACTGTCCTATTAAACACTCCCAGGCCATGGATTAGATACAGGGGCAAATCCCTCTATTACCATTTCCAACATTAAATCATCCTGTGCCCGCACAGATCAAAAGGTTCTCAGGTTGTGTCTCAGGAATATTATTGATTGTTTTGTGCTGAGCAGAATCTGCTGGCATTGAATTTCTGTAGAACCGGTGGCCAATGCAGAGCCAGGACAGGCCGGGACTCAAGAAACAGAGTAATCAGGGACACCACCACATCCCTTCACAGTTCCTCAGCTTTCAACCTGCTTTCAGCTGCTGGCTCCCGATTCCAGAAACCTCTCACCACACTCTTCAGTCCCACTCTGACAAGTTCTCATCTCCACCAGCTGCTCTTCACCCTACTACATATGCCACTCCTCCTGCCCCCTCCTCCACTTTCAGCCACAGGGGCACAGTCCACCTTGGCCCTCACCTGGAGACTGGTTACTGTGAGTCTACGGGCAGCATCTGAGGGCGAGGCAATTGGAACAACAAATGGAGAGTCAGGGATGTGTTCGTCATTGAACTTGATGGAGACCTCATAGTCACCTGGAAAAGAAAAGAGGAACTCGATTCAGATCAGTGAGCTGTAGGGGAGAAGGAGGGGTCAATTTCTGGACTTTCCCCATCCACTCCCTTGTAGTATTCCCAACCTCTGCTCTCCCTCCATCCTTTGGGCTTAGGTACCCTGCCAGAATGGCTAAGGATCAGGGAATTACTACAACCAACATGCATGGATTCACTCATTTCTCAGTGCACAATGGCAGGTGTATATGAAACCAGACATATCACAGAGCACCCTGAACACAGTGAAAATATATCTACTTCATAGCTAGGGACAGTGCACATCTGGCATGTGTTGGATACAGATAAGAGTAAAGCACCCACACTTTCATATGTTTCTAATGTTTGATATAGGAACAGAAGTGGGCCATTCAGCCCTTCGAGCCTGCTCTGCTGCTTGATAAAACCATGGCTGATCAGTCTGTATTTTGAATTCCACATTCCCATCTACTTCCGTCAACCTTTGATTCCCTTGCCTAACAAAAATCGATCTACCCCTGCCTTAAAAATATTCAATGACCCCACCTCCATCACCTTCTGAGGCAGAGAGTTTCAAAGTTGCACAACCCTCAGGAAAAATTTCTCCTCATTTCTGTCCCAAAGGGTGACCCCTAATTTTAAAACAGTGCCCCCTAGTTCTGGACTCACTCACAAGAGGAAACATCCTTTCCACACTCCCAGGGCAGCTAGAGAACAGGTTAAATACAGAGTAAAGCTCCTTTTACACTGTCCCGTCAAACACTCCCAGGGCAGGTACAGCACGGATTAGATATGGAGTAAAGCTCACTGCACAATATAATGGAACATGCAGGGATTTCCCAGGATTCTTACAGTGAGTTGATTGAAAAATTAACTTAAAGTGTACAGTCAGTCATCGTATTTAATTGTTATATTGAATCTCATACGGAACTATATTTTAATCGTGTTGCGATACATTTTTTGTGAAAGGGACTGAAGTGTGACTTGGTCAATGAAGGTCCAAACCACAATTCCCCACTAAGTGTTTTTTTCACTACAAAGGTTTGGAAAGGGATCAAATTGTAAAATGCTAAATTGCAGCAGAAATCTAGCAGAGTGCTCAAACAGGCAATCTGCCGGTTGGGAATGAAATGATAACACCTTCACAGAATTCCAGAGGCCTCATAGAGGGCAGAGAGAACAATAGCGCGTCAAACTGAGACAAAATAGCTGAGTACCAAGACCTACAAAAGATATATAGGGTTACCCAAACTCCCAGATGATTCAGTGTCTGATTTACTGACCGGGTTCTTGTACAATGTAGGAAACGCCACATGATCCATCCTTACGATCCTCAAATGAGATTTCTGCTTTGCTTGGGCCTTCCACAGCAATGGAGAGGCCACCGGCTCCAGCCTCACGGGTCCAGATACTGAACTCAGCTGAAGGGAGAGAGAGAGAGAGGGAGAGAGGGAGAATTAAAGCAGAGAACTGAAGGGACATGTTCTGACCCATCCACACCTTACCCTGCCCACCAATTAAACCTCATTCTGGAGACTGGCCCCTCACCCATCCGAACCTCCCCAGAAACTGGTACCCTGCCCCACCCCAGATTGCACTCTTTGAAACATGCAAGTAACCATTGGAAACTCACCTGCCACTGCAGCGACTCCCCGCTCCAAACCAGGACCCCCAGCACGGACCTTGTGAGACCCTCCCTCACCCAGTGGGCCGACCGTGAACTGGAAGGGGCTGCCAGGGACGTGTTGGCCTCGATACTTGACGTTGACAGTGTGTGAACCCATCTCCTGTGGTATGAAGCGCACACTGTATGTGCTGTCATCTCCTTCGATAATCTCAGCTTCATTCATCTTCCCAGATGGGCTGGTGACCTGTGCTGTCATCTCCTGGGCCCCAACTTCCACTGCCAAGCAATAACAGTACACAATTACAAATTAATCATGTAGCAAAACCTCTTCCTTAAATGCTGAATCATTCCCTTCCCTTTAAACATCAGGCACCCCTTCCTTTTAAAATACTTTTCCACTCCTTCCCTGAAGCTCATGAAAGGAGGGCAGATTATTGACCTGGATTGCAGATTCGCTGAGCAGCAGGCAACACAAAACATGGATAATGGGCAGGTACTCTAATTGGCAGGATGTGGTGTCCCACTGAGACCTGTGTTGAAGCATCAACTACTCACTGTATCAAAGTCTTTAATACAGAGCCAACTTTATCCAATACTGCTGAAGACACAAAGATTGGTGTCATTGTAAGCAAAATAGTTAGAAGCATAATCTATTAATATTTCTTTGTAAATGTAAGTGAATGGACAAAACTGTGGCAAATGGATTTCAATATAAGCAAGTGAGAGGTCATCCACTAAGGATAGACTAGGTTACTTTCTACATGGTGAAAAGCTGCAAACAGTGAAGGTCCAAAGAGACCTAGGTCTATGTATATGGATGATTGAAATGTCACAATCAGATACAGAAAATCATCAAAGTCTTATGATCAAGGGGGTGATTTGATTGGTTTTCAAGCTTATCAAAGGGAACAGACGGTAGGTCGGTAGAGAGAAAATCTTTGCTCATTGGGGAACAAAAAGGACACAGACACACAATGCTGGGTCAATTGTAAAATTTAGGTCACCGGCTCCAGCCTCACAGGTTCAGATTTTTGTTAACCAAAAGGCAAATATATGGAGTCACAGCTTAGCCAAAACCTGATTGAATGGAAGAGCAAGCTCAAACAGCAACCCCCCCACCCCTCACCCTTTTAAATACTGGCCCACTGTCTGTTGGTCTGACCCACCTTCGGCCCGTGGGATGTTGCTGAAGGAGCCCAGGCTGTCACGGCCCAGGAACTCGCCAAACACATTGTGGAAAGGATCTCCTCCGACCTGTGTGGACTCCTCTACTCGGACTTCTCTTTTGGTCTCTCCACCCCGGGTTTTGCTGATCTCTGTCCGCTCAGTGCGTGTGTAGGTGTGGCTACTACGCGTAAAGGTCTGAGTCAAACGCTCCTGTGCAGACACCATCTGGAACCAATTTCCTGAGGAAGGGAAAAGAGAACAGAAACGATCAGCTTTCGAAGCCTCCTCACAAAAACAGGGCCATCCTATCCCATCCAGGATTTATACTTTAATCTAGTATAAACACATCATTGCATCTCCCAACCCAACTCCCTGAAATCTTCTTTGATTCATCGATCTTAATCTCAATTCCCCAATAATTCATCACTATCCGCAGCTGATAATACTGGACACTGCGGTCAGTGATGTGACTCTCCAAATGTGGAATGCTGATCCAACCCTCCAATCTGAGTCACTCAATATAGGGAAAGCTGCTATGAAAACTATCCTGTTCTAGGTTCATGGACCACTCTGAGCAGCTGGAGGAATTATTTGCATTCAAGGGAAAGCTAGCTAAAGCACCATGGAGGAAGGAAGGAATTAAAAGGTTCTGTTGATAGTATGAGAAGAAGAAAGTGGGAGGGGAGGCTTGTGCAGAGCATGAATGCCAGTACAGTGCTGTTGGACCAAATGGTCTGTTTCTGTGTGGTGCACTTGGTGCAAGAATGCAACGTCACTGTCACCAAAGCAGGGTGATTCTCACAAATTCCAACAACCAGGAGAACTGAATTATGAAAGTCTTTTTCCCTGCAGCATTCCATGGACCAGTCCCAGCCCTATCCATTTCCTGACCCAAGACTTCCTATGACAATCCAGTATAGGCAGTTGGGAAATCACCCACTGGTCAGGGACAATGAGATATCAAACACAACTCCCAAAATAGATCTTTAGATATGGCCCTCAAAAATCAGCCAAACTGCAGAGCTTCCTCCTGTCACTCAGCCCTGAATCTCAATGAGGGTTCACTACCACGTACAAAGTCATGAACACCTGCAAGAACAGTGTCCAGTTACACAAGTGAAAAACACGGGAGAGGATGGAAAATGATCAGAACAGAAAAAGTCAGTTTATTCCCCTTCCAGAATAAACTCCCCCTGACATACCTGGAATCTTCAAGTTGAGGTCACAGGTGCTGCCCACGGTTGCAATGGAAGGAGCCTGGCGTCGCCTGGTGATGCTCTCCTTAATTCTTCCTTCGCCTGTTACCTTCACCGTAAAAGGACTTCCTACAACACAACAACAGGATCACAGAGTGACTCTCAGGGTCATACACTGAGTCACATACTGAGTTGCTAGGTCAGAGCAACTCACTGTGTGGAGCTCCTCCTACAATCTACATGCTGTTAAAACAGAAACTCAAGTTTCCTAAAGACTGCGCCATCACCTCCCCCAAGTTTTCAACGTTGGTATTACTTTGAACTGGGATCTTTATCCCTATATCCCTATAAGTGCCCCTTACTGTGACCCTGGGCTCTGTACCCAATGTCTTACATTGTGATCTACAGTCCTGACCCTTGGCCCTTCCTCTGCTGTGACCCTCGGGCCTGACCCATGGATTCCATGCACTGTGTTTGGCTGCTGGTCTGTCATTAAGTGACCGAGGCTCGGTTTACCACTCCCTTACCTGGCACATGATGGTCAGCAAATTTAATGTTGATGATGTAGTTGCCTGGTTCAGTTGGACAGTAGGTCACTTTGCATGTTCCATCCTCCTGATCCTCACAATTAATGTCAACTTTGCTGGGACCCTCAATAGACAGACCGAGTCCTCCATAACCTGGGAGAAAAAGGAAGAATTTGAGGATTGTTAGTGTTTGGAATTCTCTTTCCCAGCAAGCAGTGCAGGGTGGGTCATTGGATATATTCAGGGCTGAGTTAGTCAGATTTCTGACTGACAAGGGAGTCAAGAGTCATGGGAGGCAGGCAGGAAAATGGAGTTAAGGTACAGTCAGATCAGCCATGATCTTACCAAATGGCAGAAAAGGCTTGTGGGGCTGAATGGCCTACTCCTGCTTCTATTTCTTATACAAAGAAAGCTGATTACAGGCCGAAAGGACTGCCACCCCCAATAAACTCAACCCCTCACAATAGCTTGGTAAATTTACAATCCTTTTCCCATTTGATTATTTAACTTGAACACAGACTGTTCATATCTGTACAGATCCCATTACCCAGTCAGCAATAAGACTGGTGATTGATCTAAAAATTGAACCACATTGTATTATCTGAGCAAATCTTGCCACTAAAGACCATTCAATGGACAATTTTCCTGCACTGAATACCAGGGTCTGTGGCACTGACCCCCTGCCCCTCATCCCACCAAGTCTACATGGAGCTAGGAACTGTCAACTCATTCTTTCTTCTATATTTACTGCCCAGTCTCGAGAGGCTAAATAAATAACCTTAGTGATAGGCAAACTGAGGAATACAATCACAATCACTGCCGCCATTCAGATTATCGAATGTAGGTCTCAATGGTCAGTCGTGGGTCCGTATTGACGCTGTCCAATGCAATCGCTTTACCAAATCGACAAAGGGCCTTACCTGCACCCCTCGTATCCACAATGAATTCTGACACCTCGAACGTTCGACCCTCCACCAGGCCCTTCCCAGAAACCTTCACTTTGCTGGCGTCACCAATCTCGGAGGCACCCACCATGATCTTGAAAGGGCTGTTTGTAACGTGCCGGCTGTTTTTCTTCACACTCACCACATGCTCCCCTACCTCCTTTGGGGTGAATGAAATACCTGTTGAAATGGAGAAAAAAATCCAGAGTTGAATCATTGAGCAATGGCTGATTGTTCTCATTACTTCACAGGTTCTGTGTCACAGCATCTTATCAAACAAGACCATCTCAATATCCAGACACTAACCGTGCCTACCCCTCGGTCAGTCCCGAGCCAACATGCCCACCTGTCTGGTCTGGATCTTACCAATATGCCTGTTGGGCAGTCTCTTCAGCAGGCAGGGCTCCTCATTGCCTGATGGAGCTTTTATGCTGGCATTGAGTAGATTGAGGTCAGTCTCTGTAATCTTCAGTGAGACTTCAGTTGATGTGCCAACATTGAGTTGCGATGTTCTCATCGAGTCATCACCTGCACAGAGTAGTTTCATCAGCAGGATACAATTCACAAAGACACACGCAGTTCCTGACAAATGATCCCAATTCCAATATTTGCAATTAACTCTCCTCCCACCAACTGCTCCTGCCTGGCCATTGTTCTGGCTGAAGGGCAAGTCGTGGCGGTGTAATTGACCAAGATGACACCATATCTTATTCCAATACCATTCACCTAATATTTTGAAATTCAGCAACGGAGTCACTTCCTCCTTATCCTTAGATGGAGGCCGATTGTGGGGATGCACCAAGCACCTTGGCTGAGATCAGTGAGATCAAGTGTAAATGAAATGCTTGCACCAGGGTTTTGTTTTCACCCATCACACGCTCTCTCTGCCTGCCCGATGCATGAAGCCACCTGGCACCCTCCAAAAATGGCCCAAGTAACCTTCCCATCAGATAGCCACAAGACTATGTCATTATTATTGATGGGAGGGCAGGGGGAAAGGGGATAGATTATTCCCTATTTCCTGCACCCACTCCCCAAAACTGAACCCTCCTTTGTGGATCTAACAATTGGCTTCATGTTCTGATCAGTGGCATAGCTCCAAAAAGACTAAAACAAGGCTATAATACTTTGAACATAGCCACGGATGGCCAACCAGAGTTAGATTTTCCTAGTATTCGCTGGAACCTGATCAGCTCCTGACAAGAGTCAGTCTGAGAGAGAATGTTAGTTCTGCAATCATCAACTGGCACCAGCAGCAATGAGTGAAGATTTAAACGTGGAAAATGATGAGTGTGAAAGTTACCAGTGATCTTTGCAGTGAAGGGACTCCCCGCAATGTGCTTGTCATCAAATCGAACAATAATGTTGTAATCTCCAGGGGCAGTGGGCAAGTATGACACAGTGCAGGTCCCGTTCTTATTGTCCTTACACGTGATCTCAGCTTTAGAGGGGCCTTCCACAGCAAGAGAGAGTCCACCTATATGGAGAGAGAGAGAGAGAGAGAGAGCAAAGATCAAGAGCAAAAGCAAGAGAAAGAAAGAGAGCCAGACACGTGTAATTTGCTAAAAGCACTGGAGACAAGGGAATCCTGATGTCCCCATCCTTCCTGTCCCATTCCATTATTCTTCACCACTCCATATACCTCCCTTACAGTCTCTCCTCCTCCCCACCCCTTGAAGTGTCTCCAACCCATCTCTTCCCCTCCAGTCCCCCTCCCCACCCAAAGTCTCACCACCAACATCCATAAGATCTCTCCATTTCTTCCCCCTCCCTATATCCCTCTCCACACCCACTGCATTGAGTCTCAAATCCTCTCAACCATGTCCTGACCCGCCATCTCTTTCCCCCTCCCAACATCCTTTTCCCCTTCTCACCCAGTCTTGCTGCCCCATCAGAGTAGCCCTCCCCGCACCCACCCCTCCCCCCATCATTCTCTCATACTGCACCACCATCCCTCCTCTGTGTAGGGATACTGCCAGCACCATTTGTTGCATTTCCATGGCTTCACTGATGGGTCACACATACCTTCTCCAGCATCCTTGGTGACTATGGTAAATGTTGCAGGTTTGTTGACCATTCCATGGCTCAGACCAGGACCAAATGCAGTCACATGACCACTGTTGATGGCATCCACGTAGAATTGCAGTGGGCTACCTATAGCAGAGGAATACCCAAGTATTAGGGTCAGTGCAGTGTCATCCCTCCCCCAGGGTGTTATGGTCAGTGTGGGGTCACCCCTCCCCCAGGCATTAGTGTCAATGCAAGGTCGTCCCTCTGCAAGGGCATTAGGGTCAGGGTTAGCACAGTTCAGTCAGGGTGAAGGGACAATGCCATCACTCTTCTCTATCGGGTGGATCAGAATCAGATGACACACCCCAAACCTCCAGAACCTTCTAGAGACCAAGTGAGACATCAGGCTGAGGTAGCGCATGGCTGAATACTTTAAACAGCCACATAACCCCAACATATCATGAGGGCAAGGTAAATGTTGATGGAGCTCAGTTATCCTGGGAAAAAACATTCAACCTATTGACACTTGGAGGTAGGAACTGACCCACTGGTAATAGTGGGCCACACATGGCTGCTTGTGAGCTGAGATTGGGCAGCTGTCTAAGTCTGGGCAGATATATCCAGTCACACACCTGGGATGTGGTTCCCATCATACTTGATGTCCATCTCGTGCAGCCCCTTCTCGATGGGAGCATATTTCACCGTGATGGTTCCATCCTTATTGTCAGTAATATTTGGGCGGCCAGTTTTACCAGATGGCATCCGGACTTCACCTGGAAGAAAAGGAATGTTCTAGAATGAGACCAGAGATTGGAAGTTCACACACACACAAAATTTCTATGATTCAGTGCATAAGTTACTTTTAAGAAAAACGCAGAATTTGGTCAAACACTCTAGGGTCAAATTTAGCCCAGACGAGGGGAAGAAGGGCACCTCACTCAATAGGGCACTGGTGGAACAGTGGGTCATACTTCTGGAAGCCTGCGTCAGGTATCAGCCTTGACTAACTGCCTGGACACACTCTTCTCAGAGTCAGTAGTGGATTCAAGCCTCACTCCAGTGGCTTGAGCCCAGAATTAAAGCAGTCATTTCAGTGCAGCGCCAAGGGAGTGCAGTACAGTCGGAGGCACAGTACTACACTGTCAGACAGACAGTACTGACGGAAATGCTTTTTTTTCTCCCAGATGTGATGCTAAAACGTGGCCCCATCTGCCTCTCGGGTGGGCACAGAAGATCCCAAGCCACTTGCAGAAGCGAGAGCATGAGGATTCTCCTGGTGAGGCTGGGAAAGGTCCCAAACAGATGAATAAATTCAAGCCAAGATGAAGGATGAAGGTCCCGGTGATGGAGAAAGCATGGGCTAGTGGGTTAGACTATTTTCCCCAGACTGCTTACCCTCTTGATTATGCCTCTCTCATCAGAGAAATTAGCACTTTCATTCCTGAAGCAGCACCAACACACACTGCCACACAACATCGTAATGTGCATCGCAGCACCGACACACTGAGCCAAAGAGCATTATAATGAGTCTCAGTACCAACACTGTGCCACCCTGAACACATGCTTGGTTTGAGGAAAGTTTCCAGTCTCACCTGTGATTTCTCCCTTCTGGACAGTGAAAGGAATGACCAAGTTGAACGGCCGGAGGCCATGATCCAGAACATCAACTGGAACAACAGACTCCTCAGTAGCCTGTGGGAATAAAAGAGTGAACAAAATTCATCATTAAGGGTTTAAAAAGATGAGAGAGAGAGAGATAGAGAGAGGAAAAAAAATTAGAAGTTTTGCGATAGGCTATTGACAGGAAGTGACAAAATATATGGGATGTTGTGGTCTGGATTTAGTCCTGGACCAGTTCAGAAGAAAGTGAAGATCTGTAAAAGGAAAGGTGGTCTGTGGTGAACAGGAAAGAATGAGGTGGGATGCACCACAACACATAGTAACAGTGACATGGACAACACCACAAGCAGAGATACAAAGACTGCAAACTACACTGGGATCAGGTCACATTGCTGTCATTGGAAAGCCAGTGTTATGCAAGCGGGTGATCATACAGCAGAGAAACTGGACAACATCAGTCAGATCCCTCTGATCTGAGATATTAGGTTGGATGTAACTTCAAGACATTTTACCTACAGCCATGGGTATGTGATTGGGATCTGATCCCCAGAACATATACCACTTCTCACCAAGAACCTAAGACAGGGAGGTCAGGAGCTATGGGAGAGACAGGGTTAGACTGGATTTAGAAATCCAGTAATCTGAAACCCTCATTTAACCCCAGCCCCATTCATGAGTGTCTGGGATTGAATGGGCTCAGGCAATGACTGGCTGACCCATGTAACTCCTTGAGACATGTAAACTGATCCCAGTGATTAAAATCCACCAGTTAACACAATCACTTGAATGAGTTACAGCATATCCAACAAATTCAGCTTCCTGAGTAAATCTGTACATTATTTCCCTGGGTTAATTTGAAAGCCAATTAAGACTCAAGGAATGATTTTGTGGCAGATTGAAAGGGGCAGGAACTGATGGAGGGTCCCAGGTGCTCTCAAAAGCTAAATGCCCATCTGTGCCAATTTGACCCTGGATGCCAGAGGTCCTCACTATTTCTGTGGTATACTTACTGGTTATTAATTCATTATCATTATTCATATTAATTATCATTCTGACAGAAGTGTCCCATCACATCCAACCTGACCAACTGGCAAGCTCCACCCAACAACATGAGTGAGCTTCACCCAGGAATGGTTGCTGTGAGGAGCAGCCATGTAAAAATTTACCAGGAGCTTTACTTCAACAAATGAGCTTTATAATGAGAAGAGGACCAGTGACAGAGGAAGACCCAAGAACAGCAGCACTGCAAGACAGAATCAATAGGCTTGTACCTCAATGGTTTGGAGGTTAGAAGATTAAACAGGAGAGTGGGGGAGAGAGACAGAGAGCAGGGAAGAGAAAGGGAGGAAAAAAAAAATCAGAGAGGAAGTCCTGCTTAAAGTGAATAGTTGGTGGTTGAATATTATACCCAGTGTGTTGGATAGCCAGCAGGGGAAGGCATGTAGGGCTGGTGTAGCTGCAACATATCGCAAGGCTCCTCAATGGTGGGAATGGCATCACAGGCCTGTGATGGGAGGCAAGCTACAGGTTAAACACGAAATGCATCCAATGGACAACTTCCTAAAACCTGCATCTGCAAAAAAAATCCATCCAAAAGCAAGACAGAAAGCATGATGAACTATAGGAGGGACAGTTCAGAGTACGATCATGGCTGTCACCCACTGCATTCCTCTGCTCTCTTTACTACTAATCGGAATTTTTGCATCCTTGTGTACCACAAATTCACCATTCAATTTTACAATGTGCAATCCATAGGTGTGACCCAGCAGCCTGATGTCTCTCAGAGTCTTTAACAGACTGAACGCAAGAAAGGAATTTGAGTGTTCAAGAGGCTTGGATCACCAAACGCTTGTGGACAGGTATGAAAAGTAATTTAGAGGGGACAGGAATGCAAAGAAAAGGATGTTATGCTTCAGTTGTACAGATCCTTGGTTAGACCTCAACTCGAGTACTGTGTTCAGTTCTGGCTACTGCATCTCAGGAAGGTGATTTTGGCCTTGAAAGGGGCTAAGAGGGTGAAATTATGAGGACAGGTTTGTGCTCCCTTGAGTGTAAAAGATTAAAGAGTGATTTAATTAATGTTTAATATGATTAAAGGAATCAGTTGGATAAACAGAGAGTACTAATTTTTCTTTCATTGGGGGGAGGGGTGGTGGGGGGAGTCCAGAACAAGAGTGTATGACCTTAAACTTAGAGCTAGGCCATTCCAGAATTGATGTTAGGAAGCAGTTCTTCACACAAAACGGATAGAAGAAGTCTGGAACTCCCCACAAAAAGCTGCTGAGGCAGTGGGTGGGTAGGAGTCAACTGAAATTTCCAAAATTGAGATTGTGGGATGTGTGTTGAATAAGGATATTAGAATTACAAAAACCAGGCAGATAAATAGAGTTAAGATAAAGATCAACCATGAGCTAACTGAATGGCAGAACAGACTTTGAGGGGCTGAATGACCTACTTCTGTTCTTGTGTTCCTCATGCAACTAAGCCTTCCATACTCCCAAATCCCCAACTATCCTCCCTCATCCCATCATCTCACTATATTCCCTTTCTTTTCCTTAAAGATGTCTAATTGCCTCTGATCCCATGCTCCCTTCCCTGGTATCTTATTACGGACCTCCATTCCCCTTCTGGTGTTGTGACTTTGCGCTTTAATGGCCTTACTTTATACAAGAGCGCCTGGGATTAGAACAGTTCACCAAAGGGAGGTTTTCTTGGATCAGATATCATAGTAAGATGATTATGATAGACATTATGGCAATGTAATAATTATAGAATCATAGTGATACAGCATAAACCATTGGGCCCCATTGTGTCTGTGCTTGCTCTTTGAAAACTATCCAATTAGTCCCACTTCTCTGCTCTCCACAGCCCTGCAACTTTTTGGCCTTCAACTACAGTATTTAACCTTTTGAAAGTTATCATTGGATCTGATTCCACCACCCTTTCAGGGAGTGCATTCCAGAATATAACAACTTGCTGTGTAGAAACATTTCATCTCATCTCTGGTACTTTGCCAGTAATTTGAAAACTGCTGTCTAATTATTGACCCTCCTGCCACTGGAAACAGTTTCTCCTTATTCACATTAGTGACAGTCACCCTGTATGATTTTGAACACCTTTATCAAACCTCCCCTTCCCATCTCTGCTGTAAAAGGAGAACAAGCCCAGATTCTTTAGCCTCTCCACATAACTGAAGTCCCTAATCCCTGGTCCTATTCTAGTAAATCTCTTCTATCCTCAACAAGGCTATAATGTCCTTCCTAAAATGTGGTGCCTAGAGTTGAACAGAGTACTCCAGCTGAAATAACTAGTTTTAGAAAGGTTTAGCCCAACATTCGTGCTTTTGTACTTTATGTACTAACGTATAAAGTCAAAGGAACCGGTATGCTTGTGTGTGAAAAAAAAGTCTTCAACTCATCCTGCCACCTTTAAGGATTCGCGTGCATACACCCCCAGGTCTCTGTTCCTGCACCCCCTTTAAAATTGTACCAGGAATAATTATACATCCATCATATTCTTATTATGGTAATAACATGCTAAAAGTATGCTAGTGATATGAAATATGATGATCTGATCAGAGTCCTGGCATTAATCGAAAAGGAAAATGCTGCGGATGCTGGAAATCTAAAATGAAAACAAAAAATGCTGGAAATACTCAAAACATTATTCCTCTCCACAGTTGCTGCCATAGAGTTAACGTTGCCAGTCTGTGATCTTTCATCGGAACGGGGAAAAATTAGAGATGTAATAGGTTTTGAGCAAGGTGCGAGTGATCTAAGGACAGGACGGAGGTCTGTGATGGGGTGAAAGACAGGAGAGATTGAATGACAGGAAAGACAGGGCCAAAGGGAATGGTGATGGGGCAAGAAAATAAACAAAGAAACAAAAGATGTGCCAAGAGCAGGTGTACTGTCTTATTTCAGTCAGCAGCAAAGGAAAGGAAACAAAATGGACCACAGATTATGGTCCGAAATTGGTGAACTCAATGTTGAGTCCAGAAGGCTGTGAAGTGCCCAAAAGATAAGGGGCAGCACTTTATCCCCAGTTCAGGTGATAGGTCACAGATCTGAAATGTTAATCCTGTTTCTTTCCACAATTGCTGCCATAACTTGAGTGTTTCCAGCAATTTTTGTTTTAATTTCAGAGCCATGGTAATGTTCAGTTATCATTACTTACCACCACATGGAAGGGGCTGTTGGGTATGAGCTCTCCGCCGAAGCGGATGGTGATGACATATTTGCCAGGTTCTGGTGCTGTGTAGTAGATGTCAAATGTCCCATCTCGATTCTCCACCACGTCAACATCCAGTTCAGCTCCATCAGGGGTCGAGACCTTACAGGTGACCTTCCCTTTGCCAGCAGCCTTAGCGTCCACAGTGATAACCGTCTCCTGGCCGATCTGGATGGTTGGACCAAGTCCTGCCCCTGGAGGTGGATGAGACATCACAGTTAAGGGGTGGTATGGTTCAGCTCAAGACCGTACTCGATGGTGTGTTATTGGTGTGTCACACTCTTGTCACCAGTTAGGACCCACAGTGTCAGCAACGTGCTGTAAAACAGCCTGTGATCAGGGTGGGACAGGCAGCCTCAGGGGGAGCTGTTCCATCTCCCAGTATGTAACACATACAACAAACCAGAAGGTGTTCATCTTAGGACAGTGGAATTAACCAGAGAGGTCAGAGGGCAGTGGGATGTGGTCAGAGGTCAACGGGCAACAAATCCTTGAGGCCCAGCTCCATTCCCTGGATCACCTCAACTGGGTTACAGAGGGTAAATCAGCTAGCTTTCCTGCTCCTGTCACAAAAGCAAAATATTTGCATATGCTGGAGATCTGAGATAAAAACAGAAAATGCTGGAAATACTCAGCAAGTCAAGTAGCATTTGCAGAGAAGGAAACAGTTGTTTCAAATTCATGACCTTCTCAACTCTGTTCTGAAAAAGTCATCGTGAAATATTAACTTGGTTTTTCTCTCTCTCTCTACAGATGCTGCCTGATCTACTGAGTATTTCCAGCATTTAATGTTTTCATTACTGCTCTTGTTCACTCTCCAGTGTCTTGGGAAGGGGGCTGTGAGAGAGGAAGGGGGTGGGGGCAGGGGCAGGAGCACAGCAGGGCAGCTAATGATTTTCCTGGTTAGAGACTGAATACCTGTGGATGCAAGTAGCGAATTTGGTGGATAGTCACTCACCTAATCCATGGCCGCCGATGGACACTGTGGAGGGAGAGCAGCCGGTTAGAAACAGTCACCCATAAACTCAAAATACAAAGAGATTAATCGACGTCAGCAAGAATTGCAAGACACACAGAAGAGGTTAAAAAAAGTCCCTGGATTCCTATAGCACTCATCTTTTGGGCTGCTGGGATACTGGTTGGCACCTACATGCTACGAGGTCCTGGGAATGAGTCTTGTGATGAAAGGACTGAGATATCTCCGAGGCTGGGACTGAACCATCAAATTACTAACCTTATGCCCTCCTCTGATCCTACAATTGTATTTGGTCGGGAGATAGGAGACAGAGGATTGCTAGGTGACAAGTGGCATTTCCCCAGGGATCTGTACCCCCCAAAATTCCAAATGATAGCCTCTCTCAGGGATCAAAGATTGGCTAGAGTCTAGGATGTCACTGGTTGACTGGCAGTGGCTTTGATAGCTGTTGCAATCTTGCTGCATACTCATTTTTGTAAACGTTAACAGTTCCAGAGCGGCTGCACTCCCTGCTAGCAAGGTAACGATGTGGATCAGTGGGCTGGTGGTGAAGGGAGGGACTGGCATAAACTGTGACAAACCAATGCGCCCCCATCCCTTAGCTAACAGCCCCCCCCCCCACAGCTCTCATCTCTTCCAGAGAACCCCAAATTCCCTAGGAATCCAGGCATGCACCTGGAACTCCTTTCCTAATTTTCCCCTCACCAGATTCCGGCAGCTGATTGCCAGATCCAAGTCTCTGTACTCCAGAGAGGAGCCCCTACTGGGCAAAATTCACTTATTTCAACGCCATCTCCCCCACCCACACCCAGTTCAGTCATTTCTAGATGGAGGTAAGCACTGATCATACCTGTTACCAGACATTTGCTGGCATCTCCAGTTGGTATAGCATGGATTCGATATGGTGAGTAGGGGATTTCATCACCTCCATACTTGATGGTGATGGTGTAGTGCCCAGTCATGTCCGGTAGGTAGGACACAGTGTACGTCCCATCTCCATTATCACGGATATTTGCCTTTTTCGGTTTTCCCTCAGGATCCTGAAAGGGTGAATCAATGTTACAGACATCAAACTGCATAAGTAAAGGGCCACAGCCCATCACTTAGGATCTGAACTTTACACAAAGCCCATGTGTCCACTCTCGCACCACTCACCAAGATCCTAAGAGGAGCTTCAGCCAATGACAAACACCAAACTTTCCATAACCAATCAGGTTATCCAGATCTTATGATCCAATTGATTATATTTTGCATCAAATGATATTCTCCATCAGGTTAGGGGAGTTAGCTGAAATAAACAGTTGTTACCAGGCAGTCTGAGAGTTTGCCCTACTGCCTCAGATCACAGAGAATATCGAACTTCAACAAACAAGCCAACGTGCACCCAGCACACGTTTCCTGATTAAACAACAATAGTTTGTAGGGGCTCACCATTAGTTCAGCAGCACTGAGGATATTAGATTAAGCTGCCACTCAGTAGAGCGTGGGGGGTGCGGGGTGCAGGTTTTAATCTGGAGACAGAGCAGGAGATGCAAGCTGGACTTACAATGATCTGCACAGTTAGCAGTCCTTCTCCAGCATCCCTGGCATCAATTGTGAACTCGACTGGGAGACTGGCTGGTACTCCAGCGGCATTGAGTCCTGGCCCACTTGCTCGCACCTTGCTGGCATCGTGAGTTGGCAGAACCTTGATCTTGAAGGGGCTGGGAAATGAACAAAAAAATTAATTGGCACTTGAAAAAATAAGTGACAATAAATTTAAGCCTAACACAGGCTTAAAGGCAAATGATGCTTAACTAACTTGATCCAGTTCTTTGATAACTAATAGAGGATTGATGTGTGTAGCACAGTTGATGTGTGTATGGTCTTTCTAAAGGCATTTGATGCAGTACCACACAATGGACCTGGTAGTAAAATTGAAGCCTGTGAGTTTAAAAGGGACAGTGGAAGTGAGGATACAATGTTGACTATGGGACAAAAAGCAGAGAGTAGTGGTGAACAGTTGTCTTTCAGACTAGAGAGAAGTGCTGAGTGATGTTTTCCAGGGGTCAGAATTAGAACCATTGCTCTCTTTGATATATTTTAAAATTACCTGGACTTGGGTATACAGGGCATTATAGTTATAAATGAGATGGTACATTTTGATAGGAAGAGCAAGGAGGTCACATGATCTTTGGAAAATAACTGTCTAAATGGAGTAGATGGAACAGGGGGATTGGAGGGTATGGATACAGAAATCAAAGTATCAATACTAATAAGGCTATAGAAAATAAATCAAGCAATGAACTGGGGTTCATTGAGGAATAGAACTGAAAAGCAAAGCAGTTATTAAAACTTAAATAGAACCCTAGTTAGCTTACACTTTTAAGTACTGTGAACAGTTCTGGTCCCCATATTATCAAAGGGCATAAGGAAGAGCGGGTGCAAGAACAATTTACTAGAATGATAGCAGAACTGAGGGGTTATATCCATCAGGAAGGATTGAACAGGCTGGGGATCCTTCCTCTGGTAAAAAAAAGAGTGAAGGGTGGCATGGTAGAGGTCTTCAAGGTTTCAAGAAAAAAAAAGTGTCATCGAATAGTTGAAGAGAACTCATCTTCCTCCTCCTTCAGGTACAAAACCCTAAGTTTGCGACCATGGAGTTCCATTGGATTGTTCCATGATTATGCTTGACAAAGTACTTGCAGTGGTTTGCCATTGCCTTCTGCAGTATGGCTGACCAGGAAACTCTCCCACTCTCACCAGCTGCCATCAGGCATACTGGAGGGATTTACAGGCTGATCATCAATCTGTTCGGCCACATACAGCACCTTCTGTGGCTGTCAAGTCCTGAAGTGGGACTTGAACCTGGAGCTTCTGGCCAAGAGGTAGGGATGCTATCACTGTGTCACATGACCCGCCCCCAAAGAGAATTAGGGAAAGTTGGTCATTAATATATCCATTAGGGAATTCAGGAGAAATTTCTTTACATAGAGTGGTTCAAATGTGGAACCCACTACCACAGGAAGTGGCTGTGGTGAGTAGCGTAGATGCATTTAAGGGGAAGCTAAATAAATACTTAAGGGATAGAAGAATATGTTGCTGGGGATAGATAAAGAGGGAAGGGAGGAGACCCATGGAAAGAATTCTGAAGAAAGGGAATCAGCCGTTAACTCTTGATTAGAGACCAGAACATTCCGTGCTGCTTCTCATCACGTGACTTTGCAGCGCGAGGGCTGGGATCCACACGGCGCATCCTTGGGAAATCACCAGAACTCAAAATACTTTACAGAAAATGCTAGATATGTTCAGCACATCTGGCAGCATCTGAGGAGAGAGAAAGAGTTACCCCAAGGTCAATATGTTAGGTCATCTACGTAACTCTGTTTCTCCCTCCACAGATGCTGCCAGACCTGCTGAGTACTTCTAGGATTTTCTATTTTTATTTCAGCATCCATAGTATTACCAATAAATCTCTCCTGCACCCTCTCCAAAGTCTGGTATTCTTCCTAAAATGTGGAGCCCAGAATTGGACACAATACTCCAGCTGGGACCCATGATTTATAAAAGATTTAGCTTGAGGTTTTTAGTGATGCAATTTCCAGTGTTCACCTGCGAGGAACCTCCTGCTCTGCGTATTTGACCGAGACAGTGAAGGGACCGTCCATGGCAGGGGTGTAGTGAACGGTGTGCGTCCCATCTCCATTATCGATAACCTTCGCAGGCTCCGATACACCTGGAATGGACATAGGAGATAATCACAATTCACTTAACCACCAACCAATCCATCCATTTTACCACCCCTCCATCAGTTTGGCAATAAACCACCCCGCCCCCCCCCCCCAACTCCATTAGCACCCAACTCTTCCCACACAATATTTCCCCTTCAAGTCACAATGTACATCACCACACACCCCCACCACTCCTTCCCCCAACACTCAGTCCACGGGTCACAATCCTCAGGCTTTAGTTTCAACACAAACACCTTCCATTTCCTAGAAAACCCCACAATGGACTCACGTGGTCCAGAACAGCCAGCAACAGACTTACCTGTGGGCCCAAGGATCAGCACCTTGAGAGGTGCCAGCCCAGCCTTACTGCAATCAACAGTGAAAGTCTGGGGTACATGTGCCCGTACCCCAGTGCCCAGCCCAGGGCCTGTGCACTTCACTTTGCTTGGATCGACCAGCTCTTTCACTGGCACACGGAATGCACTGCCTGCCAACACAAGAAAAAAATAACATACATCACATCTTTTCTAGGTCACACCTCACATTCCACACACAGAACAGAGAGCTCCCAACACACTTCTCGCCCGAGAGATGACAACTGAATCTTGGCTGCTGCTTTATACCAGCAACAGCTACAATTATAAAGGGCTTTGGCAAGACCACATCTGGAGCAGTGTACAGTTTTGGTCACCTTATCCAAAGAAGGCTATTCTTGATTCTCCAGATTGGTTCCTAGGATGAAAGAGAGAACTGCCCCACGAGCACAGCTTGAATAAAATGGGCCCATTCTCTGGAGTTAATGAAAGGTGATCTCATCGAAACGTATAAAATTCTTAAAGGGTTTAACAGGGCCGATGCTGAGGCTGTTTCCCCTGGCTAAAGAGTCTAAAAATAGCGGTCACAGTATCAGGACAAGGGGGTCTGCCATTTAGGATTGAGATAAGAGAAATGTCTTCACTCAGAGGGTTGTGAATCTTTGGAATTCTCTAACCCAGAAGGTTGTGGATGTCTAGTCATTGAGTATATTCGAGACTGAGATCAACATTTTTTTTTTGACGCTAAGGGGATCAAGGAAAAAGAGGAATGGGCGGACAACTGGAGTTGAGGTAAAAGTACAGCCATGATTACACTGAATGATGGGGAAGGCTCAAAGAGCTGTTTGACCTACTCCTGCTCCCATTTCTTTTGTTCTTATGGGGCCTTAATGGTTCACCTTGGAAAGGCAGACAATTACACTGAGGAGGGCAGGCAGGCAAATGAGCACGAGTGATTGATAGACAGGGCTGGTTACAGATTGGACTCTCAGTTTCTGATGCATCAGTAAGAGTGGTTCCATTCGACACTTAGACTTGGGGGCTCGCAATGCAGAGTTAGTCCAAAGCAGGTCTACTCACCTGGAATGGGGTGTCCTCCAAACGTGATGTTGACATCATAGTCTCCAGGGGTGAAGGGGATGTACTCAACACTACAGCTCCCATCCTTGTTGTCCTTGCAGGACATTTTCGCCTCTGAGGGGCCCTCGATGGCCAATCCGAGGCCTCCAGTGCCCGCTCCCCTAAGCGGAGACAGAGTCAGAGTCATAGAGGTCTACAGCACAGAATAAGGCCCTTTGGCCCATCAGTCTGTGCCGGTCAAACAAATACCTAACTATTCTAATCCCATTTTCCAGCACCAGGCCCATAGCCTTGTACGCCATGGCATCACAAGTGCACATCCAAATACTTCTACAATGTTATGAGGGTTTCTGCATCTACCACCTTTTCAGGCAGTGAGTTCCAGCCTCCCACCACTCTCTGGGTGAAAAATTTCTTCCCCTCATCCCCTCTAAACCTCCTGCCTCTTACCTTAAATCTATGCCCCCTGATTATTGATCCCTCCACCAAGGGGAAAAGTTCCTTCCTGTCTACCCTATCTATGCCCCTCAATTTTATACACCTCAATCATGTCCCCCTTCAATCTCCTCTGCTCCAGGGAAAAATAACCCCAGTCTATCCAATCTCTCCTCATAACTAAAACTCTCCAGCCCAGGCAACATCCTGGTAAATCTCTTCTGCACTCTCTAGTGCAATCACATCCTTCCTATAATGAGGATTCCAGGACTGCAAGCAATACTCTAGCTGTGGCCTAACCAACGTATTATACAGTTCCAGCATAACCTCCCTGCTCTTAATAAAGGCAAGTATTCCATATGCCTTCTTAACCACCTTATCTACCTGAGCCGCTACCTTAAGGGACTGGTGTTTATGCACACTCAAGGTCCCTCTGATCCTCGGTACTTCCCAGGGTCCTACCATTCATCATGCATTCCTGTGCCTTGTTTGTTCTGCCCAAATGCATCACCTCACACTTATCCAGATTAAGTTCCATCTGCCACTGATCAGCCCATCTGACCAGCCCGTCTATATCCTCCTATAATCTATGGCTATTCTCCTCACTATTTACCACCCCACCAATTTTAGTGTCATCTCTGAACTTATTGATCAACCTTCAAGTCTAAATCATTCATATATACCACAAACAGCAAGGGACCCAACACCAATCCCTGTGGAACCCTACTGGGCACAGGCATCCAGTCACAAAAACACCCCTCGACCATCATCCCCTGTTTCCTGCCACTCAGCCAATTCTGGATCCAATTTGCCAAATTGCTTTGGATTCCATGGGCTCTTTCCTTCGTTATCAGTCTCCCACGCAGGACCTTATCAAAAGCCTTGCTGAAGTCCACGTAGGCTACGTCAAATGCATTGCCCTCATCTACACACCTGGTCACCTCTTTGAAAAATTCAATCAAATTGGTCAGACATGACCTCTCCTTAACAAAACCCATGCTGACTGTCCTTGATTAATCCCTGCCTCTCCAAGTGTAGATTAATTCTGTCCCTCAGAATTGCTTCCAATAGTTTGCCCACCACTAAGGTTAGACTGACTGGCCTGTAGTTCCCTGGTTTATCCCCTACTCTCTTCTTGAACAACAGTACCACATTGGCTGTCCTCCAGTCCTCTGACATCTCTCCTGTGGCCAGAGAGGTGTTGAAAATTATTGCCAGTGCCCCTGCTATCTCCTCCCTTGCCTCACTCAACAGCCTGGGATACATTTCATCCGGGCCTGGAGATTTATCTACTTAAGCCTGCCAGACCACTTAGAACCTCTTCCCTTTCCATGCTAACTTTTTTAATTATATCACAGTCTTTCTGCCTGATTTTCAGGGTACAGATTAGGATAGGTGACAATCTCAATCCTTTTCTAAGTGGACAGACAGCCGGTCATTGATTACAGTTCAGAGCCACCCAAACCCCAGCTTTTGGCCCAGTCACATTCCCCACCCCCAAACAAATTTCAGTGGGAAATCCCTGGTTCTCAGAATTCACCAGCATCAAGTGAGACAAGAGATCACAAGAATGTTCCTCTAGCCCACAGAGGATTGTTGTGAATCTGATAAGAGCCAATGGCACTGATCTACAAGAAATTCATCTGTCAGACAGGAGATGGATAAATGGGGTTGGTGGTTAGTTGGATCAGTGCAGGCCAAGAGTCCCACATGTACATGACACAACAGTTCCTGGGATGGTCAATGGAGATTGGGCAGTGGGACAATGGCCAGAGCTGAACTGTGGATATATGAGACTGGGTGTATAATTTAGATGTTTCCTTGTTTCCTTTTAGAGATCAGGGAATATGATACAGAACTCTCTCAGGAGATTAAATGGGTGGCTGAATCCATGATGATAGGAGAGAGTGTACCTTTCTCGTTCTGTGCTAGCTGATGTTTTGGGTTCTTATCTAAGTGCTCAGGCTGCATCTCACCTGGTTTCCACTGTGAATCGGTTGGGTTTATTGACTAGGCCTCCTTCTAGGCCTGGCCCATAGGCCCGCACACGAGTTGGATCGCAGCCTTCCGTGACTCCGACTCTGAATGGACTCTTGGGGAGTGGGACATCATCATACAGCACTTCAATCATATGTACTCCTGAAAGAGAGAGTAAACAACATGGACTGTAACACATTGCAGCAAATTACATATCAGTGTTGCACCCTGGTAGACTGAGGGAGCTGCTGCCCATCTCAGATGCCACCTGGAAGCCAACAATGGACATCTTTGCTGGTCACACCATGGCTTCTGAATGTTGTAGATTAAGATCCTACAGCGGATGGGCCTCTCTCCCTGCATCATAACAAATGCAATCGCTGCTCCAAATGAAGATAAGACTCCGCTGGGAGGCTAGAGGAATGGGGAGCAAGGCTGGAAAATGGCCTTTTGTGGGGAACGCTGATCAGGTCAGCAATCAGGTATGACTCTGCTCATCATTTCTTTGAGGTCCCATGACGACTGCTTTCAAGATAAAGGAGAATCCAGTGTCTTTTACTCTTTGTTTCCTGGATGGGAACAGGACAGAGGGAATTTCAGCAACTTGATACAGGACAGAGGGGAGGACAGTAACAGGTTTTAAAAGTCTGAAAGCAGCCAATGGGCTTCAAGAGCAACCTCTGAATGGCCTGTTGATGGAAATAGTCGGTCCACACGGTGTACAGGGGGTGTCCTGGGTGATAGAGATCAAATAATCTTTCCAGAAAGTCCAATAACTTTGACCTCGAGGGAAAAATTGTGACAGCCAGGGCTGATCAAGAGCAGTCAGAGTTACCTCACCATGGAATGAGAACTTGATTGACAGGGATTGGAATGCCCACTCGCCTGGGACCCAATATAGGGGCTGCAGTAAATGCTGACCTTGCCAGTGGCGCTCACATTCCCAAGAACAAATAAAAACAGGAAGATACAACTTGTAAAATGAAGAAGCCCCTTTGCCACTTACCGTCTTCGTAAGCTGTGTACTCCACATGGTACGTTCCATCACCATTGTCTTTGATATAACTGTCAGTCTTGGCTCCAGATGGGTTGGCAATACGAACCTTGATGTGGTTTCCACCAGTCTTGTTAAGAGATCGAGAGTCCACAGTGAACTCTGTGACCACCTCCCGGAGTACCCCTGGAACGGCAAGAGAGATGAGATCAGACTGTTCTTAGTTTCCCTCCACAATAATGATCCTGATACCCTTGAATAAGTTGCCCTCAATCAGTCCCCAAAACATTGAGTATCCCCCACATGCATTATCTTTCACCAACTATTTGAACAATGATGGACACTTCTCATCGATTAGCCAGATACCCATCAACATGCCTCACCAATTGGCCAATGAGTCATCCACTGACTCTTTTACAGAATTGCTTTAATGCATGGTTCCCAACCTTATGCTGAGGTTATCAACATGAGGCAACAACTGACCAGATAGACAGACACCTCCTGAACAAGCTCCTCCTGCAGGATCTAAAGATACAACAGTAATGGTACAAGTACAGACTGTTTCCTTACCACGAGGCTCAACTCCTGGTCCAAACACCTTCACCCCTGCGGTGTCGATAGCTGGATCAACCCTGACGCAGGCTGGGAATTTGGGCACCGCGTGCCCGCCATACTTTATGGTGATAGTATACATGCCGGGGAATGGTGGGATGTAGGTGATGCCGAAGGTCCCATCGCTGTTGTTCTGAATGTGAACCTCAGCTTTCACACCAGACTCGGAGATGATCTCGATGGTCAGCTCAGCCTCCCCTGCCTTGGAACAATCCACAGTGAAAGTTGCCGCCTCACCCACTTTACCATGCTCTAGACCTGGGCCGCTGGCAGTGACCTTGCTGGGGTCGAAGAGCGGCTTGATGTCCGCTTTGAAAGGAGATCCTGGAATGTGGGCCTCTGCAAACAGGATATTGACCGTATATTCGCCTGGTTCTGTAGGAAGGTACGAGACAGAGCAGGAACCATCACCATTATCCTGGCACTCAATCTTAGCTTCACAAGGACCTTCCACAGTCAAACCAAGTCCTCCAGTGCCAGCACCCTTGGTATCAATAGCAAAGGGAGCAGCTTTTCCAACCACGCCACCTTTGAGGCCTGGCCCATAGGCCCGAACCTGAAATAGAACCAAAATTGCTCATTCCATTCATATAAAGCTCGCTGTTGAAAGTATCTTATCATTGATGCCTTTGTGGGCTCAATATTTACAATACTTGGAGCCAGGTGTTGTCACAATAACACCACAGTCCTGGCTTCCTGCCAGAGACCTCAGTCACTTCTGAAGCCCTCTACTCCTATACATTTGTTTTAAAGAGAAACATTTCTGTAATACCAGAACACCACAACAAAAGAATTAGGAGCAGCTGTAGGCCATTTAACCCTGGAGCATGTTGTGCCATTCAATAAGATCATGAAGGATCCAATTTGTGGCCTCAGCTCCATTTTCCTGTCTGCTTCCATGACCTTTGACTCCCTTACTGATCAAAAAGACTAGATCAGCCTTGAACATATTCACTGACTCAGACTCCACCGCTCTCTGGAGAAAAGAGTTCAACAGACTAATAATCCACAAAAAAAAAAACTCCTCATCTCAGTCTTAAATGGGAGACCCCTAATTTTTAAATTGTGTACCCTGGTTCTAGACTCCACCACAAGGGGAAACATATATGAGATCCTGAGGGGACTTGACAGGGTGGATGCTGAGAGGATGTTTCAATGAGATCACCTAACTCTTCTAAACTCCAACCTGCTCAACCTTTCCTCATAAGATAACCCTTCATCCCAGGAATCAGTCAACTGAACTTTCTTTGAGCAGCTTCTAATGCAATTATATCCTTTCTTAAATAAGGAAACCAAAACTGTACACAGTACTCCAGATGTAGTCTCACCAAAGCCCTGTACAACTGTAGCATAACTTCCCTATTTTTATCCTCGTTTCCCCTTGCAATAAACATTCCATTTGCCTTTCTAACCACTTGCACCTGCAGAGAAACATTTTGAGATTCATATACTTTAAACCGATGCATCTATTATCTCAGTAGCCATCATAACATCTGGATGCTCCAAAATGCTTTACAGCCAACCAAATATTTTTGAAGTTACTGTTGTTATATGAAACATATCAGCCAATTTACACACAGCAAGGTCCACCAAACAGCTATGTAAATAATGACCAGATAAACTGTTTTAGTGATGATGGTTGAAAGATTAATATTGGCCAGGTGAATTCTCCGGCTCGTCTTCAAAATGGTGTAATGGGATCTTCTTAGATCTCCTAAGGAGGCAGGTGAGCCTTTGTTTAATAGATATTGCAGCACTCCCTCAGCACTGCCTCTCCGACAATGAGGCGGTCAGCACTGCCCTGGAGAAGTTGGGCTGGATTATATGCTCAAGTCTCTGGAATTCATTCTGAATCCATAATCTTCTGAACTCAGGGGAGTGCTACCAACTGAGCCACAACCCCCACAGTCTTCACAGAAAATGAAAAAAAATGAAAAGTGAAAATGGCAAACTTAGGTCAGGAAAGGGTGGCTGAGGCCAGGTCAACTAGACTTGTCTAACAAATGATGCACTACAGAAACTCACCAAGGCTCCTTCGACAGCACCTTCCAAACCCATGACTGTCACCGCCTAGAAGGACAAGGGCAGCAGACACATGGGAACACCACCACCTGAAAATTCCCCTCCAAGTCACTCACCATCCTGACATGGAAATATATCATTGTTCCTTCACTACCGCAGGATCAAAATCTTGGAACTCCCTCCCTAATAGCACTGTGGGTGTACCTACACCACATGGACTGCAGCAGTTCAAGAAAACAGCTCACCACCACCTTCTCAAGGGCAATTAGGGATGGGCAATAAATGCTGGCCTAGCCAGCAAAGCCCACAGCCCATGAATGAATAGAAAAAGGCTGGGATGTTGCAATGGGGTTGGGAACCATTGGATAGTGGGGAAAAATCATCAACAGCTGGGGAAGGGGACAAAGTGTTGATGGATACAGGATTTAATGAAGCGCTCAGCTTCTTCATCCAAAACCAGATTGCAGTGAACACAAAATACTCATCATCCATCAGTTTTAAGGAGAGTTGGAAAGCTTAAAAAGTGAGCTGGGACCCACTAATGTGTAATAAGTAAAGAATTTGCCTGGCATCTCCCAATAAACTCAGCTGGAGGCAGGGTTGCTGGTGAAGAGCAAGATCCTCACCAGGGATGGAGATCCCTCAAGCTCTCTCTTTGGGCCAGAAGCAGCTCCTAGCCCCAGGGATGTAGGGCCTTTATTAAGCAATGGGCTACAGTTCCACCACATGCAAGAGATAGATCCCAATCCTCTTGCTGCTGTGTTTTGACACCCAATCTTTGACCTTTGCTCACCTTGGTGGGGTCAGGGGGCATGACCCCCTCCACTGTGAAGGGGCTTCCAGGTACTGGATGCCCATCATAGCTGATGTCCACTTTGTATGGCCCCTCCTCAGGAGGCATGTACTTCACCGAGTGAATGTCACTGGTGGAATCTGTCTCCACCTTGCATGGGATAGGACGGCGGGATGGAGAGGTGATTTTCACATCGACATTTCCCTGACCTCCTGCACCTCGAGTGTTAACGCTGAATTCCTGATCCTTCCCGACATCAACCTCTGCAAAAAAAAACAACAACTTGTATTTATATAGCGCTTTTAATATGGTAAAATATCCCAAGGCACTTTACAGGGAGCGTTATCAGACAAAATTCAACATCAAGCCACAAAGATATTATGATAAATAATCAAAAGTTCAGTCAAAGAGGTAGGTTTGAAGGAGCATCTTAAAGGATAAAAGAGTGGAACAGAAGTTTAACAAGGGAACTCCAAAGCTTAGGGCATAGGAAGCTGAAGGCATGGCTACCAATGGTCGAACAATTAAAATTGGGGAAGTTTAAGAAGCTAGAATTGGAGGAAAACAGGTATCTCTAAGGGTTGTAGGGCTAGAGGAGGCTACCAAAATAGAGAAGGACAAGGCCCTGGAGAGATTTGAAAGCACAGGGGTGATGGGTGACTAGGGCACGGTGCATGTACCAACAGCAGCATTTGGGATGAAATCAAGACTAAGGAGAGGGGGAGATAGATGGGCAGCTAGAGGAGCATTGGAACAAGGAAGTAGAGAGGCAACAAAAGCAGGGGTGAAGGTTTCAGCAGCCAATGAGCTGAGGTAGGGATGGAGACGAGACGATGGTAGAGGTGAAGACAAACAGCAAACATGTCAAAGCAGAAACAATGACCAGGGAAATCCATTACACTCATTCCCAACTTACTGAGGGGAGGAATTACTGACTGCAGTTATACAAAGGAAGTATGTATCTTCCTGTAGAATTCAGCCTGTTACTCTCATTGCCTCCAAGCCCCAACACCCAAAATGTTGAACTAAATACTTATTGTGGCAAACAATCCTTACTCATACTCCACCCTCACAAGGGCATTTAACACAGCAGATACCAGATATTATCACAAGGAACAATCAGGTCATCCACATCACAACAGACTCTCAGCTTCCTGTGTGGTCCTAAACATCACTCAGAAATGGTGACATGACTACAACAGATTGTATAAGGGGAAAGGTTGGTGTGTGGTGGTTGGGGGGGGGGGGGGGGGGGGGGGGGGGGGGGGGGGGGGGGGGGGGGGGGGGGGGGGGGGGGGGGGGGGGGGGGGGGGGGGGTGAAATGAGACTCATACCCCAGTAGGAGGGGGAGGAGCAGTAGAGACACATCCAGTGAGGGGTGACAGTAGAGGCTCCTGAGGGGCCACATGATGCTCAATTCCCCAGGCCAATGTACAAACAAGTATTTCAGAGTCTGACAGCTGAAATAATTTACAAAAGGTTTAATGATCTTACTATTGTTCAGTCCCTGAACTTTGACCTTGTTCAGATCGAGAGGCGGAGCCACACTCACGGTGAACGGACTCTTTGGAACCTGGTCACCCCCATAGGTCACCGTTACCAGCAGGTTACCCTGCAACAAGACCACAGCCCATTGGTCAGAGAAACACCATACCTACAGAGTATAAAATACTGGATGCAACCCTTAATCCCAGCACTGCCCCACTGGGTACAACTCCCCCAAACCCCAGCACTGCTTCCCCTGGGTAGAAACGTCCCCCTCCCGCAGGCCTGGGCATTAACAACCACCCCCCCCCCCCCCAATCCAGGTACAACACCCCCCAAACCCCAGCAATGCCCCCCCACTCCAGGTACAGTTCCCCAAACCCCAGCACTGCCCCGCCCTCCAGATACAACACCCCCAAACCCCAGCACTGCCCCCCTCCAGATACATCTCCCCCAAACTCCAGCACTGCCCCCCTCCAGGTACACCTCCCCCAAACCCCAGCACTGCCCCCCCTCCAGGTACATTTTCACCAAACTCCAGCACTGCCCGCCCGCTCCCCCCCCCCCCCCCCCCCCCCCCTTTCAGGTAAATCTCCCCCAAACTGCAGCACTACCCCCTCCGGGTACAAACCCATCACCCCCGCCCCCGCAACCCTCAGCAATGACCTCCCAGGTATAAACCCCCTAAAACCCAGCACTGCTCCCTGGGTACAAAGCCCCCAAACCCTGGCATTGCCTGATTGGGTACAACTCCCTAGCCCTGCCCTCCACTCCACTGCCCCTCAAACCCGCTCCTACCTGCTGCACGGCAGTGTATTTCACAGTGTATGAGTAGTCGTGGTTATCGATGATTTCAAAGTCACGGACAGCCTCTCCCTTTGCAGCTCCGGTGAACTGCACATCCAGTGTGGCTTTGCCAGCTCCCTTAGTGTAGACAGTGAAGTGAGTGGGTTTCCCAACCTCAACACCTGTAAGCAAGACACACAGCCCTACTCAGAGCACAGCATAGCACCAGGAGCACCTTGTATCCTGTTCCCAGCACTCCACACAGCCCACTCTGCATCTGCCAGCACCATGTGAGGTCATTATTGTTACCTAATTACTGGGGGTCAGTCTGCCAGTGGGTTTTAACCTCTCTCGCTCTTTGTATTCACACTACTGCTGGTCCAGTGGCCATGGGTTGTGTGGGATGGTTGGGGGTGGGATATCCGATTTGTTGCAATTTAAGTCTCCCACTGATCCAACGCCTATAGGAAGTGCAAGACTATTCTCGGAATGGGATGAACTAATAGTTGCCAACCCCAATAATCCAAGACTGAGTTCGACTTTTTCCTGGAGATTTCATCACAACATCCCACCTCCAAACGGTCCAACAGCCTTTTATCCAATCCCCATGTTTATACTGAATAAAAGCCATAAAAAGAGACACTGGGCAGGATGTTCCCCTCACTGGGCAGGCCCAGGAACTCCCACAAGACCAACTGCTGCCCACGATCGGGTTCTGACCACAATTTCACACTGGCTGACTAATTAACGGCCTGCCAGCGTGAGAGGCGCACTGAAACGCTTAGCGCTGCTAGGGTCGGGGCGGGATGAGTGCGAGCACTGAAGTGTGCGCATGCATGGGGGAGCACGCACTGAAAGCTCCCTGAAGGCACAGAGCTGCCTCAGGAAGCTGAAGATTTTTTAAATACAAAAATAAACATTTTACAAATGCTATAAACATGTCCCCACATGTGACTCAGTTCCCCACCACCACCCCACCCGCCATGGATGAGGTTTTGCGAAAAATGCAAAAGCAGCCTGGCCTATTCATCTGGCCACCAACTGAATGGTTGAGCGGATAACGAAAAATGCAATTTAATTAAATGCTAAAGGGCCTTAACAGGGCCTCTTCATTGTCGGCACGCGCACTGCCACCTCTAGTGCGCGCCCGCCGATTGAAAGATCGTGAGTGCGCACAATGACATCGGGACACTCAGCCGATGTCATCGCGCACTATTTCACTCCCGTTCAGGTCGGGTGTGCGCCCACCAGTCCTGGGAGCATTGGTGACCCTTGGTCTGACTACAGGCGCTCACACAATCAATTAGCTTCTCCTCACCAGTCCGACTCAACCCGGGACCTTCAGCCTTCACCTTGCCCGCATCATGTGATGGCTCCACTTTAATACGGAATGGGCTGATGGGAATTTCCTGCAGGATAAATTGGACAGAAACTTGTTAGAATAAGTGAGACACAGGGGCAGAGGTCAGCAGTAGGGAGCAGGTTTTGAGGGGGTGGGGGTGCAAAACTGACTGACTAGTTTACGCATCAGAAAGACCGTACCTCAAGAGCGCAGCAGTACCTGCAGCGGGAGTGTTGGCCTGGTTATGCACTCATCTCTAGGATGAGACTTGAACCCACAATCACTAAACCTTGGCTAACACCAGAAACAGAATCAAACCAGCTGTACTTTTTTGTTTAATTTGTCAATATCTGAGAGTCCTCACAAACACCAGATCAACTTGACCTTATGTGCTCCAGGAGCCAGAAATCTGGTGCATCTGACTTCAGCTCTTCTAGCGTTGATTAAGCCTTATACATTATTGAAAGGGCTAATGGAAAGTTGCCCTTTGTGTCAAGAGGGCCAAATTACAAAGGGATTTAAGTTATGTTACAGTAATACAGCCTTGGGTGAGGGTATTATGGGACATGGAGCAAAGGTGCAAATCAGCCATGATCTAATGGAGGGGCCTCCTAATATTCCTAGAGATGTCTCCTGTACTGGGGAGAAAGCTCAGCTGCTGCTTCCCTTCACAATATAACTTGCAGCCTTCTCAGCAGAAGCTAATGAGAATTTAAACTGAATGTATAACAAGAACAAGGCTTCGTTTGTTGTACCTGGTCAGCAAACAGCACCATGATGGTATAGCGCCCTGGTCCTGGAGGGGTGTACTTCACTGTGAAAGTGTCATTGTCATTCTTAATGATGTCAAAATCGATGTCGGCCTCAGCAGGTCCCACGACTCCCGGGGCACACTTAATGCCGATGCTCACATCACCTTGTCAAAAGGAGAGAACAGTTGAGACCAAGAAAAGGACAATCCCAGCACTCAGAGTGAAGATGTGATGGAGGGAACCCTTCAGAGTGAGACAGCCAGAGACGTGCCCCAAGCAGGAGTGAATAAGTCCAGTTTGGCAATGGAGCAAAGCAGCTGCTCTGCCATCTTCATATTTACCACCTTCCAGTTCCCAGATTATCAAGAACCCTGTGTCTCCTCAGCACTGACGCCTCAGCCCCCAACTCCTGACATTCCCATTACCACATCCCCAAACTCCTTTCTGTTCCTTAGCCAATATTTTATCCGAGCTGCCATGTTTCTTTATTATAGACTTGAATAATGCTAACAAATTTATTATGTGGTACTTTGACAACCACCTTATAAAGTCCATATACACATCAATTGCATTAGCCTCAACAACTCTCGCCAATACACCAAAATAGCTCAAATGTTCAATCCTGATTTATCTTTAACATTTCCATGCTTTCATTTATTAGCCAGTAACTTTTCCAAATGTAATTTGTCTGGTTTCTCCACCTTTGAAATGAGGCTAACCAGCTGATATTTCCTGGGTTTATCCCTCTCTCCTTTTTGCATACAAACAGGAATTAAACAGCCTGCACCACTAAGAGACTCACCTTGTCCAGCCTCGCTACAGTCCACAGTGAAATATGTGGGTTCATTGGCCTTGAGTCCAGTTTTCTCCACACCCGGTCCATACACCTTGACTTTCTGTGGATGACAGCCTTCACCCACAGATACCTGCAGCACATGAAGTACAAACAAATTATTATGTGGTCAGTCCGGGGGGTGTAACAGTGAAAAGCAATGGCTCAGTAAATGAGACACACAGGACATGTAAAGTGTGACAATCCATTCCAAATTTACATTGTAAAATCAGTTAATTGCATGTTCAAATGAATCTCACATTCTGCAACAGGGGTCACCACTATGTCTCACTTCCTCCCTCCCTTCAGTTACCTCCCCCACTGCCTATCTCCATCTCACTGATTTGCCAATCTCTGTCTTCCGACTTTGTCCGGGTCAGTCATTGGGTTTGTTTCTAGCCCCTCACACCAGTCTAATTCCAGTTCTGTCTAATCAGCTCACATCCTCCTCTCTTACCCTGAAAGGACTGTTTGGGATGTTGACGCCACCCCAGCTGATGATGATGGTGTGTTTGATGGGCTTCCGAGGCACATACACACACATAAACGTGTTGTCTCGGTTATCTTTGATCTGGATATCAATGGGAACACCTTCTGCATCCTGTTGTGGGGTTTGAAAGAGAAAGAGATAAAATAATTATAGCATGTTAATCAGAAGCAGTGAATCTCCACCTAGTAAAATAGGCAGCCCCCCACCTCCAAATTAACAGTTCATTTAATAGTGAAGAGCAAATAAAATTCCCTTCCCCTGAAGGTGTTAACTTTCTCCCCCAACATTCTCCCATTGTGAAGTGTTTGATTTTCAGTTGTTATCTGTCCACACAAACAGAAGTGGCGCCTACAGAGCTGTCCCCTCTGCCCACCCTAGCCACCCATCTGCTAATGAATCAGCAAATCTGATCCAGTGACAGGTACCTCCCATAGCTCCACCCACCTAGTTCTATACCAGCCCCAAAACATCATCAATGCCATTGGTCAAGACTTTGAAGCATTACCTGTGCATAGATTTTGAGTTCACCCTTGCCTGCTGCCCGAGCATCAATGGTGAACTCTGCTGGTTTGTTTACGATGCAGCCAGTCTGTTCCAGACCAGGGCCAAAAGCCTTCACCTAAAGAACAAGAATACTTAATGAGACAACATAATGAGCCATGAACTCACCCAGTAACAGCAGCAAGCAGGAGAAGCAAACAGGGACTGGGCTGGGCTAGCATTGCATGGACCAGATATTTAACTCTCATGTAGTGGCTTTGCTTCTGAAGTATTTGAAGAAAACCATCATCTCTTCAATTTTCACCTTCAATTCTCATGACTTTCTTTAAAATTTAATCACAGGGTATGGCAATCATTGGCAAGGCCAGCATTTACTGCCCATTCCTAATTGCCCGAGAAGGTGGCAACAAGCCTTCTTGAGCTACTGCATGTAGCACATAATCCAACAATTCAGGTCAGTACCGAGAGCGCTGCGCTGTCGAAGGCACAGTAGAGGAGTGCTGCACTGTCAAAGATGCTATCTTTCAGTTGAAATATTAAACGGAGGTCCCCTGTGCTCTCTAGAGTGGATGTTTTTACTTTACGTGGGATGTTGACATCATTGGTAAGGCCAGCATTTGTTGCCCATCCCCAATTGCCTTTGAGATGGTAAGCTGCCTTCTTGATCTAACCTGTTGGTTGTAGGATTGCTTTCTCATGCAAGCAGTCCTGTGTTGTAGCTTCACCAGGTGGATGCCTCATTTTTAGGTACACCTGGTGCTTCTCCTGGCACGCCCTCCTGTATTCTTCATTAAACACCCAATTTGATCCCTCGGCTTGATGGTAGAGTGAGGGATATGCCAGGCCATGAGGTACAGATTGTGGTTGATTACAATTCTGCTGCTGCTTATGACCCACAGCACCTCATGGATGCCCAGCATCAAATTGCAGATCTGTTCTGAATCTATCCCATTTGGCACAGTGGTAGTGCCACACAACATTGGGGGCATGCTCAAAGACAGGACTTTGTCTTCACAGGGACTGTGCAATGGTCACTCCTACCTATACCATCTTGGACAGATGCATCTGATGTAGATTGGCGAGGACAAAGTCTAGCAGGTTTTCTCTAATGTTGGTTCCTTCACCACCTCCCATAGGTCCAGTCTAGCAGATATGTCCTTCAGGACTCAGCCAGCTCTGGCCAGTAGCGGTGCTACTGAGCCACTCTTGATGATGGCCATTGAAGTCCCCACCCAGAGTACATTCTGCACCCTTACTACTGTCAATGCTTCATCCAAGTGGGGATTCAACATGGAGGATATGGATTCATTAGCTGAGGGAGTGCAGTAGGTGGTAATCAACAGGAAGTTTCCTTGTCAGTGTTTGACCTGATGCCATGAGACTTCATGGGGTCTGGAGTCAATGTTGGAGGACTCCCAGGGCAACAGCCTCCCAATTGTATACCACTGTGCTGCTGCTTCTGCTGGGTCTGTCCTGCCAGTGGGACAGGACAAATCCAGGGATGGGGATTGTGGTGTCTGGGACATTGTCTGTAAGGTACAATTCGGTGAGTATGACTATGTCAGGCTGTTGCTTGTCTAGTCTGTAAAATATTCCATGACACTACCTAAAGGTGATCAGATGAGTTCTCCTCAGTGACCTCGCCAATATTTATCCCTTAACCAACAACACAAACAGATTATGTGGTTCATAGAAAATAGGAGTAATGTATAAAATTAACCCTTGTAGCCCTATTGAATCTGCACGGCACTTCTTCCAAGGCCAATTTATCCCTTTCAATGTGTGGTACCTAGAACTGTACAAAATAATCAGGTGTGGTCTAACCAGAGCTTTTTAAGCACTGTAGCAAAACCTCCCCCTCTATGTTCTTACAGTTATTTAATTCATTGCTGTGCACAAATTAGCTGCCGTGTTTCCTATATTACAAAGTAATTTATTAACTATGAAGTTCTGAGGTCATGAAAAGCGCTATAGAAATGGCAGTCTCCCTTTTCAGAACACACCAATAATCCTAAAGCATTATTTTGGTGTTTGTAACTCAGGATTGTAGGCAGAAGCATTACAAGTTTACAGCACAGGAGACCACTTAGCCCATCCTGCCAGCTCTTTAGTGGCACAACCCCAAATTAATCCCACTGCCCTACACTTTTGCCACAGCTCTGCATCTTCCTCTGCTTCATTTATTCAATTTTCCTTTAAAAAAAAAGGCAATGGTCTTTGTCTTAAGCACTGCACGTGGCCAGTCATTCTGCACTCCAATCCTCTGTGCAAAATATATTTCCTAATCTCTCCTCAATCTTAGTGACCTCCCTGACTACACATTCCTCCACATGTAACTGCATTTGTTATCTGTTTGCCCTTTCTGCAAACCTGTCCATCTAACTTCATGAAATTTTTCACTCTCCTCTTCACTGTTTGTTACATGTTGACAGCAAATTTCAAAATGATGTTCAGTTCTAAAATCTTTATAACCAAAAGAACAGAACAGACTCAGGACTAACCCCTGGGACCCAGCACTGATCCCAGAGTTTTGTGCATACCCATACCCCAAACACAGAGTCCCTCACACACCTTCTCTGGGAAGCATTCATTGTTTGCAGGGAGGATGTGAGCCATGTACGGACTATCCTTAATATCTTCATCATCACAGATCACATGCACTGCATAATCACCAGGCTCAGTGGGCCAGTATCGCACATCACATGACCCATCCCCTTTATCATCACATTCGATCTTAGCCTGAGAAGGGCCTTCAATGGAGAAACCTGGAGAAAGAGCAGAAAAATTGAAACCATTCACAAAAAAAAAACGTATAGACTGGTGAAACACAAACATTCCCAGAGCAGGTACAACTCAGGATTAGATACAGAGTAAAGATCCATTTGATGCATTTTGACATTTTGTTAATCGTGCTGTTAGACAATTTTTGTGCCATTGGGGACTGGGTTAAAATAGAAAGATACTGGATTGAAATAGAAAGATAAAAGACTTGAGTGAAGAGAATAGACAGGGCCTGGCATTTGGATCTGAACTAGTACAGCCTGAGTTGAGGCCTTTCTACTGGTCCTGAAGCTTCAGCAACAGACACAATGCTTACCCAGTGTCCCAACTTCAGTTCCAATCGCTTCTACTACAAAATCAGCCGACTTGCCCACAACGCCAGTCTCCAGGCCTGGCCCCCAGGCTCGCACCTTCTGGGCACCAGCTTCTGGTCCAACCTGCACCTCGAAAGGGCTGAGGAATCAAACAGTCAGAAGTCAGTATAACCAGTGATCATCATCTCATATTGCTTTACATTGTTTGCCTTGTAAAGAAAGAGAAACCATCCAAACTGATCAGTGGGTAGCATGCTCTCCGAGTTAGAAGCTATGTCTTCGAGTCCTAGTCCAGACACTTGAACCCAGAAGCTAGGTTGACACTTCTAGTGCAGTATTGAGGAAGTGCTGTGCTCTTAGAGGGGCAGTCTTTAAGCTGGGACAGTAAATTGCAAACCCATCTGTCCCCTCCACCGGATGTAAAAGATCCCAGGGCACTATTCCTAAAAAGAGCAAAGTTCTGGTCAATATTTATTCCTTGTGGAGTACTCTGACATACTTCTGAGTATTTGTGAAACCAAAACATCAATTTAAGGTCCCAGAGTCTGACCCATTGCCCCTTCAGAGGGAGCCAGGTCCTTCTAATGAAGGTAAAAGCAAAATACTGCAGATGCTGGAAATCTGAAACAGAAACAAAAATTGCTGGAAAAACTCAGCAGGTCTGACAACATCTGTGGAGAGGAAGACAGAGTTAACGTTTCGAGTCCACATGACTCTTCTTCAGAACTAAAGAGAAGTAGAAACGTGGTGAATTATATACTGTTTAGGGGTGGGGAGGGTGTGGACAGATGAAGCTGGATAGAAGGCCAGTGATAGCTGGAGGCAAAGGAGAGATTGGAAAATATGTCATAAACAAAAATTCGAAGGGGTGTTGATGGTGGTGACACTGGCTAAAAGGAGGTGCTTATGGTGACATTAAGAGTAGAAAGGAGGATGAGCAAGTGACAGATGGCCCTAGTGGGTGTTGGGTGGGGGAAAAAAGATCAAAATAGGCTAAAAGGTGGGGATAAAATGAAGAATGGAAATAAATTTTAAAAATAATAATCGAAATAGGTGGGAAATATATATATACATATGGGATCAAAAAGGGATGAGGATGAACGAGACAGTTCATGTTCTGAAGTTGTTGAACTCAATATTCAGTCCGGAAGGCTGTAAAGTGCCTAGTCGGAAGATGAGGTGCTGTTCCTCCAGTTTGCGTTGAGCTTCACTGGAACATTGCAGCAGGCCAAGGACGGACATGTGGGCATGAGAGCAGGGTGGAGTGTTGAAACGGCAAGCGACAGGAAGGTCTGGGTCATGCTTGCGGATAGACCGAAGGTGTTCCGCAAAGCGGTCACCCTGTCTGCGTTTGGTCTCTCCAATGTAAAGGAAACCGCACTGGGAGCAGCGAATGCAGTAGACTAAATTAAGGGAAGTGCAAGTGAAATGCTGCTTCACTTGAAAGGAGTGTTTGGGCCCTTGGGTGGCGGTGGTGGTGGGGAGGAGTCAAGGGGCAGGTGTTGCACCTTCTGCGGTTGCATGGGAAGGTGTCGTGGGAGGGGGTTGAGGTGTAGGGGGTGATGGAGGAGGAGTGGATCAGGGTGTCCCGGAGGAATGCTGACCGGCGCAGGGGGGCAACGATGACGACAGGGTAGTGAATGGTGAAGGGAAGATCTGTTTAGTGATGGCATCATGCTGGAGTTGGTGGAAATGCCTGAGGATGATCCTTTGAATGCAGAAGCTGGTGGGGTGAAAAGTGAGGACAAGGGGGACCCGATCATGGTTCTGTGAGGGCTGTGAGGGACAGGAACGTGTGAGGGCAGAGGCGTGGAAAATCGGTCAGACATGGTTGAGGGCCCTGTCAACCACCATGGGTGGAAAACCTCAGTTAAGGAAGAAGGAAGACATGTCAGAGGAACTGTTTTGGAAAGTCGCATCATTGCAACAGATGCGACGGAGGCGAAGGAACTGAGAGAAAGGGATGGAGTCCTTACAGGAAGCAGGGTATGAGGAGCTGTAGTCGAGGTAGCTGTGGGAGTCGGTGGGCTTGTAATGAATATTGGTGGACAATCTATCACCAGAAATTGAGACAGATAGGTCAAGGGAGAGAAGGGAAGTGTCAGTGCTGGGCCATGTGAAAGTGATGGAGGGGTCCAGACGAGAGCATGAAGCGGCACCAAAACAGTCATCAATGCACCAGAGAAAGAGTTGTGGGAGGGGGCCTGAGTAGGACTGGAACAAGGCATAAAGAGACAGGCATAACTGGGGTCCATATGGGTACCCATAGCCACACCTTTTATGTGGAGGAAGTGAGACGAGTTTAAGGAGGAATTGTTCAGTAAGAGAACAAGTTCAGCCAGACAGAGGAGAGTGGTGGTGGATGGGGATTATTCGGGCCTCGGGATTCTAATGAAGGTGCTGGGATCTGTTGCAATTTTCAGATTTGTATAGAAATGATTTAGGTGTCGTGATTGGTGAGAGACTCATAACCTCTATTACATGGAAAGCACCGCCCCACCACAATTGTTCATCTTGTGATTTTGGTATCATTGCTCCAATTCAGCCACTGAATTAAATTTCTGAAAATACAAGCTTTTGACCAAGTGTGACTCACCTCCTCGGAATGGCATAACCGCCCCAGGTGATGGTCACCACGTATTTCCCCCCAATCATTGGGTGATATTCACATTCATAGACACCATCACCAACATCCCGAACCTTCACAGACTCCTCTGTGCCCTCTGGAAGAGAATAATCACCAGGTAGTATGTGTTACTGAGAGTTTCTCACCTTTTATAGGCTTCATCGATAGGAATCAGGTGTCCTGACTGAAGGTTAGTCAGTCAGTGAATCCCATATGTCTGCACAGTAGGAGAGAGGAGCAGATCACTGCTGCACCCCCAATATTTAGCAGCTTTTCTTTCAAGGTCTCAGTTAGCTGGTGATTCTCATCACATTCGTAATAGAGAGAGACACCAGTCACTGAAACCAACACAATTCATAGACCAACCACAGGGTAGAGAGTAGGGGGCACCAGCAGTGTGCGCACCTAATGGGAATGTACAGTAACTATCCATCTTTGCACTAGTGTAACAAGATTTGAAAATAAATCTGCCACTTTCATTCATTTATCTATAAATTTGCCAAGTCCCAGTAAAAGTCAAAATTAAACACATGGGAGAGGAGGATGGCAGGAAGCAGACTGGTCCATGGCAGGGTAGTACTGAGCCATACTGATGCCACCCTGTGCCAGGCGACACTGCATCCCTTTCTCCCAGGGAATACAAAACCCTTCCATCCCCCACCCCACCCACACACACACCCACCCCTCCCCGACTTACTGGGTCCTTTGATGACAACCTTCAGTTCGCCCGTTCCTGCTCCTTTGGTGAAGACTTTGAAGTCGGTCACCTCCTTCACTCGCACTCCTTTGGGCTGAAGACCTCTCCCTGAGGCACGACATGCATTTGGGTTGCATGCTGCCAGAAACACACAGGATTTATGTTAGTGCCAATAAACCAGGGCAAAAGCACCCTCCCGCCTTCCCACTGCAAGTCGTACCACACTGTTCCTTTAGCCTTGGAGTGAGCTGTACTGAGACAAGGGGCTTCCATCTCCCAGTCACAGCAGAAACTCTGGTTACACAAAGATTGAAGGAGCAAGACTCACTACATGCTCAGCAAGTGAACCTTCTACCCTCATTGTGGTTCTGTGCCACAAGTCACAGGATCCTTTATAGAGAAGCAAAAATCAGCCAGGGTTTCTGGCCCCTGATCACATCCCTGACTTAGAGCGAGATGCCGATCTCTCATCTCCACACAAACAGACGTTGAGCCAGCTTCATGATCAGAGGCAGCTTCGTACAGAGGTCAGGTAGCCAACTCTGTTTGGAATGATTGGAGATTTTAATAACATGACTTCCCCACCTCCACTAATTAACAAAATTGTTGAAAGATTGATGACCACAGAGAGAAAAGGAAGCCATTCTGGAAAAGTAACGCATAAAAATCTCCATCACAAGCTGTTTCTCTCAGGATAAAACACAGCCGGAGTTCAGAGACATTTCAGCAAAACGTGGCAGCCAACTCACTCCTCTCAGAATTCAATATTGCTGCATTAGTGCTCTAAGCTACTGACCAATCACATTCCAGGTTAGTAAGGACCAGCAAAGTGGAGCCAAACAACCCCCTTAGGGGCCTGCACAAATGAGCCAATGAAACCCCTCATTCCCCCACCCACAGAGCCTGCACTGACAATCAAGCGAATGAAAACACCACCACCCGCCAGCCCCCCTCCCACACCACCCCAACCCTTTCCAGGGCCTGCAGTGACCCATGTAGCATCCTTCGCTCAGACAGAAGCACAACCAATAGCCCTCATTTCAGAGATAAGCACAATCAGTGGCCTTCGCTCAGACAGAAGCAGGGCTCATGGCCCTCACCCAGACACAAGCACAGGCAGACAATCAATCGCAGGCTAATACTGACGTGGTCGTTTGGGTTTGGGAGGAGGGGGTGGAGCTTTCTTTGCCTTGTCTGCTGGTGGGGTGCGGATGGACTGAGGAACAATCATAACTGGAGCAGCAACTTGGGTCGGAGAGGGGGCTCCTGGGGTCGGTCCAAGCACAAATCATAAGGAAGAGAAGATGAAATAAGATGTAACAGAGTGCATGATGAAGATTTGTGTGGCTTCCTGCATTCCAGTTGGAACGTGGGGCGGGGGCGTGGAGGAAAAAAAAATAAAGGTGGGAGCAATTTTACGTTCAAGAAGCTGTAACCCCAAGAGTTCCCACCTCAACTTGTCTCATACTCAAAAGGAACACCAAAAAGGGGATTTTTCTTGATGCACCAACTCACTGCCCAACCTTACCCTCCAACTAACTGCATCAGCCAACTTCATATCCACATTAACTAATCACATTAGCCATCCTTATTATTTTACAGGTGACCATTACAGTCATTTCACTCTCTTAACTGCACTAAGCAGTCCTACAAAGGTAGTACCCACTGAATCCCCCACTACCAACATCCTGAGAGTTACCATCAACTAGAAACTGAACTGGACCAGCCATATAAATACTGTTGCTATAAGTGTAGATCAGAGGCTGGGAATTCTACAGAGTAACTCACCTCCTGACTCCCCAAATCCTGTCCACCATCTACAAGGCACAGGAGTGTGATGGAATACTCTCCTCTTGTCTGGACAAGTGCAGCTCCAACAACACTCAAAGAAGCTCGACACCATCCAGGACAAAGTGGTTTGCTTGACTGGCACCCCATCCACTACCTTAAACAGTCACTCCCTCCACAGCACTATTTGAAGATCAGCAGGGGAATTATTTCCAGTGTCCTAGTTAATATTCACTACTCAATCAACATCACTAAAAAGAAAACTAGATTATCCGTCATTATCACATTGCTGATTTGAGAGTTTGCTATGTGAAAATTTGCTGCTGTATTTCCTACATTACACAACAGCGACTATATTTTAAAAGTACTTCATTGACTATAAAGCACTTTGGGACATTCAAGGTGCTAAATGAAAGTCTTTTACACACAAACACACACACACCTGAAAAACCCCATCAGATTCATCTCTTTGACTTTTCAGCTTCATTTAACACATTCTGAACATCAACTTTTCCCAAAGTAAAATAAATAATCCACAATACTGTGTTTGGGGCATTAACAAAGATTGCAAACAGGGGCATTAAGGTTCAAAGTGTCAGTGTCAGTTCTGATCTCCCCCAGCTCACTGCTTGCTTCCCCCAGCCCTTATGTGCTCTACCTCACTCGCCACTGCTCTCTCTCTCTCTCCCCATTTCCCACTCTCACCCTCTTCCCACTTTGAGACCTGGCCTATTCCCCCATTTCCAGAATCCAGCCTCCTTCCAAGCCCCAGCCTCTTCTTCCTTCCCCTTCAATTTTTCCCAGCCTCTTCCTCTCCTCCAAGCCCCAGTTTTTTCTCCCCCACCCCATCCAAGCCCTTTGCCCCCCGAGCCCCCACTCACTTACCCCTCTCCCAGCTTCCATCCATCCTGTGCCCCTTCTTTACACCATCCTGTACTCCAGCTTCCTTCCTTCCTCCCCATCTGAGCCAGAGCTTCCTTCCCACTACCCAACCATCCACACCCACCCACCCTGAGCTGTTGCTTGCTTGTCTCAAGAGGGAGAGCGAAACGAAGAGGATAAGGGTCCAGAAAAGACCTGTGTCACACAGAAAAAGCCCACCTGTGGGACTTACCTTCTGAAATATTGACAGTGAAAGGGCTCTTGGGTATCATGGCCCCAGCGAAGGTCACGTAAATGGTGTGAGGGCCTTCAAGCAGCGGCCTGTAGGTACAGCGCATAACACTGTCACCTTTATCCTCCAGGATCACCTCCACTGTGTCTCGTCGGCCCTGGGGATCAACAATAACAACCCCAACATCTCCCGATCCAGCACCTGAGGGTAAATGGCAGGGGTCATCATAGGTTAAAAGGCAAATGGTTTATATCAATGATCCAGCAACACCTTCAACAGGTGGGTTATGAACTCATTCTAGATTGTTCTTTGAACCAAGCAGTAAATCTAATAGAATCAGAAGACAACTAGAGACTGTAATTGTTACACCACAAAAATGGAGAGGGTTAAACTTGGCAACTACAGCCAAATCAGTGGTGTAATGTCAGTGGTGGGAAACTACCGGAGACCATTGTCAAAAGACAAGATAAATTCACGCTTGGATAAGCATGACTTAATAAGGGGCACCCAGTACAGATTTGTTAATGGCAAATAAAGTCAGACTAAAGGAAATGAATCCCTTGAAGAACAAAACTGGAAGTGTTAATGGAGGTGTGGTGTAGATATATGAACTTTCAAAAGACATTTGATAAAGTACCTCATATATCAGACTTATTCAAAAAATAAAAGCACTGTGTTAAACAAGCATTGGTAACTCAAATACAAAATTGGTTAGGGGATAGGAGGCATGGAATAGTGATGAATGGATTTTTTCCTTGCCGACTGGAAAGTTATATGAAGTGGGGACCCAATGGGGGCTGATATTAGTACCATTGCTTTTCTTATTTTAGATTTAAGTGACCTGGACATGGATATAGGGAGTACAATTTCAAGGTTTTCAAATGATACAAAATTTAGCAATACAGTAAACAGTGAGCAGACTTCAGGAGGACAAACATAGATTCATGAAATGAGCAGACACATGGCAGATTCAATTTCTGATAGATATGCTCTTTGGGAGGAACAACATGGAAAGACATCTAAATGGTATTATTTTGAGGATCTGAAGTACATATTCACAAATCTTTGAATGCAGCAGAGCTAATTGATAAGGTACAAGCAACTTGGCTTTCTAAATAAGGACATTCAATACAAAAACAAGGAAATCGTCTTAAACCTTTACAAATCACAGGTGAGTACTCAGCTGGAGTATTGTGTACCATACTGAACATCCAAATTTAGGAAGTATACCAAGTCCCTGGTGACTACAAACAGTTTACCAGGATGATACCAAAGATGAGGGAGTTCAGTTATCTGAGAGATTGGAGAAGGGACTGTTCTCATTAGAGCAGAAAAGTTTAATCAAAATTATGGGAGGTTTTGTTCCCTTTGGTAAGTGGGTCAATAGCCAGAGGTCAAAGATTTAAAATAATTTTGCTAGAGAACTAGATGAGGAATAAGACAAAATTTCTTCTCCATGAGATTGTTATGATCTGGATCACATTACCTGCAATGTGGAATCAGATTCCATAGGAACTGTCACAACTGGACATGTACTCGAAGAGGATTTTTGTAGGATTATGGGGAAAAGGCTGGGAAGTGAGATTAAACTGAACAGTTTTACCATAGAGTCAGCACAGGTTTTATAGGCTGAATATGCTGCATTATTCTATGATTCTTCAAATAATGACATTTATTCCAATGTTGATTTTAATTCTAAACAAGATCTCATTATCCAATCTTTGGTTTAAGTTTAAAAGCACATTACCAAGAAACTCTGGAGGTTCTGACCACAGGACCAAACCACTATTCTCCCCTTCATTACAAACCGAGTTACTAACACCCCCACACAAACTACCTACTTCCACCAACTGTTCTTGCCATGGTAATGGAGGAGGGCAGGGGTGTTACTTCAAGGTGCTCCTTACCTGCAGTGTAAATGTCGAAGTAAGTTGGCTTGTTTGCCACATTCCCATTCAGTTCCAGGCCAGGTCCTCGGGCTGTCACCTTATTGGCATCACCCAGCGCCATACCAATGTGAACATTGAAAGGGCTTTTGTCAATCTGCTGCCCAGCAAAGAGCACTGTTACCTAGAAATAAGCACAAGGACCATGGGATTAATGACAGGAGGGAATTGCAGGGAATTCCTTGGTGATTCCATTATCCCCTTCCAGAACTTCAGCAGAAACTCTGGAAATCTTTGCAAAGGCCAAATGTGCCATTTCCATGGAGAAGTCAAGAGACGCAGCCTAAAGGTTTAAATTAAGAACTTTGTTGCACAGACTAGGCTTGAAGTCCCCTCAAGTTTAGAGGAGTAGTGGGTGATCTAACTGAGATATTTATGATGATTAAAATGCATTGATAGGAGAGGGAGGGAAGGAAGGAAGGAAGAGAGAGAGGGGGGAGGGAAGGAAGGAAGGAAGAGAGAGGGGGGAAGGGAAGGAAGGAAGAGAGAGAGGGGGGAAGGGAAGGAAGGAAGAGAGAGAGGGGGAGGGAAGGAAGGAAGAGAGAGAGGGGGAGGGAAGGAAGGAAGGAGAGGGGGAGGGAAGGAAGGAAGGAAGGAAGAGAGAGGGGGAGGGAAGGAAGGAATGAAGAGAGAGGGGGAGGGAAGGAAGGAATGAAGAGAGAGGGGGAGGGAAGGCAGGGAGGGAGGGTGGGCAAGGAAGGCAGGAAGAGAGAGGGGGGAAAGGAAGGAAGGAAGGGGGAGGGAAGGAAGGAAGGAAGAGAGAGGGGGGAGGGAAGGAAGAAAGGGAGATGGGGGAAGGAAGGGGGGGGAAGAGGGGGAGGGTGAAGGGGGTGGGGGGGGTAAAGGGGAGGGGGCTGAAGGGGGGGCAGGGGGAAGAAACTTAAAATTGGAGCTAAGCAGTTCAGGGTTGATCTCCAGAAAAACTTCTTCACAAAATGATAGTGAGAACACTTTCCCCCACAAAGCCCCACGTCTGCTAAAGGTCAATTGAAACTTTCAAGACCAAGCTTGATAGATTTTTGTTGGGCAATATTTTTCAAGCGATATGGCGAAAAGTTGGGTATATGGGCTTGATGTGCAGATCAAGCATGATAGCTGAATGGCTAAACAAGCTTAAGGGGGCTGAATGGCCTCCCCTTGTTCCTCTGGCGAGTGGGTGGGTCAGTGAACCTGCCCTGTGGAGAAGGTTCTGGTCTGTTGGATTCTGTGGCTTTTCCCAGCTCCTAAACATTGCTATGAGAGCTTTCATTAAAAATTGGGAGAATCTCAGCAGGAATTCTTGTACAAAGAGCAGGATTATAGGAGTGCAAGCGGGTTTGTGTAGAGGGGAGGAGGCTTATCCTCGGTAGACTGGGCTGTTGTGAACGGTCAGAAAATTACCTTGTGAAGTCCAGCAACTTTGGGTACATAGGATACGGAGTACGTGCGATTCTTGTCATTGTTTGCGATGACTCTCGCCTGCACAAGGGGAAAAAAATGATTCTAAGTAATGGTCACTCCCAACTGGAATCGGTACTGGTCACTTATGCACCCAGAGCAGGTATCAGTCACTCCAGATCACACAGGAAGTGAGGAAAATATAGAGAGTGCAATTCCAGCCCCACAGCAGTCAGGGCTTATCCACATCGCAGAGCACAGATCGCTCCCACAACAGACTGACCCCATGATGTACACACATTACCTCCTCAGTGTGGCCTTCGGGATCCTCCACGTAGACCAGGACCTCCCCAAGGCCAGCATTGATTGTCTCCACTGTGAACTCTGCCGGCTTTAGGACCACATTACCCTGGGGTTCGATTCCTGCAACCAAGTCAAACATCAGCCAATAGGACCAGACATCAACAGTGTAATATTCCTAGGTCGAAGGACCAGACATTCTCAACGCCAACCCTTACCATAAATCAAAGGGCATGCCCAAAACAAACTAACCTTGGTAATGTTCCAAGTCAATGGGCACAGTCTGTCTGACCCAAACAGTCCCTTACACCAGGGAATAGGCCCATGTTGCTTGGTCACGTCGCAGGTTCAGGCACTGGCAAACCTCTGGTGACCCCTGGGATACCTTGCAGGGGCTGGGGTTGCTAGTGATAGTACTGTGAGCATTCTAATACCACACCTTAGGAAAGATATATTGGTCTTGGAGATTTACCATAATGGTACGTGGGTTCCAAAGTTTGAATTATGAGGAGAGATTACAGAAACTAAGGAAATTTAGAAGATTCCTGGAATTTTAGAAGATTAAAGGGGTGATTTGATTGAAGTTTAAGATGTTAACAGTAGGTAGAGAGAGAAGCCATTTCCACTGGCTAAGACTAAGTAAGGGTCATAGTTTAAAAACTAGAGTCAGACCTCTCAGGAGTGAAATTAGGATACCCTTCTTCACACAAAAAGTGGCAGATATTTGGAGCTCTCTTGTGCAAATGGAAAAATATTTTTTTATTCATTCACGGGACGTGGGCTTCGCTGGCTGGGCCAGCATTTATTGCCCATCCCTAGTTGCCCTTCAGAAGGTGTTAAATTTAAAACTGATAGATTTTTGTTAACCATAGGCATTAAAGGATAAGGCAAGATGGGTGTGTGGAGTTAGGTCACAGATCAGCCATGATCTATTGAATGGATAAACAGGGGTAAATGGCCAACTCCTGTATTCTTATGTTGCTTACCTGGTCCATAGGCACGAGCTTTCTTGGGGTTGATTTTGGTCCTGAGGGGGGCACCAGGCTTGAGCTTTGCCTTGGGGAACTGGGAGAGGTAGGTCATCACCGAGTGTTCATCTACATTGGGGTCCACAATCTCCTCAGGGGCAATCACCTGCATAGGGAGGAAAGAGACAGAGGTGAGAGAGAATGTGGAACCAGGGCAGAGTGACTGATTGAGAATAGAGTGTAGGGGGGAGTGAGACTGGAGTGACAGCAAAGAGTGAGCAAGAGTAAGAGTGAGCATGAAGATTTGAAGAGTGAAAACTGCAATGAACGAGGAGACAAAAGCTTGAATTCAGTGACTTCAACACATCCTTAGTCTTACACTGGACCAACATTTAGCCGTGAGTGATAGAGATTCCACTTGAATCTTCTCCACAGAACCAGTTGTGCCTACATAGATACTGAGAGAATGCAGACACTCACCTGAGGGACTCCCAGCCAATCATCAGCCTGCTGCATGGCCTCCCTGGCATTGTCCACAGGTTGGTTTGGGTCCCAGTCCAGCCAGTCAGGGCACAAACCTGTGAGCACAACAAAGACCTTTCAAACAAGGAGTAGAGAAACATTTGGGCTCCTTAACACACAGCTGAGAAAACCCAAATGCTGAGACTGCCAGGGGAACTGCCCCTCTCACACTGCAGTTCACCCCCAGTACTGGCCCTCTGATGGCACTGAGCTCCACCTCCCCATACTGCCTGTCCAACTGCACAACACTCTCCCCATACTGCCCCCTCCCTCTGTTACTCCAACAGTGCAGCATTCCTTCTTTAACACTCCTCCTCTGACAGTGCAGTGCTCCCTCAGTACTGCTTTAGGAGGGCTCACAACTCAGATTGTGTGTCCAAGTCTCTAGTGTGGGGCATGAACTCTCGACCTTCTCACTCAACCACAGCTAACACTGACAATAAAGATTCACACACTGCCAGATATAGGGCAGTTTTATAATCCCTCAGGCACATTGAGATTAGAATTGCCCATAATTAATCTACAAAATGCAACCTTGGGTTGGAAACCAGGACACTCTGATTAGTCAAAGGTTAGCACCATCTGCTCCCTACTCTGACTTTTGACTGGAGTGGGCCCCTTGCTCATTCAATTATCAACATACACATCCCAGCAGCTCAATGCATACTGGCTAACGTTCCTACATAAGGCCGACAACGCACAACATCAGCCCCTGCTCTAGATCCTACTCACACCTCGTTCCGTTTATCTCAGATTGTACAAGGATCCATTAAAACATTCTCAACAACACCAATTCCTAATGCTTTCAAAATCACCCCTCCTGACTTTGTTGACTCATTATGTTGACCAGGGACCTGGTAACTACAACTCCACCACCAACAGCATCCACAGTGCCACTCCCCATACACAGCCTGTGTAAATTAGTGCTCACAGCAATATCCTCTAAACCTCCACTCAATGTGTAGCAGAGAATGCACAGGGACTGGGGCAATGGAACCTTGCTGTGCACAAGTTCATTTGCCCAACCGCACACTCCCAGCCCCACCCACTCACACGCTCCCAGCCCCCAAACCCCACGCTCCCAACTCCCAGCACCCCCACCTACACCAACCCCACCCACCCATTCATCTGTAGCCCCCCCGCAACCTGTATCACCTACACCATAACCCTCCCAACCTGTCTGTCCATAGATCCCCATCCCCACCCACTCATCCACTAGCCCCACCCACCCGTATCCCCCAAACCCCATCCACCTGCCCATACACCCCCCAACTCCCACTCACCCACCCACTCTCCCATATCCCTCAGCTCCTCCTCTGTACAGGCAAACAGCTAATTACAGCCCCTGCCCGCATTGACACCATCCATTTTAGCGTTTTGCCTCAGTAGCGAATTGTACAAAGCAATTACTCTTCAGTTGAAATAGTCTCCCAATTTTCCTAATGATTGTACGATATTTGTCCTCCTTGAGGGAGGGGACCAGTACTTAGGGGTCCCTTTGAGTTGATGTGGTTCCACACTGAGAAGGTGGGTGATGGAAGATTGATCCCAGGCATCACCAAAAGGTGACTTAACCAGGCAGCCTTCCTCACTATCTAGAAAGGGCTAATTGGTGTAAAGGAACCTTTAGGAAATAGTGACCATAATAAGCAAGAATTTTACATTAGGTTTAAAAGGGACATCATTCATTCTGAAACTAGGGTCTTAAATCTGAATAAGAGAAACTAGAAGGTATGAGGGGCAAGTTGGATTTGATGGATTGGGAAAATATACTAAAAAAAACTGACAGTGGACAGGAAATGGCTAGTAGTTAAAGAATTATTACGTGGTCTACAACAAATGCACATTCCTCTAAAACACAACAGGAAAAATGAAGCAACTGTGGCCAACAAAAGAGGTTAAAGATTTAATTAGATCAAAGGAAGTGGCTTTCAAGGTTGCCAGAAATAAAGAGTGGTAAGCCCAAGGATTGAGAGCAATTTAGAATCCAGCTAAGGAGGACTAAGAAACTGATAAAGAAAGGGGGGAAAAAAAACAGAAGAGAATATGCAAGCTAGCGAGAAACAAATGTGGACTGCAGAATCCTATTTAGGTATTGCACAGGATCTGGCACATAAGGGGTTAATGTGGGACTGAGTACAGTACCACCCACATAGTGATGTAAGAGGGCACATGACCCATACCTAGGAGTCAGTGTAGTGTTGGACAGAGCCATGTGTAGAAGCAAGCATGGAGACAGTACCTAGTTTAGACCTTTACTGTACCTTTGTACATAGTTTCTTGTAGTTAATAAACATTTACAGTTGAACTAAGACTACAAATATCTTAAGGCCTACCAAACTATGCCCAATACCTCACAACAGGTATGTGAAAAGAGAAGGATTAGCAAAGATAAATTGTGGGTCAAATATAGGCAGAGAGGAAAATTTATAATGGAGAATAGGGAAATGGCAAATGAACTAAACAATTACTTTGAGGAGGATACAGAAAACCTCCCAGAAATACTAGTGAAAATGAGGAACCAAAATAAATTAGTATTAGTAAAGAGGTATTATGCAAAAAATTAATTGAATTGAAAGTTGATAAATCCCCTGGACCTGGTGAGCTACATCCCAGAGTGTTGAAGCAGGTGGTTACAGAGATAGGGGTGCATTGGTGGTTATCTTTCAAAATTCGATAGATTCTGGTAGGTTCCTGCAGAATTGAAAGTAGCAAATGTAACCCACTATTTAAGAAGGGAGGGAGAGAGAAAATGGAGAACTACAGACCTGTTAGTTTGATGTCAGTAGTAGGGAAAATGTTAGAATCTATTATAAAAGGATGTGATAGCTGGGCACTTAGAAAATAATGGTATGATTGAGTAGAGTCAATATGGATTTAAAAAGAGAAATCATGTTTGACAAATCTGGAGGAGTTTTTTGAGGATCTTATTTGTAGCATAGATAAAGGAGAACCAGTGGATGTGGTGTATTTGGATTTTCACACAGGAGGCTAATAATCAAAATTAGAGCTCATGGGATTGGGAGTAATAACCAATTCTCAATCCATACTAGTGTAAGAGAGAGAAAACAGAGTGGGAATAAATGAGTAATTCTCAGGATGGCAGGCTGTTACTAGTGGGGTAACACATAGATCAGTGCTGGGGCCACAGCTGTTCACAATCTATAAATGATTTGGATATGGGAACCAAATGTAATATTTCCAAATTTGTTGATGACACCAAACTAGGGGGAAATGTAAGGTGCGAGGAGGATGCAAGGATGCTTCAAGGGGACTTGGACAGGCTAAGTGAATGGGCATGAACGTGGCAGATGGAATATAGTGTGTACAAATGGTAGAAAAAACAGAAAGGCAAAGTATTTAAATATTGAGAGATTCAAAATGCAGGTATCTAAAAGGGACCTGGGTGTCCTTGTTCATGAGTCACTAAAAGCTAGCATGAAGGTGCAGCAGGCAATTAGGAAGGCAAATGTACATTGGCCTTCATTGCAAGTGGATGACAGGAGTAAAGATGTCTTGCTGCAATTGTATAGAGCCTTGACGAGACTGCACCTGCATTATCGTGTACAGCTTTGGTCTCCTTAACTAAGGAGGGATATACTTGCCATAGAGGGAGTGCAGCAGAAGTTCACCAAACTAATCCTTGGGATGGCGGGATTGTTTTATGAGAAGAGATTGAGGAGACTGGGCCTGTACTCTCCAGAGTTTCAAGGAATGAGAGGTAGTCTCATTAAAACTTACAAAATTCTAACAGGGCATGATAGGGTAGGTGTGGATAGGATGTTTCCCCTGGCTTCAGTTATACAGGGCATTGTGAGACTGCATCTCCAATAGTGCACGCGGTTTTGGTCTCCTTATTTAAGGAAGGATGTAAATGCGTTGGAGGCAGTTCAGAGGAGGTTTACGAATTTGATACCTGGAATGAGCGGGTTGTCTTATGAGGAAATATTGGACAGGCTGGGCTTGTTTCCACTGGAATCTAAAAGATTGAGGGGTGATTTGATTGAAGTATACAAGATCTTGAACAGTCTTGACAAGGAGGACATGAAAAGGATGTTTCCTCTTGTGGGTGAGTCCAGAACTAGAAGGCAATGTTTTAAAATTAAGTGTCGCCCTTTTAGGACAGAGATGAGGAGAATTTTTTTCCTCTCAGGGGGTTGTGTGACTTGGAATTCTCTGCCTCAGAAGGTGGTGGAGGTGGGGTCATTGAATATTTTTAAGGCAGAAATAGATAGATTCTTGTTAGGCAAGGGAATCAAAGGTAATTGGGGTTAGATGGGATTGTGGAAATTGAAACACAAGATGATCAGCCATGATCTTATTGAATAGCAGAGCAGGCTCAAAGGGTCAAATAGCCTACTTCTGCTCCTGTTTCTTATGTTAGTGAGTCTAGAACCAGGGACACCATCTCAGAATAAGGGGCAGGCCATTTAAGACTTGAACTGAGGAATTTCTTCACTCAGAGGGTGGTGAATCTTTGGAATTTTCTACCCCAGAGGGCTGTGGAAGCTCAATCATTGAGCATGTTGAAGACAGAAATCGATAATGACATCAAGTGATATGGAGATAGTGCGGCAAAGTGGTGATGAGGTAGATGATCAGCCATGATTTAGCCGAATGGTGGAGAAGTCTCAACGGGCCAAATGGCCTACTCCTGCTCCTATTTCCTATGTTCCTATCAACTGAGGGTCACACTTCTTTCACTTAAGTTCCTGTCACATAATCAATGCCTGTATGTAAATCTCAAGACACCACATGAACTAGATTTCAAATCAACTCACATAACAGGGGGTACCTCATTATCCACCAATTCTTCTACTGCCTGCAATAACCCCAATTCCCCCACTCTCAAAATAACCCCCTTCCCTCATTCCCCAACCAAACATTGATTGAGTACAAAACCCACTCAGAATCTGACTCTACATTTAAACATACTCAAGGTTCTGGCACCCACGCAGGATGGTCAACCTTTCTCTTACCCCCATCTTATTATGTCAGCAGCCTCACCATACTCCCACCCTCTTCATAACCTCAGTCTCTCACCTGGGGCACAGTTGTCCACCAATGCCCCCAGTGCCTTGCCATCCTGCCAATCCCGGTTAAAGTTGGTGATCGGAAGTTGTGGAATTTTGTTCTGGATCCATCCCAGCAGCCTCTGCTTGGGCGTCTGCTTCTTGACATCTTCATCATCCTCATCCTCCCACATGGGCATGGAGATAGAGTAATGGAGAATCAGGGTCCAGATCAGGCCCAAGATCAGCTTCAGGTTCCCATCCACAATGGCCTTACTGTCTGTGAATAACAAACGGGGGACACGTGGATTAGAAAGCAACAACTTCATGCATTTAGACAACATCAACAAGACAGTAATAGTCCTTCTCAATGCAAGATACAGATGGAGAAGCAGTGAAGGATAGTTAGCAAAGGGGCCTGAAGCTGCAATTAAAAGGCAGAGATTTTGAGAAGGCTTCTGTAATTGGGAAAGGGGAAAATGGAGGAGTTCTGGGGAGGGTTTCAGAAACAGTGGGAAGCTGCAGTTACTGAAGAGATCATTAAGGTTGCCAACTCTCCAGGATTGGCCTGGATTTTCCAGGAATTGAAGATCAATCTCCGGGTCACTGCTGTATGCAACCCTGGAGAAAAATCATTGGGACATTTAAAAAAAAGGTTGTTTTAAAATTTTCTAACATTTCTCTCTTATCAGGTTTAAAAATATTGAAAATGAGAAAAAAGACTGCTTGGCTGACAGTCAAACTTCATCCAATTGGATAATGAGTCTTTCCAGTTGGCATAGGGAGGCAGTATGTCTCAAGGATGAATGTGTAAGCCAGCAAATGACTGGAGTGTGGGGACAAGTCATGTGATGAAACCTCAGGGAATACATTTAATCACAGTTGGCAACTCTAGGGATCATAGATGTAGGGACCACTAGCAGAAGAGTAGGAGGCATGACCAAGCACAAATAGGCAGCAGGTAGCTACGCCAGGGAGTTTGAGTTGGGAGCTCCAAGATGACTTAGTCACAGGATATAGAACAGAGAATGCTACCAATACATTTAATCACCTTTCACAGCCCTGTACCATAATGGACTCTATCACACCCAATCCATGCTGCACAAGCGCTGGGAGGGTTTCATCAAAGGGAGCTTTACTCTGTTTCTAACCCCATCCTGTACCTGTTCTGGGAGTGTTTGATGGGACAGTGTAAAGGGAGCTTTACTCTATCTGATCCTGTCCTGTACTTCCCAGACTCATGTGCGTAGGGAAAGACCAGCCCCCACCTGCCCCAACCTGCACCCCAACCCCACAACTCCCACCCATGGCTATCTGAATATCAGGTGGTATCTACAGGAAAAATACAGCCCTGACCGTCCTGAAACAGCAAGTGTTCTGAGCAGTGACCTCCAGTAGTCTGATCAAAACAAAGGCTGATGACCCCTCCCCATGAGTAATTCTCTCCCCGTGTAAAGAACATCTGCCCAGCTGTTAGAGCGATCACTCTCGCTCATCTGGAGATTTACTGGACGGGGCCAGAGCCAGTGATGTTACACTGTGTATTGTTCCAGTGCATCCAAGGATGCAGATCCCTGTAATTTCAGAGCCTCCGTTTCCCTCCCCATTGCACTGTGTGGCCGACAGAGGGATTTCCTCTCAACACAGGACATGTTGGTGCTGAGCTGAGCTCCCGATGGCCCCTGCTGCTGTCACTGAAAGCAACACTGCTGTCAGAAATTCCACAATCAACGGAAGCTTCAGTAATTCAGAAATTTCCACAGCTCCTTGGCAGGGATCACCTCCTGAACTAACACCTACTCCCAACTCAGTTCCCCCTCACCCCCTGCCACACTGACAACTCCCCCACCCACCTATACACAGCACAAAGGGAGGCCCCTCCACCCCACTCTCACCCTCCTTTAAAAATCAGGAGGGTGGGGGGGGGGGGGGAGAAAAGGGGGACCACAAGCAGAGAAGGTGGGAGAAGGGCTCACATCCACACATTTGTTGAATCTGTGTCCGATCTTTCCTCACTCTCCGTACCAGAGCACTAGTTACTCATCTCCATTACCAAATAAAGGTGGAGAGAGAGAGAAAGACAGAACAAGTGTCATAATCTGCTGTAAACATTCTGCACAGATAGAAGGTGATGGAAAATCCAATCTATTTGTTCAGGCACAAACCAGTACAGAGGTTCATCCGGCTGAGGACTCCTTCATACTTTATAAATAGGTAGGTTTAGAAAACACAGGTCAAAATGTTCTCTCTCCAACAACTAAAATCAGCAGTAACTCTGGACAATTACACAGTGAGTGATTTTCACCCTGAACAAACAGTGACTCTGTACAGTTAGAGCGATTAACCCTTCTTAGAATTATGCAACACAGGTCTTTTTTTTTTAAAATTAATTGATAGGATGAGTGTGTCGCTGGCTAGGGCAGCTTTATTGTCCATCTCTAATTGCCATTGAGAAGGTGGTGGTGAGCTGCCTTCTTGAACCGCTGCAGTCCCTGTGGTGTAGGTACACCCACAGTGCTGTTAGGGAGGGAATTCCAGGACTTTGACTGACAGTGAAGGCAGTGCAATATATTTCCAGGTCAGGATGATGAGTGACTTAGAGGGGAGCTTCCAGGTGGTGGTGTTCCCATGTGTCTGCTGCCCTTGTCCTTCCAGGTGGTAACAGTTGTGGGTTTGGAAGGTGCTGCCTAAGGAGCCTTGTATTGGAGACTATTGTACCTGTGCCAACTTTTTAAAGAAAATGAGTGATCAAACTAGCCCCATTCCCTATTCCTTCCCTAAAACCCTGCTATGTTTTTCCTTTCAATCATTTTTCCAGTTCTCTTTTGAATATTATCGAATCTGCTTTCACTATCTGCTTTCACTACTCTTTCAGACAGTACATTCCAGATTCCACCAACTCACTGTGTAAAAATAATTTCCTCATGACAACTCTAGTTCTTTTGCCAAAACCATTCATGATTTTGAATAACTCAATCAAATTTCCACTTAATCTTCTCTGCTCCAAGGAGAACAATCCCAGCTTCTCCACAAAACTGAAGTAACCTCATCCCGATACCACATCCCGTTACCGATCTAGTTAATCTCCCCAAGGCTTTGACATCCTTCCTGAAGTGTGGTGCTCAGGACTGGACAATACTCCAGCTGGGGCCAAACCCGTTATTTATGCAAGTTTATCACAAATTTGTTGCTTTTGTACTGTATGCATTCATTAATAAATTAAAAATAGATCAACCTTCCTAACTTGTCCTCCCCCTTCAAAGATCTATGTACATACTCCCCCAGGTCTCTCTGTTCCTGCACCTCCTTTAAATTTGTACCATTTAGTTTATATTGCCTTTCAACATTCTTCTACCAAAATGTATCTGCCATGTGTCTGTCTACTTCACCAGTATTTATCCTGATCAAGTATGTTACTACCCACCTCATTGTTTACTACAATTCTCAGTTTCCATAACATTCGTAAACTTTGAACCCAAGTCCAGGTCATTCGCATATCAAAATTAGCAGCGATCCTAATACCGACCCCTGGGGAAATACCATTGTAACTTCACTCCAATCTCAAAAATAACATTCACAACTTTTTTCTGCTTTCTGTCTCTTAGCCAATTTTGTATCCATGCTTTAACCCTGTGGTCTTTAATTTTGCTACAAGATTATGTGCTACTTTGTCAAATGTCTTTTGAAAGACCGTACACAGCACCAACCGCACCATACCGTCAACCCTCTCCATTGCTTCAAAAACTCCAACAAATTAGTCAAACACAATTTGCCTTTAGCAAATCCATGCTGGCTTTCATTTATTAGCCCATATTGTTCCCAAACGACAATCAATTTTGTCCCAAGTTATTGTCTCTGAAAGTTTCCACAACAGGCATTAAAAGATTGGGCTGAATAAACATTGATTCTGAAAATTACACAGAGTTAGACAAACCCCAAATAAACAACCTGTGGGGTTGGGAGGGGGGGGGGGGGGTGGATGGTGGGGAGAGAGTGGACATGGGTGTTACTTGCTCAGGTTCCAAGCTGAGGGAGCTGGTTACAGAGCTCGTGATTGTTCACACTGAGCATGCGCAGTGCACTGGGTTTAAGTGTGAGGAAGAGAGGAGACACTACTTAAGCTGTAACTAAACTAAGGACAGGTGTGAGGGGGGAGTTTCAGTGGATTCTGGAAACTGTCAGAATTTGGTATTAAGTGACCAAGATGACATCATATTCCAAACACTTAAGTTTCCAGCTCTGCCTCCTAAAAGACATAACAGAGATCGCTGCTTCTCTCATTTGTCAACCGTGACTCAGTTAATAGTGCACTTGCCTCTCAATCACAAGGTTCCAGGTTCAACTCCCACTTCAAAGACACAAACTCAAAAATCCAGCTGACATTCCAGTACTGAGGGAGTGCTGCAGTCTCTTTCAAATGAGACATTAAGTTGAGGCCATATCCGCCTTTTTTTAAAATAATTCATTCAGGGGACATGGGCTTCGTTGGCTGGGCCAGCATTTATTGCCCATCCCTAATTGCCCTCGTGAAGGTGGTGGCGAGCTTCCTTCTTGAACCACTACAGTCCACGTGGCGTAGGTACACCCACAGTGCTGTTAGGGAGGGAGTTCCAGGATTTTTACCCAGCGACAGTGAAGGAACGGCAATATATTTCCAAGTCAGGATGGTGAGTGACTTGGAGAGGAACTTCCAGGTGGTGGTGTTCCCATCTATCTGCTGCCCTTCCTGCTCAGGTGGATGTAAAAGAAAAAATCCTATAGTACTATTTTAAAGAGCAGGGTAGTTATCTCTGATTTCCTGGCCAATATTCATCCCTCAATCAACATCACAAAATTAAAAAGATTATCTGATCATTATCAAACAATGAGGGTTTGTGGGAGTTTGCAGAGCACATTAGCTGCTGCGTTTCCGACAACAATGACAATACTTTAAAAAAAATTCCTTTGTTGACTGAAAAGTGCTTTGAGAAGTCAGGTGGTCATATAAAGTCTTTCTTTCTGTGTCCTTCCCTCCACAACCCCTTCCCTCCCCAGTCTGATAAACATATGCTACCACATTTCAAAGCATCTGTGCTCCAACTCTTAATGTGAACTCAGGCTGCAGTTATATCTTTGCAAAGAGATACAAAGTATTACAAAATGCTTAGTGCAAAAACAGTCCATTCAACCCAAGAAGTCCATCTGATGAATATGCTTCACACAGGGCTCCTCTCACCTCTCTTCATCTCACTCTTTCATAAACATATCTTTCTACTCCTTTTTCCTTTATTTGTTTATCTACTTTATCCTTGAATGCATCTATTCTATTCAATTCAAACTACTCCTGTGGTAATAAGTTCCACATTCCAATCATGCTCTAGGTAAAGAAGTTTCTTCTGAATTCCCCACTGGGCCATTCTATATTTATGGTTCTGATGAAAGAGTATTGACCTGAAATGTTAACTGTATTTCTCTCTCCACAAATGCTGCCAGACCCAAGTATTTCCAGCATTGTCTGTTTTTATTTCAAATTTCCAGCCTTCACAGTATTTTTATATTTATGGCCTCTAATTTTGGTCTCCCCACAGGAAGAACCATCTCTACCTATCACTTTCATAATCTTGAAGAACCTCTATCAGGTCACCCATCAGCCTTCCCTTACTTAGGAAAGAACCCTAACCTGTTCAATCTTTCCAGATAGAGATAACCTCAGTTTTGGTATCATTCCAATAAAAAAACTTTTTTTTTTTTTAAACACACCTTCTCCAGTGTCTTTACAGCCTTTGGAATCGAGTGGTCTCCATGAGCCTCACTTGAAGTATCAGAAACCCTGATACATACCATTCGCCCACTTTCTTTCCAACATCACATTCAAAAGCCACAATCACTTTCATCTTATTTCTAATTATTTTGCAGTAACCTCTATTCTTCTCCCAGCAGTTCAGGGAAGTTAGTGAACCTTGAGCAGACCTGACAGTAAGGCCTCCAATGCAGCCTAGGTCTCCTGTATTGAGAGGCCTTACATCAAGGTAGGCTACACATTGGAAAGCATTTATGGTTGAGCGGCCAGTTTGGAATCCAGGATAACCATTGCCCCAAGAATGATCAAATCTAATGCCTCACAACAAGCTCAGCTTTCCCAACCAGTTGGTTCAGCCAATTCTTGCACAAAGCAACAGATATCTGCACAAACACCAGGGTGCAGGAGGGGCCTGAAAATTCACAAATCTTCCTTCAGGAATAAGAAGATAAGTAGTAACTGAGACAACTGGGGGACAGGGAATGTTAGAGAGCAAATGGGGGCAGGAAAGAGTCAGGTTGTTGTAACAAAAGTTATTAGTTAAGCAGCGTTGGGTAAATCTTCATATGAGGTGTTGAAGTGATGAGGGTGAAGGAAGAGGCCGTTAGATCCAAATAATGCAGGCAGAGACAAGGACCAGTAGGATAGAATAAAAGCTCAAATTCACTAAAGCACAATAGCCCATAGACATGTCACAGCTGCCTCAGTAACAGACGGGAGCAGCAGGAATCCAACAAACCCTCATACAGGTGGGCAAAGAGTAAGGGAAGGCCCAACACCCAGCCATTACAGCCCAAGGTCATGGACCCAACAGCCCCACAGTGGATTCATTGTTCGAGTATGTCCAAGTTGTAAATGATTTTGTCTTCTGTGGGCCCTCTCATAACTGAAGAGTCTGACATGGGATCAGCAGGATATCCACAGAACTGGCAGAAAACCAACACCTGGCCACTAAAACCCAGGGCCTGGGCCCAACTCTCAATCACTACAGGCTCCGGAAGGCAGTGAAGGCAGCTTCAGATCTACAGCTGGGATGTTGTCAAGGCCTCATGCCTGTTGCTGTGCCCAGTGAACACAATCTTTTTTTGATGCCATGTGGAGTTAATCAAATCTCCTTACTCTTTGTTTCCTGACTATGGGACCCTGCCGATCCCTCACACCAGACAGTGTGAAAGAGCAAGAGTGTAACTGCCTCTCTCCGCTTCTATAAACACATAAATAATGAAAGGGTGGTAAAGAGTAGGACCGATTAGGAATAAAAAAGGGGACTAACATGTAGAAGCAGAAGAAATCGTGGAGGTATTAAATGAGTATTTTGCATCTGTCTTTACAAAGAAAGATGAGAGAAAGGAGGTAACTGGTACACTAGAAGAATTTATAATTGAGAAGGAGGTGGTGTTAGAAAGGCTATCTTTATTTAAAATAGGTAAGGTACCAGGACTGGATGAGATGCATCCAAGGGTATTGAGGAAAGTGAGAGTGGAAATTGCAGAGGCACTAGTGATAATCTTCCAGGCTTCCTTAGACACAGGGGTGGTGTCAGAGGACTGGAGAACTGCAAATGTTACATCCTTGTTCAAAAAGGGATTCAAGGATAAAGCTGGCAACTACAGCCCAGTCAGTTTGACTTCAGTGGTAGGGAAACTTCTGGAAAATGTAGCTTGGGACAAAATCAATAGTCACTTAAACAGGATAATTAATGAATTCCACACTGGCTTTCCTTATGGAAAATCATGTTTAACTAGCTTGCTTGAGTTTTTTTGAGGTGGTAACAAAAGGTTGATAAGGGCAAAGCTGTTGATGTAGTGTATGTGGACTTTCAAAAGGCATTTGATACAGTGCCACACAATAGACTTGAGCAAAATTCTAGTTCATGGAACAAAAGGGAGAGTAGGCACTTGGATAAGAAATTGCCTGAGTGACAGGAAACTGTAGTGATAAATGGTTGTTTTTCAGATTGGAGGAATGTCTGTAGTGGAGTTCCCCAGGGGTCAGTGTTGGGACCCTTGCTCTTCCTCATATGCATTAAATGACCTAGGCTTCAAAATTTCAAAAGTGATTTCAAAATTTGCAAGTGATACAAAGATTGGAAATGTTGTCAGCTGTGATGAGGATAGGCTTGAACTTCAAAAGGACAGACATGTTTGTAGATTGCGCAGAAAAGTGGTAGATGAAGTTCAATGCAGAGAAGTGTGAGGTGATTCATTTTGGCAGGAAGAATATGGAGAGAGAGTATAAAATAAAGGGAGAAATTCTGACAGAAGGACCTCGGTGTGAATGTACATAAGTCACTGAAGATAGCAGGGCATGCTGAGAGAGCAGCTAATAAAGCATACTGTATCTTAGGCTTTATTAATAGGGGCATTGAGTACAAGAGTAAGGTGATCATGTTGAATTTGTATAAGGCACTGGTTACACCTCATCTAGAGTACTGCATTCAGTTCTGGGCACCATACTTAAGGAAGGATGTGAAGGCATTGGAGAGGGTACAGAGGAGATTCACAAAAATGATTCCAAGGGTAAAGAATTATAGTTACGAGGATAGATTGGAGAGGTTAGGATTGTTTTCCTTGGAGAAAAGACCGAGAGGGATACAGACAGTGTAAATAGTGATAAACAGTTCCCATTGAAGAGAATATCAAAAACTAGAGAGCATAGGTTCAAAATAATTGGCAAAAGGAGTAAGTGTGATATGAGGAAAATTTATTTCATCCAGAGGGAGGTTGGAGTCTGGAACAAACTTCCTGAGGGGGTGGTGGAGGCAGGTTTGACCAAGGTATTCAAAGGGGAATTGGATGGCTATCTGAAAAGAATGAATGTGCAAGGTTACAGGGATAAGGCAAGGGAGTGGGACTAGGTAGAATGCTCTTTCAGAGAGCCAGTGCAGACTTGATGGGCCAAATGGGCTCCTTCTGCCATTGTATAGATTCTGTGTTCGCTGCAGAAAGACAATGTATGTGTCTGTGTGTGTGTGTGTGTGTGTGTGTGTGTGTGTGTGTGTGTGTGTGTGTGTGGGGGGGGGGGGGGGGGGGGGGGGGTGCAACAGTCACCCCCTTCCTCACATACCCCCAGACTATGTACAAATCGCCATTCAACCAGAATATTGAGACTTCAATATAGTTGTCTGGTACAGTCACTGATGTTTCCCCATTCTATACTGAAGCTGTTGCAATGAGCCAGTCAAGCCCTCAGGGACACTTGGGTATTTGACAGCACAGTGTGGTCTGAATCCAGCAGTTAGACTCTAATGAGCAGCAGGACAGGAAGCGAGCAGAGTGATATCGCGAGCTGTCAGACTCCAAGGTTATCACTGACACATTCCAGCCAGCTGCACAGACAGCTGTATATAGCTTCTGAGCTCAGTTCATGGGGCGAGGGGGATGGAGAGCAGCTTGGGACAGGCGTGACTTTGCAAATGTGTGGGGAATATTCTGGAAGGGCAAGGTGCATAACCACGACTGAGTAACTGGACACTTCTGGTTGCAGGACAGCTGGGGTCAGGGATTGCCTGGGTGCTACTGACAGGAATGACTTTCTGACTCGGGGAGGGGGGTGGGGGTGTTGTGTGGAGGTGAGTAGGGAGAGAATGAACTTGCTGCTAAATAAGTTGTGATATTGGATCGATTGTAATTTAAAGACTGAGGTTGATACATTTGTATTTGAATGATGGAACAGGCTTGAGGGGCTGAATGGCCTATTCCAATTCAGGGGTTCTGAGGCAATTTACAATTCTGGATCAAGGTTAAAGGAGAAGCTAAGTTTAGCCAGAGGTTTGAAAATGAGGTCTCTCACCCTCTGTGGTTGTGACTCTCACTTCTCAAGTTAGGAATGACGGGTTCAGGACCAACTTCAGGGACTTTGTAATGTATCAAATAAACACAAGAGAGTCACCCATCCATCAAGGCAGCTGGATTTAGACATTCGTGTTCACTGAAGACTTTGAGAAGTGGCCCTAAGGGTATACAGCCAAATTTGAACTCTAGCTTTCTGATATTACACGCATGGTAATATCCATCTTGTGTAAAATGAAGAGTTCACTGACAGATATCCTGGTCCAATAATCCAGTGCACTGAAAAACACTGGCGTCCTTAATGCTGAGCTCAAACTGTAAGCGGCAGGAAAACACTCCTGGGTCCCCAGCACGGCCATTCTGACACCGTTTCCCTCGGATATTTAGTTGATACAAAATAACCACATAGCGAGAGAGAGAAAGAGAGAGAGAGAAAAAAAGTGCGAGAGGGAGAGAAAGAGAAAAGCACGAGAGAGAGAAAAAAGCACGAGAGAAAAAAGCGGTAGAGAGAGAGAGAGAGAGAGACGTGCAAGAGAGAGAATAAAGAGCGCGAGCGCGAGAGAGAAAGAGCGCGAGCGCGAGAGAGAAAGAGCGCGAGCGCGAGAGAGAAAGAGCGCGAGCGCGAGAGAGAAAGAGCGCGAGCGCGAGAGAGAAAGAGCGCGAGCGCGAGAGAGAAAGAGCGCGAGCGCGAGAGAGAAAGAGCGCGAGCGCGAGAGAGAAAGAGCGCGAGCGCGAGAGAGAAAGAGCGCGAGCGCGAGAGAGAAAGAGCGCGAGCGCGAGAGAGAAAGAGCGCGAGCGCGAGAGAGAAAGAGCGCGAGCGCGAGAGAGAAAGAGCGCGAGCGCGAGAGAGAAAGAGCGCGAGCGCGAGAGAGAAAGAGCGCGAGCGCGAGAGAGAAAGAGCGCGAGCGCGAGAGAGAAAGAGAGCGAGCGCGAGAGAGAAAGAGAGCGAGCGCGAGAGAGAAAGAGAGCGAGCGCGAGAGAGAAAGAGAGCGAGCGCGAGAGAGAAAGAGAGCGAGCGCGAGAGAGCGCGAGCGCGAGAGAGCGCGAGCGCGAGAGAGCGCGAGCGCGAGAGAGCGCGAGCGCGAGAGAGCGCGAGCGCGAGAGAGCGCGAGCGCGAGAGAGCGCGAGCGCGAGAGAGCGCGAGCGCGAGAGAGCGCGAGCGCGAGAGAGCGCGAGCGCGAGAGAGCGCGAGCGAGAGAGAGCGCGAGCGAGAGAGAGCGCGAGCGCGAGAGAGCGCGAGCGAGAGAGAGCGCGAGCGAGAGAGAGCGCGAGCGAGAGAGAGCGCGAGCGAGAGAGAGCGCGAGAGAGAGAGAGCGCGAGAGAGAAAGAGCGCGAGAGAGAAAGAGCGCGAGAGAGAAAGAGCGCGAGAGAGAAAGAGCGCGAGAGAGAAAGGGAAAGAGCGCGAGAGAGAAAGAGAAAGAGCGCGAGAGAGGGAGAGAATAAAGTGCGCAAGAGAGGGAGAAAGAGAGAGAAAAGCACGAGAGAGGGAGAGAGAGAGAGAAAAGCGCGAGAGAGGGAGAGAGAGAGAGAGAGAGAGAGAGAGAGAGAAAAGCGCGAGAGAGGGAGAGAGAGAGAGAGAAAAGCGCGAGAGAGGGAGAGAGAGAGAGAGAGAAAAGCGCGAGAGAGGGAGAGAGAGAGAGAGAAAAGCGCGAGAGAGGGAGAGAGAGAGAGAGAGAAAAGCGCGAGAGAGGGAGAGAGAGAGAGAGAGAGAGAGAGAAAAGCGCGAGAGAGGGAGAGAGAGAGAGAGAGAGAGAAAAGCGCGAGAGAGGGAGAGAGAGAGAGAGAGAAAAGCGCGAGAGAGGGAGAGAGAGAGAGAGAGAGAAAAGCGCGAGAGAGGGAGAGAGAGAGAGAGAGAGAAAAGCGCGAGAGAGGGAGAGAGAGAGAGAGAGAGAGAGAAAAGCGCGAGAGAGGGAGAGAGAGAGAGAGAGAGAGAGAAAAGCGCGAGAGAGGGAGAGAGAGAGAAGCGCGAGAGAGGGAGAGAGAGAGAGAGAAAAGCGCGAGAGAGGGAGAGAGAGAGAGAGAGAAAAGCGCGAGAGAGGGAGAGAGAGAGAGAGAGAAAAGCGCGAGAGAGGGAGAGAGAGAGAGAGAGAGAGAGAAAAGCGCGAGGGAGAGAGAGAGAGAGAGAGAGAGAGAGAGAAAAGCGCGAGGGAGAGAGAGAGAGAGAGAGAGAGAGAGAGAGAGAAAAGCGCGAGAGAGGGAGAGAGAGAGAGAGAGAGAGAAAAGCGCGAGAGAGGGAGAGAGAGAGAGAGAGAGAGAGAGAGAAAAGCGCGAGAGAGGGAGAGAGAGAGAGAGAGAGAGAAAAGCGCGAGAGAGAGAGAGAGAGAGAGAGAGAGAGAAAAGCGCGAGAGGGGGAGAGAGAGAGAGAGAGAGAGAGAAAAGCGCGAGAGGGGGAGAGAGAGAGAGAGAGAGAAAAGCGCGAGAGAGGGAGAGAGAGAGAGAGAGAGAGAGAAAAGCGCGAGAGAGGGAGAGAGAGAGAGAGAGAGAAAAGCGCGAGAGAGGGAGAGAGAGAGAGAGAGAGAAAAGCGCGAGAGAGGGAGAGAGAGAGAGAGAGAGAAAAGCACGAGAGAGGGAGAGAGAGAGAGAGAGAGAGAAAAGCGCGAGAGAGGGAGAGAGAGAGAGAGAGAGAGAAAAGCGCGAGAGAGGGAGAGAGAGAGAGAGAGAAAAGCGCGAGAGAGGGAGAGAGAGAGAGAGAGAGAAAAGCGCGAGAGAGGGAGAGAGAGAGAGAGAGAAAAGCGCGAGAGAGGGAGAGAGAGAGAGAGAGAGAGAAAAGCGCGAGAGAGGGAGAGAGAGAGAGAGAGAAAAGCGCGAGAGAGGGAGAGAGAGAGAGAGAAAAGCGCGAGAGAGGGAGAGAGAGAGAGAGAGAGAGAAAAGCGCGAGAGAGGGAGAGAGAGAGAGAGAGAGAGAAAAGCGCGAGAGAGGGAGAGAGAGAGAGAGAGAGAAAAGCGCGAGAGAGGGAGAGAGAGAGAGAGAGAGAAAAGCGCGAGAGAGGGAGAGAGAGAGAGAGAGAGAGAGAAAAGCGCGAGAGAGGGAGAGAGAGAGAGAGAGAGAGAGAAAAGCGCGAGAGAGAGAAAAGCGCGAGAGAGAGAAAAGCGCGAGAGAGAGAAAAGCGCGAGAGAGAGAAAAGCGCGAGAGAGAGAAAAGCGCGAGAGAGAGAAAAGCGCGAGAGAGAGAAAAGCGCGAGAGAGAGAAAAGCGCGAGAGAGAGAAAAGCGCGAGAGAGAGAAAAGCGCGAGAGAGAGAAAAGCGCGAGAGAGAGAAAAGCGCGAGAGAGAGAAAAGCGCGAGAGAGAGAAAAGCGCGAGAGAGAGAAAAGCGCGAGAGAGAGAAAAGCGCGAGAGAGAGAAAAGCGCGAGAGAGAGAAAAGCGCGAGAGAGAGAAAAGCGCGAGAGAGAGAAAAGCGCGAGAGAGAGAAAAGCGCGAGAGAGAGAAAAGCGCTAGAGAGAGAAAAGCGCTAGAGAGAGAAAAGCGCTAGAGAGAGAAAAGCGCAAGAGAGAGAAAAGCGCAAGAGAGAGAAAAGCGCAAGAGAGAGAAAAGCGCAAGAGAGAGTAAAGCGCAAGAGAGAGAGAAATGCAGGAGGGGGAGGGAAAAGTGTGAGAGAAAGAGAAAAAAGAGAAAATGAGAGAGAAGGGCAAGACCACAAAATGCCATCTTTCTCCCTCACCCCAATAACTTACAATTATATTTCACCCTTAACATAGTAAAGTATCTGCAGGCATTTTGCAGGAACAATTATCAGACAAAAAAATGACACTGAGCCATGTAAGGAGATATTAGGACAAGTGGCCAAAAATTTGGTTAAAGAGTTAGGTTCTAAGGATTAACTTAAATGAAGAGATGAATGGAGATGTTTAGGAAGGGAATTCTAGAATTTAGGGCCTAAGCAACTGAAGGCACAATCACCAATAATAAAGTGATTAAAATAGATGCTGCACTAAGATGTCACAATTGGAAGAGCGCAGAGATCTGAGAGTTTATAGGGCTGGAAGGGAATGCAGAGATAGGGAAGGGGGAAACCATAGGAGTATTTGAAAACAATTTTTGAAAATTTTTGCCAGACCAGGGGCCAAAGTAGGCTAGCAAGCACAGGGGTCATGTGTGAACAGGACTTGGAGCAAATTAAGATACAGGCAGAGTTGCAGTTTATGGAAGGTGGAAAATGGGAAGCCGGCCAAGAAAGCATTGGAATAATCAAGATGAGAGGTAACAAAGATATGAATGAGGATTTCAACAGCAGATGAGCTGAGGTGAAGACAGGTGATTTTAGGAAGGTGGAAATGGGCATCTTGGTGATTGAGATGATATGTGGTCTGACATTTCACTCGGTCAAATAGGATGACCAGTTGCGAAGAGTGGTTCAGCCTCAAATCAATGATAGAGATTAGGAACTTCTTCCCTCTCCCAGGCCCCTGTGACTGCCATGTTAGACTGTGCTAACTTCTAGAATCTGTTTCTGCACCTGTTACAATTAACAACTGCATGTCACACAAACCCTGTCAGTCACACACACACTTGAACCAGTGATCTAAACTGATATTCTTGTGTTGCACTGAGCTGCATTGTTGGGGTTGCCTTCCTTCTGATGAAACATTAGACTGTGACCCATCTGCAGCTGCAACCTGGGTGCTGAAGATCCAATGAGTAAAAATTAAGGAATTCTCCGAGTGTCCTGGTTAACATTCTTTTCTCAACCAATATTACCACAAACACTCAAAGATTTGCATTGATAATCTGCCTGTTGACATCTTCAGGACATCCCAAAGTGCTTTATAGCAATTAAGTCCTTTTGCTTGTTGTCATGGTTGTAATGTAGGAAATCCTGCAGCCAACTTGTGCAGAGCAAGATCCCACAAACAGCATTATCCAGATCCTTAGCTTTAGTGATAATGGTTGAGGAATAAATATTGACCAGGCAAAACTTCCCTATTCTTCTTCCAATAGTGCCATGGGATTTTTTACATCCGCTTAAATGTGCAGACAGGCCTCATCAGAAAGACTGTACCCACAACAGTGCTTCCCCCATGCCAGTGTAGCACACTCCCTCCCACTGCCCCCGTGCCAGTGCAGCACGCTCCCATCATGCCAGTGCAACGTGCTCCCCCCACTACCCTTGCCAATGCAACATACTGCCCCCCTTGCCAGTGCAGCACGCTCTCCCCCCACTGCCCCCCGTGCAGCACACTCCCCACCCCCCCACTCACTGACCCCCGTGCCAGTGCAGCAGGCTCTTCCCACCCCCCACTGCCCCTCGTGCCAGAGCAGCAGGCTCTCCACCCCCACCACTGTCCCCATGCCAGTGCAGCAGGTTCTCCACCCCCACCACTGCCCCCATGCCAGTGCAGCAGGCTCCTCCCCCACTGCGCTAGTGCAGCAGGCTCCTCCCCAACTGCCTCCCGTGCCAGTGCAGGGCTCCCCCCAATGCGCCCCCCCCCTTGCCAGTGCAGCAGGCTCCCTCCCCCTCACTGCTCCCCGTGCCAGTGCAGCAGGCTCCCCCCCAATGCCCGCCAGTGCAGCAGGCTCCCTCCCCCACCCCCCCCGCCAGTGCAGCAGGCATCCCCCCCTGCGCTAGTGCAGCAGGCTCCCCCCAACTGCCCCCCATGCATGCAGAAGGCTCCCTCCACCCCAGTGCACCCCCCCCCCGTGCCAGTGCAGCAGATTCCCTCCCCCATTGCACCCATGCCAGTGCAACAGGCTTCGTCCCCTGCCCCCCATGCCAGTGCTACAGGCTCTCCTCCCCCACCCACTGTCCCCCGTGCCAGTGCAGGCATTCCCCCCCCACCACTGCCCCCATGCCAGTGCAATACACCCAGCCCCTGTGCCAGTGCAGCATGCCCCCCACTGCCCTTCATGCCAGTGTAGCACACCCCCCCACTGCCCTCCATGCCAGTGCAGCATGCTCCCCCCCACCATCCCCCCGTGCCACTGCAGCACAATCCCTCCCCCCCACTGCCCCCGTGCCAGTGCAGCACGCTCCCCCCCACCCCACTGCCCCCATGCAAGTGCAGCACGCTCCCCCCCACCCCACTGCCCCCATGCAAGTGCAGCACGCTCCCCCCCACCCCTGCCCCCTCCACACTACCCCCATGCCAATACAGCATGCTCCTCCAGTACCACCCTGGGTGTGTCAGCCTGGATTTATGGGTTTAAGTCTCTGGAGTGGAATTCGAACACAAGATTTTCTGACTCAGTGTTGAGAGAATCATCTCATTGCCATTTGTGGGAATCTTGCTGGGGATAAAATGGCTGTTCCCTTCACCTATAAAACAGTCACTGCCAAGCACTATAGCTCAAGCACTGCTAGACCTCACTGAAAGATGTGATAAAGTTCTGTATAAATAGAAATCGGACCTTAGGTCAGTGTAGTATTCATAGAATCATAAAATGATATAGCACAGAGGAGGCCATTTAGCCCATCATACCTAAGCTAGCTCTTTGTTAGAGCTACCCAATTAATCACATTTTCCTGTTCTTTCGCCATAGTCCTGCTAATGTTTCTATTCAATTATTTATCCAATTTTCTGCTGAACCTTACGACTGAATCTTTTTCCATTGTCCTGCAGTGCGGGACAGATCAAAACAATTCACTGATTAAATCCTTCATGCCATTTCTGATTGTCAAAATAATCACCTTAAATTGGTGTCCTCTCGTTACAAAACGCTCCTGCCACTGGAAACAGTTTCTCCCTATTTCACGCGTGGCCAAACCATCCATGATATTGAACAACTTTACAAAACTGTAACCGAACTAACCTAAAGACAGAAGCAAACATGGGTTTAAACTCATCCACTGCATCCTAGTCTCACTGGCGACAATAGGCCAGTTTGGGGTGGGGTGGAGGGAAGCTGTGAAGTGAAGTTTTGTTAATTTGAGACTTGGTTCCCTACAAGACTGCGCTGCGCTCCCAGAGAAGAAGCAGCCGAGAGCAGGGGGAGGCCACCCCAGGGAGATTTTGAAAGGAGGGAAGGGGAGGGGAGGGAGGAGGTTTGTTCCTACCGATGGAGACCAGTTTAATCCTCTCTCTATCCAGGAACTCCAGAGCCACCGACACGTTCTCCAGCTTCATCTGGCGAAAGTTGGGCCGCAAGTGGTACTTTCTGTACATCTTCTTCTGGCTCAGCACCTCCAGGAGTCCGATCAGCTTCAGCCCATCGCTCAGGTCCTTCTGCAGGTCGCCGATCCGCTTGTTCATACATTTGAGGTGCTCGTTGCACCAGCGGGTGAATGTGTTCTGCTGGATCTTCTTCCAGGGCGCGTCCTCCGCCAGGTCCTTCTCGGTGGCCGGCATCTCCCCGTCCTCCTGGCCGTTAGCGGCCGGTTCTTGCTGCTCCATGGCCGGCTGTGTGAAACTTTAGTCCCAAACTTTGAACAAGAATTGCCGGAGTTTGTCGCCCCCTCAGCTGCGAGTCCGAGCTCAGCGCTGCCCCAGTACCGATCCCTTCCAACAGCCCCGCCGGGCTTCAAAGCTGCTCTGCCTCGGGCTGCCACTCGCCGAATGGCCGCACTCACAGCCCCGCCGCACTTTTTAATGAGTGACGGCTGCTCCGGGCCCACGTCAGAGTCCAGGCTCGCCAGGAATCCCGAGGCTATTTCCATATAAACCCCGCACCGAGTGCACTGCTGCCGACCCCGCCCCGGGGGCTAATCATAGCCGCTCACTCATCGGCAGCGCCACTCACTCAAACCTTAATTTAGGACATCAAAGGATCGAGGGTACGAATGGGTTAACCTGCCCCCTCCCACCCCCTTCAATGGGTTATTAACCGATCCCCCTCCAACCCCATTTAATGGTTATTAACCGGTCCCCCTCCCACCCCATTCAATGGGTTAACTTTCTAGCCAGGGATTCCCCTCCCACCCCATTCAATGGGTTACTCAGTACATCGTTTTAACTAACTTGCTGCAGTTTTTTGAAGAGGTAATAGAGGGTTGATAAGGCTAAATGCTGTTGATGTGGTGTATGTGGACTTCCAAAAGGCATTTGATAAAGTGCCACACAACAGTCTTTGAGCAAAGTTATAGCTCACCCAATAAAAGGGACAGGAGCAACATGGATACAAAACTGGCTGAGTGCCAGGAAACAGAGAGTAGTTGTTAATGGATGTGTTTTGGAGTTTTGTAGTGGAGTTCCTCAGGGGTAGTAGGTGTTAGGACCCTTGCTCTTCCTGACATATATTAATGACCTGCATGGTACAATTTCAAAATTTGCAGATGATACAAAACTTGGAAACATTGTGAAAGGTGAGGATAGCTAAGAACTTCAAAAGGACATGGGCAAGTTGATGGAATGGGCAGACAGGTGGAAGGTGAAATTTAATGCAGAGAAGTGTAAGGTGATTCATTTTGGTAGGAAGAACGCAGAGAGATAATATATAATAATGGGTACAATTCTAAAGGGGGTGCAGGAGCAGAGGGACTAGGGTGTATATGTGCACAAGAAATTGAAGGTGACAAGTTAAGAGAACAGTTAATAAAGCACACAGTATCCTTAGCTTTATAAGGAAATACAGCACAAGAGCAAAGAGGTTAAATTTGTTATACTTGGATAAACACTGGTTCAGCCTCAGCTGGAGTATTCCATTCAGTTCTGAGCACCGTGCTTTACGAAAAATGTGGAAGCATTAGAGAGAGTGCAGAAAAGATTCACGAGAATAGTTCCAGGGATGAGAAACATGTTATATAGACAGATTGGAGAAGTTGAGACTGTTTTGCTTGGAGAAAAGAAGTTTGAGAGGAGAGTTATTCAAAATTATGAGAGGCCTGGACAGGGTAGACAGAGAGAAATCATTTCCACTGAAGGAAGTGTCGAGAACAAGTGGACATATATTTAAGGTCATTGGTAAAAGAAGCAATGGAGACTTGAGAAACTTTATCACACAGTGTGTGGTTAGGATCTGGAATGCACTGCCTGAGATTGTGGCAGAGGCAGGTTCAATCAAACCATTCAAGAGGGCATTGGGTTATTACCTGAAAAGAAAAAAATGTGCAGGATTATGGGGAGAAGACAGGGGAATGATACAAGGTTCTTTGCTCATTTGGAGAGCTGGCGCAGACACAATGGGGCCAAATGGCCTCCTCTGTGCTGTAACAATTCTGTGATTGTGAACTTTCCAGCCTGGGGTTCCCCTGCCCCTTTCCCAGTGTATTCAGCGGGTTAACTCCCTAGGAGAGGGTTTAAGATCATCCCCGCACCACATTCAATGGGTTAACTCTCCAGACATCTTTGTGTTAAACCCCCCCAACACCATCCATGCACTTGCCCCCTCCCCTAGACATGATTGGATTCCAGTAACAGAAAGTGACAGCAGGAGTGTTGGAGAGCAGCCCCAGCTCTACTGAGCTCAGCTGCTATTCCTGAATATCTTAGGGCCAGTGTTAGAATGAGAGAAGTTCATTTTTACACACTTATTCCTGCCCCTTCCCAAGAATAGCTGTACACATGTCCTCATTGATCGAATATAGCACGTGGCATCATTGCCAGGGGCCAGGCATCATCACTCAGCAATGTAACAACTCACTATTGAAAGCTTCGGCGATGCTGCCTTTCAGTACATGAAAGTAATTAAATCTGTTTTTCTCCATATCTTAAAGGTGCCTCACGGATCGTCAGCCTCTGAATTAGTTGTGTGAACTGTGTGTGACATTCCTCATAAACCAATGCTGGTATGTTTAGTAATCGCCATTGCCCCTCTGGCTCCAAATCAGTGCCTGACTCATATAGGGCCAATCCCAACTAAACTCCAGATTTCCAAGCCAGCGAATATTTCCACTTAGACTGATATCCATAGGAGACCCTAATCTCTTGGTCCCAATCAATCTGATTTATTTTTCCTGTGCTGATCTTTCAGGGTGATGATACCGTTGGTGTCAGGGTGAATGTCCTGATAGATTTCCAGTTATTATCAAGGTGAATTTCCTGATTTAATTGGGGTGAGTTTCCTGTTATTATCAGGGTGGATTTCCTGTTATTATCTGGGTGATTGTCCTGTTATTACTGATGTGTACTGTTATTAGGCGAAATTCCTGTTAGAGGGGTGAATTTCCTGTTGACTTTCAGATTAATTTCCTGTTTTTATCAATTAAGGGGAGGGTAATAAGTCTTCATTGCTTTTCTTGATTTATTGAAAAATGAGTGAACATTACAACATTTTATCAATTTGAAATAAATATTTAATATTAAACCATTGATAAGCAAAATACATTCCACTGAATACAGCCCCAGCGACAAATGAGCAGAGAATCTTATTATCTGACATCAGAGAAGTACAGCAGGCAGACAATACTTAGGGCCCAGGGCTCCCCGTTTCTCGGGCGGTTGGGGGTGGGGTATAAGGAGGCAAGGATGCCCAGGAGCTCCATTTGAGAAGGGGCAGGGTGTGCTAGACTCCCCAGGAACCCAACTCTGGGGTTGGCCAAGACATCCTGGACCCCATCTCTGGGTGGTGGGTGGGGAAGAGTGATGGTGGGGGTGTGGTGACAGGACTCCCCATCTTGGGCGGGGATGAAGGACAGATCTCCCCAGACCCCAACTCTCGGAGACCCAGGACACTCCATGACCATATTTCCAGGGCCAGGGAGTTGGGTTTCAAGGTGCTTAGTCACAAAGGCAATTTTCTGCACAAATGCAGAGTACTAATTTTTATCATAATGGAAAATGTAGCCCCAGTAAAGCAACATAGGAGAGTCCATAGAACTCAGCCAGCCTTCCCTCCTGGCTCAGGAAGGCAGAAGCTGAGTGTAAGGCTCATGCCAAAGTACAAATTAGGGGGGGAAAGAAAACATAAGTTTGAAAGGAAGGCAAGCTAGTGCTGGACCCAGCTCACGGTCTCCTTGTTTCTCTTTCATTCCGATCTACACCCAGAGCAGCTGGCCAGGAGCATGCCAATGTTTGAGAGACAGCATCAGCAGATAAACTTCACCCACTGGTACAATACAGAAGATAGAGTGAGCCTCAAAAAGGAGGCCCTCAATCCTGTACCTCACTTTACATTATTTTATTTAAAAAGTCTTTCATTTCTTACTTACATTCAATATCAATGTAATTATTTGTGGGAATATTCACAGAACATTTTAGACTGACAGATTAGACAACAGCTGGGTGAATCAGTCAATGGAAAGCAAAGATTGAAGATTTCCCCTCTGTAGCCACTTCCAGCTCTATAACTCCCTAAGTTCTCTGTTTTCCTCCAATTCTGG